>NC_134547.1:43888025-44205703 GCF_050624435.1 Tenrec ecaudatus
GTAGCAGTATTGCCAGGGAGCTGTCAGAGATTCAGGCCGGATTCAGAAGAGGATGTGAAACACGAGATATAATGCTGATGACATTGCTGATGTCACATGGATCTTGACTGATAGCAGAAAATATCAGAAAGACGTTTACTTGTGTTTTATTGCTCATTCTTAAGGCATTCAACTGTGTGGACCATAACAAACGATGGAGAGCCTTTGGGAGAATGAGAATCTAAGAACAATACATTGTGCTCTTGCAGACACTATACATGGGATCAAGAGGCAGTTGTGTGAACAGAACATGGCATACTGCATGGTTCAAATGAGGATACATCAAGGTTGCATCCCTTCACCATACTTAGCTTGAATGCTGAACAAAAAAAATCATCAGAGGGTCTGGATTATATGAAGAAGAATGGGGAATCAGGATTGAAGGAAAGCTTAATAGCCTGCAATTTTCAAAGGATACAATCTTACCTCCTGAAAGTGAAAAGGTTTGAAGTACTTGCTGATGAAGATCAAGGATTGCATTGTTCGGTATGGATTACAACTCCATGTAAAGAACATAAAAATCCTCATAACTTAACCTGATAAATGGAGAAAAGATTGAAGTGGTCAAGGATTTAGTTTTGCTCAGATCTACATTCAGTGCTCATGGAAGCAGTAATCAAGAGATCAAATGACACATTGCGTTGGGTTAATCTGCTGCACAAGACCTATTGAAAAGCAAGGATTGCAATTTGAGGACTTGGGTGTGCCTGACCCAAGCCATGGTATTTTTAATTGCCTCGTCTATATCTGAAACTTGGACATTAAATAAGGAAGACTGAAGAAGACTGGATGCTTTTGAATTAAGGTGCTGTCGACGAATATTGACGGTACCATGGACTGCCAGAACAAAGCAATCTGTCTTGGAAGAAATACAGCCAAAATACTCCTTAGAGGTAAGCATGGTGAGACTTCGTCTCACATACTTTGGGTCATGTGCAAATGTCAGGGATAGCAAGAGCTTTGCAAAGTCAAGAACTCTGAAGATACACCGTGGTTGAAGGGAATGTTGTTAGCTGCCATCAAGTCATAGCGACCGCATCTGTGGCAGAGGACGGCATAGAGTTTTCAAGGCTGTGCCCTTTAGAAGCAGACGGCCAGGCGTGCTTTCCAGTGTGCCCCTTCAACCCCACCATCCTTTCGGCTTATACTGGTTGGTATGAAGCATGGATGAAACTACTTGGAATAGCAGGCAGTGTGTGTGTGTGTGTGTGTGTGTGCGCGCGCGTAAGTATATGTACAGCAACATTTTTGCCAATTCAACAACTTTCACAAGGACAGTCCAGCCACATTGCTTCTGTTCATCAGGGGGTGTGGCCACTGGCACTGTTCTTTTCCAAATCATTCTGCCATCTCATGGTCCTCAGAAGAGCACAAATGCCTCAGAGAATGAGTCCCAGCACCTGCATTGGGCAGAAGCTATAGGGAAAGCGATCACAGGTGTAGGGAACATGACTCCGTGGCTCAGCACAAACTGCCTGTGACTAGGTTCAGCACTGGGCTTCCCCAGGCAGAGTGAGCAGTCTTCAATCTGCCTCTTTTCCATACAGGATAACGCCTGACCAGGGGCCATTTTCTCTATTAAGGAATATTTAGGAAATCTTTTGAACTTTGTAGGTCACAGAGTTCCTGCCAGAGCCACTCAGTTCTGCCTGTGTAGGGGCCACAGCTGCCTTGTACGATGTGCAAATGGATGAGTGTAAAACTTTGTTTTGATTAAACCTTAGTCATGAACCCTGAGATTTGCATTTATGTTTTTTTCCTCTTTTTTTTTTGATAAAAGAATCTTTTGGCATTTTCCACCATTTAAAAAATATAAAAACCCCAAAGAGCTGATATCAGGGGCTTAAGTGAAGAACAAATATTTTGAGTATGATGAGGGCAATGAATGTATAAATGTGCTTGACACAATTGACGTATGTATGGATTGTGATAAGAGTTGTATGATCCCCCAATAAAATTACATACACACACACCGCCCCTCCCCCAAGTCTTGGTTCACAGGCTGCCCTAAAATTGGCAGTGGGGCCAGAAATGGCTGTTGGGTTGTAGTTTGCTGATCTCTGATCTAGAACCATGGCATAAGGGACAGAAAGGCATGTAACACCCATCTAGGTGAATCCTTCTAGACCCAAAGATCTCCATCGAACATTCTCAGCCATTTCTTGAGTGTCCTGATAAACGGAGCTTCCTGTGTTAGTGTCTCATTCCAATGTCAGAAGTTTGGATTTCTTCAAAATCACTTCGTAGGACAGTTTTGGTTGCCAGGAGTGTTTGAGAGGTGATCCCCTGAAGCCCTGTATGAACATGAAGTGAACCGGGGCTGAAAAGAAAGTTAGTCAAGAACGTGTGGATGGTGACTTAGGATCAAGGGAGCCTTAGTGCTGCTGGGGACCTTTAGGAAGATTGTGGATCATATCTCAGAAGTGTCCCACCCAAGGGCATGGACCTGGGCTATTTGTCCCCAGCCCCTACCCCTTGATGTTTGAGGCTGTCTCCCTGAGGTAGTTAGTTTATTGTGCCAACCTGGCCGATAAACACATGCGGGGATAATTGAAGGGTGGAGGGATAAATGGCTCGGTGAGCCTCGCCTTTCTAGTTCTCTGGTCTCTTGCTTTCTGATGGTCGGACCAGGGTGCAACTGCAGTCGGCATCATTGCGTGTGTTTTGTGAGCTGGAGGAGGACTTTGTGGATTGGTGTCGGACATATGGGTTAATGTTGGACTTGTGGGTTTGGGCAGCACTGGGTTGGGATATTTTCTTGATGTGCATTTACCCTTTATATAAAACTCTCTCTTATATATATGAGTTTCTGTGGATTTGTTTCTCTATAAAGTACCCAGACTAACACAGTCCTGTACCCAACTTGCCCTGCTACTTCCGACTGCAACTTCGGGGGCAGAAAACAACTTCAGGCAGAAGCAGTGAAGAGCAACCAAGGGTTTCTGGAAGCTATCTTCCAGTTCCTTCTGGAGTGGACCAGGGTTTGGGTGGGGCACCTACAGCATCTGCTCCTGCACACTTCTGATTTTAATTTTTGAGTTTGTTACTCATGGTGTGGGGAACATGGGAGATGATTTTGTGAGGTAGAGATAGCACTACAAAATGGAAGTCTCGTCATAGGAAATTAATCCATTTTTTAAATTGTCTCTTTGATACCTGAACCCCACATGTGAGACTCCCTCCCCAGAACAGGCCCCCAATCACACTGGCCTTTCGGTTTCCTGACCTGGCCAAACTCACTTCTTTCTGACTACAGACAACAAAAGATGTCTCAGTGAAGTACTAGAATGTTTTTGATACACTTGTTTGCCTCTCTTTTTATTGAAAATGGAGCAGGCTTCAAATTCAGAGCATTTATTAGGAGTCTCTGGGTCATAAAATTGGTTGAGCCCATGACCAACTGAAACAGTGGTAGTTTGATCCCAGCCAGGGGCATCTCAGAAGAAAGGCCTGGCACTCTGCTTCCAAAAGGTCATGGCCTTAGAGTGCAGCTCTACTCTGAGACATATGAGGTCACCCTGAGTTGGTATCTACTCAAGAGCAACTAGTTATCAGGCAATCATTTGCTAAATTTTAATAACATTATTTCTATTTTTATTTTTCTGTATTCCCTGTTACTGGCTTTGGAGTTACAGTGGCAATATAAAATGAGAAAGAAATATGACATGAATAATAATATAAATGTTATAAAACTGTCATTAAAAATAATAATAGCTGTTACTTATTGAACACTTCCTGCGTGCCGAGTGCTGTTATTCCTAAGCCATTCACACAGGGTACATTCTATTTGGTGGAGTGTTTTTAGGAGTCTTGGTGGCACAACAGTACAGCAGTGAAGCACTTAGCTACTAACTGAACGCTTGGCGGTTTGAACCCACTCAGCAGTTCTGGAAGAGAAACGCCTAGTGATCTGCTGCCTGCAGATGACCGCCTAGAAAACCACATGCCTCAGTTCTACTGCTCACATGGAGACACAATGAATCAGAATTGACGCAGTGATACACCATAGCAGTTATACTTAGGCCCATTTTACAGCTGAATAAATGGAGATATGGAAGTTAAGTGTAACTTTCCAGAGTTATACAAGTGTGTTACTTCTTGAAATTTCCACAAAAGGAAACTGTGAAGGAGAACTTTGATTAGCTGAAGTCCGAGGAAGGTCTCTTAAAAGGTTATTTTTTATCTAGCTGAAATCTTTCTTCCTCTAGTTGAAATCTGTCTAGCCCTTGGGTGTCATTCTTTTTCTCTGGAAAGAACAAAGCTGTTCCCTGTTCATCACTGCAGCCTCTCAGATATTTGAGGGCAGAGACCTGGATGGCCCTCCCAGATCTTCTCACCTTTGAACACTGCCAGTTCCTTCTGCTTATCTTTTCTTGTGTGTATTTGGCATTGAGCGCAGAACTTCTTTTTCATCGACTAGAACTTAAAAGGGTTTTTCTTGCCATCACATTTTTTTATAAGACTCCCACTCTTGGTTTAGGGTAGAAGACTATACTTGGTGTGGTTGACCTGGCAAAGGGTGCTAGTCCTTTGCCATGAGACCAGACATGGGTGGTGCCTAGCTACCATGACGGAACATTTCTATCAAAGATTCTATAGGAGAAACCTGATAAAAGGCGGGAAATGTGAAACAATTTCAAATTCGCATGGAATCCAGATTTTTGGGAGCCATTTAGGCTGGATGCACTTCTGAACGTATGGATGGCCTGGAGATAATTTTAAACCTTAAACTATAAAACAAAAATATCCCTGAAGCTTTCTTTTAATAAAACAATCGTTTAACTTAATTAGTAAAGATTATCTGCCTTCAGCATTGTGTTCTTTTAGAGAACTAACTCTGTGGGATCAAAGGAGACCTGATGGCCCAGGGGCTACTCCTTGGGCTGCTAACTTCAAGTTTGAACCCATCAAGCCAACTCCTCAGAAGAGCATGAGCCTTTTGCTCCTGTAAGTCTCCATAATGCACAGGGGCAGTTTTTCTCTGTCCTATGCGATCACTAGGAGTCAGGATTGACTTGATGACAGCGAGTATATGGGATCAAATGGACATCAGACACTTCAGAGGGTAGATAGGAGGTTGGGGGCAATGAGGTCAGGGTAATTGGAAGGAACGGTTTAGAAAAGGCGTGTAAGAGTGGTTGCACAACTTGAAGAATAATCAAAGTCCACAAATTATACATGTAGAAATTGTTGAAATAGTATCTATTTGCTATGTATATTTTCAATAGCAATGAAAATAAGAAAGAGAGGCAAGCTAGTCACTCGTGGAGAATTGCTCAGACCCAGCTTCAGCTTCACAAAGATCAAACCCACTCTTGTCGAGTGGATTCTGATGTACAGTAACCCTATAGGACAGATAGACCTTCCCCACAGGATTTTCTAGCCTAAAACCTTTATGGAAGCAGACTTTTACCTGTAGAGTGACTGGTGGGCTCAAACCATTAACTTTACAGTTAGCAGCCTTGTGCTTAACCACTGTGCCACCAGGGCTCCTCATCACAAGAATTAGCAGCTGGGGTTCTCCCTTCTTTGCAGACCAGAGATGCCGCTTCTGTAGGGAACTTGGTGCTGCCCCGGCTGTATAAGGCAGACTATCCCAATCCGTTGAAGACTCTAGTGGGGAAGATGGAGCATAAGTGTATTCAATCACCACAGGACAAGAGACTGAAGTACAGCTGAATTCTTTCTGTCATCTCGTCAGCACATTCATCCCCCTGAAGGGAAGTGCACACAGAAAACCACATTCTAATTAGAAGGTTGGTAATCCTGGAGTCAAAGCAAGGTGAGCAAGATGAATGATTCCAGTAGCCATGAGAGCCTAAGGTATTATGTCCTTTGAGGGATACAAGAATCCAGACCGGCCAGCACTGCAGTTAGAATCGCCCATTGCTAGATTCATGGTAGACATGACTAATCAATTACCATGCTCTTTCCTTCTTACAGCTCCCTGGATCAAGCTTAAGATCCTTATTGAGGAGTATTCCAGGAAACTGGCCAGACCTAGGTTCCCTATAGTGCCGAGGGAGGTTTTCAGAACGCCCACTACTGGAGACAACAGAGGAAGCTAGTCTCTCAAAGACTTCCTCTGTGACATTGTTTGTCTGGGTCCCTCACACACAGCCATTTCTTTCTAATTGCTATTTCTTTGGAGTCCCTGGTTGGCACAAATGGTTAATGCTCTTGGAAAGGCTAGAGGTTTGATCTGCCTAAAGACACCCTGGAAGAAAGGGTTGGTGATCTAATGCTGACAAATTAGCCTATGAAAGCCCTGTGGAGCTTAGTTCTGCCCTGGCACATATGGGGTCCCCATGAGTCAGAAGCACCTTGAGGGCAACTGGTTATTATTCCTTCAACTTATGTTAATGCTATTGGCCTTTTTTATTCTCATTGTCAAGTCTTGATTTGATTTCCAGGTCCTGCTTTTCCTGCTTTGTCCCGAGACACATCCTGTCCTACTCTTAAGGACTTTTGCAGACCAGTAGTCCCCGGCATTATGTGTGCATTCCACTGATATACTCTCCCCACATTCTGACCCCTATGCCTATAACATCTTTTTCAGCCAACAAGCAGTTTGTAGGGTTGTTATAGAACTGACAGAATCATATAAAACGGTGGCCATTGTTATAGCTTGCCTAATGCAAAGGGGTGCTAAGGAGCCGTGAGGGAGGAGAGGAACCCTAAAAGACACTAAACCCCACCAAGTACTGAGCCCCTGAACTTTGGTATGCTTGACTAAGGACTTAGGAGTTTATTTGTTTTTGGAGCAAGCAGAACTTTTGCCAACCATAACATTTCCCACATAGTGCACCTGGTCTCTCTTGGTCTCATATAGAGACCATGATTCAGCTGTGGACGGGGGGTGGGGTGGGAAGGGAAGCATTGGGGAGAGAGATAGCAAGAATTTGTGCCTCTGGGGCCATTGAAGAAGGTCCTTGAGCACTTTAAGAGGAAAAATGACCCTTATTCTCAGGGGCAGCTCAGAATGACAGGAGAGTCCCCGTTCCTACCCCACGAAGGCTACCAGTCTAATGAGAGAGGCCAGGCCTCACCTCAGTCTGATGGTGGAGAGCCACACAATGTAGTTCTAGGCTGGAACTACGTCTCCCACTCCAGAGATCCCTTGACTCCCTGAGACTGTGGAGGCTTATTCACACCATATTACTGCTGCCCAACTGTATCATAGTGGGCCAGGATTGTTCAGGCCAGGGCTGGGAATGTTTTATTTATTTATTTAATCATTTTACTGGGGGCTCGTACAACTCTTATCACAATCCATCCATCCATCCATTGTGTCAAGCACATTTGTACATTTGTTGCCATCATCATTATCAAAACATTTGCTTTCTGCTTGAACCCTTGGTATCAGCTCCTCATTTTTTTTGGAATGTTTGTTTTAATAGACTTTCAGATTTATAGAAAAATTTAGCAGACAGTACAGAAAGTTCCCATGAAATTACCCCTAGTTTCACCTGTTATTAACATCTTAGATTTACTGTGATGCATTTGTTACAATTAGCAAACCAGTATTAAAACTCCAAACTCACTGCCTCCCAGTTGATGCTAATGCATAGCAGCCCTATAGGACAAGGTAGAACTG
Source organism: Tenrec ecaudatus (assembly GCF_050624435.1). Taxonomy (NCBI): domain Eukaryota; kingdom Metazoa; phylum Chordata; class Mammalia; order Afrosoricida; family Tenrecidae; genus Tenrec; species Tenrec ecaudatus. Next base: position 43,895,662 of record NC_134547.1, read on the forward strand.
CCCATGGAGAAAGTTGGTAGTTTTGAACTGCTCACCTTGCGGTTAGCAGCCCAACTCCTGTCCACTATGCTACCAGGGTTCCAAGCCAATATTAATATGTTGTTATTAGCTAAATACCACCATCACCAGTGGCTACTGTGTCGATTCTAACTCAGGATGACTCAGGTGTGTCAGAGCAGAACTATGTGCCACGGAGTCTTCAATGGTGGACCAGGACTTTGTTCTGAGGCTTCTCTGAGTGAACTTCCATGGATTGGTGGGTCTGTGAGTTTACCATTTGCACCTCCTAGGAAAGCCACACAAATGTTTGGAGGCAACTCTATTCATAATAAAAACTAAAAAGAACGATAATTTATTTAGATTTCCTTAATTTTTCCCTGATGCTCCTTTTCTGTTCCTGGATCCCAACCAGGACACCGAAGTCCACTTAGTGGCCATGTTTCCTTAGGCTCCTCTGGACTGTGACAGTTTCTGAGACTTTTGTTGTTTCTGATGATACCGTCTGGAGAACATTTTTTTCTGGCATGCTCCTCTGTTAGAATTTGTCTGATATTTTTTCTCTTAATTAGACTGGGGGGCAAGTGCCACTTGTGTTGCATTACCTCAAGGTTACCAACTAGTGACATCATTTATGACTCGACGTTGACCTTGACCATATAGTTGAAGAAAGTCTGATCAGAGTCCTCCACTGTATTGGGGATCTGAGTACACATTCCAGCTCAGTCACTTACTGGCTGTATGTACCTTTGAGGCAAGTGATTTCAGGGATTTTGGGGGAAAGCCAGAGCAGAGTCTAGCCAAAAGCTGTGTGTTCCTTCACCTTTTGTGACCCCAACACAATGAATGTGAACACAATAAAATGAATCAAATTGAACTAGAAGCAAAGCCCCCAAATCCCGAGTTAGGATTGGGGGGTAGGGAGTGGATAGTTGGCTGTTCTCTTTTAGCTGCATTTCTATATTTGCTTTCGTATCTGGTGGGAAGTCTCTGTAACTCTGAGGCTCTGAATCTAACATCTAGAACCGCAGTTTGGTTAGCTAAAAACACGTGGAGTTAATAATGCTACCTGCCTCTTGTTGCGTGCCTTTAGTCCATTTTCAACTCATCGCAACCATGTGTGACACAGTAGAGCTGCGGCATAGCATTTTCTAGGGTGCCATCTTGGTGGAAACAGAGCACCTAGGTCTCCCCCCACTGCCCTTGGGTAAGTTCGAGCCACTAACCTTCTGGTTAGCAGTCATACAATTAACTATTTCACTACCAGGCCTCTTTACTTAATGCTATTGAGTATTATGCATATAGTAAGCCCACTTTAAATAAAAACTGTTGTTATTGCCAGTATGACTTTAAAATTTCTTCGAGAATCTGCCTCCTGAAGGTTATAAATCAAGTTCAAGTATGCTTTCAAGGGTCTTACCTTCCGAGATGACAGACCTTGTAGAGAGGTTCCTATACTATGTTACCTCCTCTCCCCTCTTAGTCCAGCATTCTCTCTCCTGCCTCTCAGCCATACCACACTTAGCCAGCCTAGTAGCCTGCCAACACTGCCCTCCACCAATTCACCCAGCTCACATAGTTGCATATTTGAGTAGCTTCAAGCGCGCTCCTATGGACCTGAGTTCATATGACCACTTACAGCCTGGCTCTATGTGCCTTTGGGGCAAGTGATTCCAGTGGCCAAGAGGAAAAGCCAAAGCAGTCTGACCAGCAGACCTTAAACACTACTTCCTGTGGACACCACACAGATGCCAAGCAAGGGCTCCTCCCTGCTCCACTGGATGGCCAGAGCTCAGCACCACAGTTACCTAACAGCTCTCCTCGCTGAGACAACCCAGGAGCTCAGTCTCTGCCCTCTCCGAACAGTCCTCGCCTTTGTTCAGCTCTCTGTTTGCCTGCACTCGCTGGTCTCTCTGTATGAGTCTGTGGTGCAGTTTGTACCTGTGCTTAGTTTTGACAAGACAGAGAAAGTAGGAGAACGGTCACATCCTGGGGACTGGCTTGGCCTAACTGGGCAGTCAGCCAGGGAAGGACTTCTCAGAGGTCGAGAGGCTAACCTTGGGTCACTTCCACTTTTTGAGGGTCCTGCTATGTTGGAAAATGAGGAAATACAAAGCAGGGTATCAAAATAGTAGTCTGTTGAAACCTTTCATTCCCAGGAGTGTGTCACAGGGGCAGAATAATAGACAGTGTGTGGAAAGGCTAGCCTAGAGAGCCCCTTTATGAATGCAAAGTCCCCTGCCCAACCACCCCCCTGTGATGGGGGTCTAGGACCTCGATGTTGCCTCTTCGTGGGGGTAAGGGTGGAAACAGACCAAGATTTCTTCAGATCAGCCTTGCTGAGGGGCCTGCAAAGGCCTGTAAGCACCAAATATCTAATGAAAGCATCTACTCAGAGCATTCAGACCCCCTTAGAAAGCCCCAAAGCTCCAAGGTTCCAGAGAGTTCCCACCTGAAGCAAAAACAGACACCAACGTGCATTTGAAAGAGAGCAAACAGCCATCCCACCCCCACAATCCTGCTAACTGGAGATCTGTGGGGTCTGAACTTCATATTCATGTTGGTTTCCATTTAAGGTCTTGTGTTGGGCCCACAGACGGTGTGGGAGCACAAAGCTCCAGTCAGTCTCGGCTCAGGCTTTTCCCCAGGCCCCAGGGAGACCTTGCTGCTCTGCTCTTAGGAAGCTGTCTTTTTTTGCCCTTAGACATTGCTGCTGTTTGTTTTGTTTTTTTGCCTACAGGGAGACACTGAAACACACACACACACACACACACACAAACGCACACACACACACACACACACACCACACGGTACCATTCCAAATATCTGCAGAATTCATAGGCCTCATAGCCAAGACACAGCCCATCTCCTTTTCTCTTTTCTCGCCTCCCCTTTCTCTTACAGCCCCCACCCTTAGCCCTGGAGCCTGTTGTTGTCTTATCCCCAGCCGGAAGCCCCTTCTGTCACAGAGCCAGGCTCCTGGCCACTTGTTCCACTCCAGCTGCTGCTCCTGCAGGCCCCAGCCAACTCCTATTTCCATAGCAACTGAAATTCATTTTTCCATCCCTGCAGTTCCACTTTAGAAAGGAAGCCCATGATAGTTGTTTTGTTTTTTAAGGGGAAAAAAAGAATCGAGCCATATCTGCTACTGTTAACTTAGGATGTTACTGAACGCCTGGTTCCCAAAAGCTCTTCACCTTCTTCCTTCCCCCTGCTTTAACCGTAACTTCCAGGGTTCTGGTCTCAGGACGAGTCTGTGTGGAACCTTTCTCTCTGTAAATGAATGCAGGATGATTTCATGCCTTACTAGCCCAGAGAAGAGCAGAAGGTTAGAGTTCTGGCTGCGTCAAATGATGCTAACTTGTCTAAGTACTCTCCCTGTGGCCGTGGAGACCAGAGTCTGTTTGCATATGTCATTACATCATCTCTGAAGACGAGGAACCGACTCTCTAACTCCTAAATGCCTCCCAGAGTTGTTTGAGCAAGATTTGAGGACTACACTCCCAGTATGTTTGTTTGACTGACTTTATATGGATGGGTGTCTATTGTTATTGTTGGGTGCCATTGAGTCGATTTTTGACTAATAGTGACCTCATAGGAGTCCTGGTGGTATAGTGGGTTATGCATTGGGCTGAACCCCCCAGCTGTTCTTCAGGAGAAAGAGAAGCCTTTCTAAACCCACAGGGAGCAGTTCTACCCTATCTTACAGAACTATAAGTCAGAATCAACTTGATGGCAAGGAAGGTGAATTTGAGTTTTCTGAGTGACCACATGTGTCAGAGCCAAAATGTCCTATGGGGTTTTCTAGGCTGTCATCTTTATGGAAGGAATTCTTAGAAGCAGCAGTCAAGAGATCAAAGGGTGCATTGCATTGCATTGGAGATAAGTGTGCTGCACGAGGCCTCTTTAAGGTGTTGAAAAGCAAGGATCTCAGTTTGAGGACTAAAGTACACATGGCTCAAGCTGTGGTATTTCAATTACCTCATAGGCACGTGAAACTTGGACATTGAATAAGAAAGACTGAAGAATACTTGATGCATTGCATTATGGTGTTGACGATGAATATTGAAAATGCCATGGACTGCCAAAAAACCCCACAAATCTGCCATGGAAGTATTGTAGCCAGAATTGCTCCTTAGAAACAAGGATAGGAAGACCTCTTCTCATGTACTTTTGAGTAGAGAACAATGCCTGGAGAAGGACATTGTAGAGGGGCATCTCAAAAGAGGAAGGCTCTCCGCAAGATGGATTGACACCGGGGCTGCAACAATGGGCTCAAACATAGGAACAATTGTGAAGACGGTGCAAGGCCAGGCAGCGTTTCATTCTGTTGAATATTGGGTAGCTATGAGTCAGAACTGACGTAACAGCACCTAACAGCAACAACAATAACAATAATCTGGACAGAATCAGATTGCTAGGTCTTCTTCCAGTGGAATTACTAGGCGGATTCAAACTGCCAACCTTTTGGTTAGCAGCCAAGCACCTAACCATTGTGCCACCAGGGAGCCTAGAAGTATTGTATCAAAGGGAGCTGGGAAAACTCGACTCTCCTACCTCCCCCAAAGACTTTCTTTACTGGCCTAGTATCTGAAATTTCACCATTGCCTATCCATTTCATTGAGCTTGCACACTATTTTTTCTCTTAAAAATGTAAAGTGTGTATTAAGCTCTGGTCAGTTTGGCCCACCGCTACCCCTTGCACATAGTAAGTGCTCAATTAATGTTCTGCTATACTGTATTGATGTCTAACCATAAAGCAGTTTACCACAAAGACTTTTTCATTTGACATCTGGCCAGAAATACTTCTGGAACTGAGTTGTGAAGATGCATATTTTGGCAAGGAGAAATTGTTATTTTATTTTAGTGAAGCACTTTTTGGATTGTCCTCTTCCCTGCACCCTCCCCCCACCTCCACCAGCATGGGCAATTGAGTTACTTGAAAAGGGCAGGAATCTGTTTCTAGTTCAGCAGTTTCTTCTGGTTGCTTGAAAAGATGTATGCTGGGAAAATAAGGAGTGTCAGTAAACAAATCTAAGGGGAGACTCTATTTATCCAAGCATAGGCCTTGCTTTGCACAGCATGCTACCCCTCACCACTCCTGATGCCCAAGTGAGTCGGGCTTTTTGAGTCACTGGTGATGTGTTTTTGAACACAAAGCGGGGGAAGAGCCCCCACGGTCTGTTCAGCTCTGACTATGAAAAATACAAGCTGCGTTTGACTGAATGACAAAAAGAAATCTGTTGAGCCAGGAAGCGTAGTAAATACCATGACTCTCTGCAAATGTGCACAGCCCAAACAGCTTTTTCCAGTCTGGAAAAATGAAGAGATTTGTCTGTATGCAAGCAGCCAACTCCCCCCCCCTCCCTTCCCACCCTCCTCTTATTCCTCCCTCCATCCCTTCCCACCCCACCTCCTGGCACGACCTCCTGCCCTGCCCCAGACATTCAGTCATCAGCTTTCATCCTCTGTGACTGGTGTTGCCCCAGGATATAGCCTGGCCCAGGCTCTGGGAATATACACCAGCCTCTCCCAAGCATCTTTTAGGGATGTCTGTCTGATTGGGTTTTAAAGCCAGTCATTTCTGGCCTTGGCCAGAGTTGGCCTGCAGCAAAATTGGGTGGTTGATAAAGTCAGATCTGGTGTCTCCTTTTCCCATCATGCCATCCCCCCGATTTCCATAAGACCACGTTTTGAGGAAATACTTGCAAGAAATGGGTTTTTAGATGCAGTAACTCTAGGCTAGTCCAGGGAGTGGACGCTGAATAAAGGAATTTCCCAAAGACTCTCAAAGCTGACCAGGTTGTTACAGGCCACCTTTAGTGGGTACAGAATATGTCTTCTAAAAGAGGGGCTTTGTCTTAGTGATCTAATGAACAAGATATCTTTTCCCACAGTTTAGCAAACTAAAAGTTGGAATTCAGGCTGCCAGTCTAGGGAAAGGTATTTTCTCTGAGGAAGGTCCTTGTCTCTTCTGGGCTTCTTGCTCCCAAGTAATCTTTATGGGGTGAGGGCATCTCACTTCTCCTATGGTTGCTCTTCCCTTGTTCATTTACTCTCTCTGGTATCTCAAAAGAAATGAACTCAAAGCAACCCCTACACCAATCCTGCTTCATTAACATAAAAAAGATAACCCACTCTCAAATGGGATTATAATTATAGGCATAAACCAAATCAAAGTCATGGTCATCAAGTGGATTCCAACTTATGGTGACCCGATAGGACACGGTAGAACTGTCCACTGTAAGCTTCAAGACAATAACTCTTTTTGGGAGAAGAAAGCCTCATCTTACTCCCACAGAGCGGCGGGTGGTTTCAAACTGCTGACTTTGTTGTTAGCAACTCGACTTATAATCAGTACAATACCAGGGCTCCTGACTGTAGAAAGTTAGGATATACAAAACCCTTTATGTGGGCACATAATTCAATCCGTAACAGATTTCCAAGGAAAATCTGGCTCAGCACCTTACTTTGAAGATACATATATATAACAACTATGCTGTTTTTACCTCTAATCAAGTTTTTGGGTCTGAGGAAAGGGGCGGTGGTAGTTCCATGACAGAATTCTTGCTTTCCTATTCAGGAGACTCAGGTTTGATATCAACCTACAATTTAGTTGTTAGAAAAACCCCAAAACAAAACTCACAGCCCTCGATGTCAGTACTGACTCACAGTGACCCTGTAGAACAAAATAGAACTACCTCTGTGAGTTTCTGAGACTGTAGCTGGGAGTGGAAAGTCCTGTCTTTCTCCCTCAAAGTTGCTGGTGGTTTTGAACTGCTGAATTGCAGCCCAGTACAGAGCCACTATGCCACCAGGGCTCCAGTGTATTGGAATGGACACTGGAATTTGAATCTGAAGCAATGAGCTTGAACCCTGGCTCCTGCATGTGTGGAGCATCTGTCTTATTCACGGCTCTAACTGCAGGGTCCACACAGCCTGCAAGCAGCAAGTGCTTGTTTAATGTTTGTTGAACTTATGATTCAGTGAGAACTCAAAGAATGTAATCAGTGTCACAGTCTTACGGCCTTGGCATTGCTTGTCAAAGCCCTTTGTGTGGTGGGGGTTCATCACACCTCCTCCGTCACTCCCCACACTACAGGTGTACGGGACCACATTCTGGGTCAAGGTTGCAACCTGAGGGTGTTCAAGTGGACTCAGACTGATAGATTTTGTTTGGCTTTTCATGATGGCCTTTGCAATATGTTTTAATTTAAACCATTCATAGCATGGGGTTGGGAGACGTCATGTAAAATTCAGACCTCCCTTGCTTTTGGAAAAATGGAATCGCTGTCAGTAGATAGTTAACATTCCTCCCAACTACAGTCAGCTAGAGGTTAGTAGCTGCGGTCATTTGAGAAGAGCTTGCTGTCTCCAGCCCTACCACCCTCTGTCGCTGCCTTTTATCATTTTATCCTCCCATCCTATTTACTCCATGCTGGCAGCTTGGCCCTGAAGACACCTAAGGGTTTGTGACCTCTGCCTGGATTATTTCCCTTTTTCCCCTGATGCTGCATTAAACTGTTTTTTGTCCCATACCCTTGAATGCCTACTTGCCCAGTAGTTCAGCGTAATACCAATGGTTAAGTATTTAACCACAAGCCTCTTGCAAGGTGGGCTTCAGAGAGGTCACAGCCTTGAAAATCCTATAGAGCAGTTTCACTCTACACATAGGATCACCATGAGTTGTAGTCTACTTGAGGACAGCTAACAATAGTGCTGAGGGTGAGGCTTTATATGCCTTCAAGGGGGATATGCTGCCATCATCATTAAGAAATACAAGGGCACAGCCTGTGAAGCAGGCATATCATTGTTTACCTCCCTTCCCAGATAACACACACTCATTGCAGCAGGAACCTCTGGGAAACCATTAGTGACTTTCAAAGAGGATGTTGCAGCCAGATAAAGGAAGCAGATGGCACTGAATCAGGTCTTCTGTGGGATGACTGTCTGGAGCTATCACGGCTTTCTGGCCTGTGTTCTTCCTACCTGGTAAGCTTTGATTGCCCAGGTTTGTAAGGTATGCTTTCCTAAGGAAGGAACCAGGCCTTGCTTAACCTTGATAATTGAAATCACTGTTCTCTTTAGCCTTCTTTTGTAAACAAGGAAATTGGAGCAGAGCTCAGAGAGGCTTTTCCATGCACTTTAGGAAAGAGTGAGCAATGGAAAAAGGAAATTGAGAGCTTTGGGGAGTTTATAGCAGGGGAGCATTTGAATTTGAAATAGGAGCTGGGAATCCATATGTTTGGGGAAGAAAAGACCAGCCACATGCACAGAGCTTTAAGGGTACGTGCGGAAATAGTTATGAGAACCGAGGCAGAGAAGCCCACGTGGGTCTGCCTTTATCAGACCCAGATGCTCAGGCAGCAATTCTCAAGATGCTCATGAAAGGGCCCAGGGCCTGCCAGGCCCACCTCAGTGTTTTCCTAACTACCAACAAGCATGTGAAATCAGTGGCTGGGAGCTTTCCACTGTGCACTCAGTGACTCCCTGGGGCCATGGCAGGAGGGTGGGGGAGTGGAAAGGGTTGAGTGGGGCAGGGGTTGGGAGGTCCTATGCCATACCAATTATGCAGAGGCTGCGCTACCACCAGGCAGACTTGGATGTAGCCAGAGCTGGGATGCTTCCTTACCTATCTGCCCCATCAAACAGGAGCTTCCCAACCTCTTGCTGCTGCTTACTGTCCCAGGCTAGCCTTGAAATATAAGAGCAGGAAGGCCTGGATTCAAATCTCAGTTCCACCTTGCACAAGTCATCTAACTTCTGAGTCTTAGTTTTACTTGTTAAAACATGAAAAAAGCATTTGAGAGCCACATACAAGATTTATTTAAAGGGATTCTACAATGAATAAGGCCAAAAGATATATATTTTGCTATTCACAATTGTACTTTGATACATTGGTGATTCAATGGTAGAAGTCTCAGTTTCCAATTAGGACACCTGGGTTGGCTTCCCAGCCAATGTACCTTATGCATAGTCCTCCATGTAGTGGACTGTGTGTTACTATGATGCTGAATAGGCTCCAGCAGTGCTTCCAGACTATGATGATATGGGAAGGAAGACCTGGTTATCTATTTGTGAAAATCAGCCGCTGAAAAGCCAATAGATCATAAGGTCTGATCTGTGATGAACCAAGAACTGGCAGCATTTCATTCAGCTGTGGGTGGAGTCACCAAGAGGCAGGGTCTAACACAATGGCCAGTACAAATAATAATAGCATACTTTAAAAATGTATTATCGAACGTTTCAAACTTATACTAAAGAAGACAGAATAAACTCATACATTCAAAATATAGCTCAATAACTACAACTTATGGCAACTCTTATTTCATTTATATCTCCATCCACTTTCTCCATTTTTAAAAACATATCCTAGCTATCATATTATTTCTGCAATTATTGAACTTATATGGCTGACTTACTCCATCAAGCAATTGAAACATACCCCCAATCTTCAAGTCTCCCTTTCTGTGACCCTTGCCCCTTCTAGAGGATTTATCTCATTTCTGAGATTTGCATGTGGTATGCTAACCCACTCTCAAATCCTTTAATCCTACAAAAGGATCATGATTGGCCAGGGAGGCCAAAGATGTATGCACATTTTAACAGAGACGCCTGACACTGAAACATCAATCCCTGGAAGGAGAAGGTATTATGGACCAGCTACAGCCCTCCAGACACTTGACATCAGGCATAAATCCTGTAGGAGTTGACTAAGTGCCTTCTACTACGCCAATAAGTACTCTTTTTCCAGGAAAAGGACACTGAGGCAAAAACACCATTGAGTTATGTCCTTCCTCAGATGTAGTGGATGCCTACTCATAGTTACTCTATGTAACAGAGTATAAATACCCCTGTGCATTTCCAGGACATAATTTTTCATTTAATTATTATACTTCTTTTTTTCCCCAAACCATTTTATTAGGAGCTAATCCAGATAATTTTGCCATTCCATAGTTCAATCATATCAAGAAGTGTTGTACAATTGCTACTACAATCAGTTTCAGAGACTCTTTAGAGGAGTAGAAAGCCCTATCACTCTCCCACAGAACATCTAGTGGTTTCGAACTGCTAACCTTGCAGTTAGCAACTCAATGTGTAACCTTTACACCGCACAAGACCTCTGTAGAGTATTGTAAAGCCTGACCCATGCATGATATTTTCAACTGCCTCATATACATGTGAAAGTTGGACATTAAATAAGGAAGATGGAAGAATAGATGCATTTGTATTGTAATGCTGGAGAAGAATATTGAAAGTACTATGGAGTACGAAAAGGACAAATATGTCAGGGAAGAAGTATAGACAGCGTGTTTCTTTTTTTTTTAATCTTTTTATTGGGGCTCATAAGGCTCTTATCACAATCTGTACATACATCAATTGAGCAAAGCATCCTTATACATTCGTTGCACTTGTCACTCTCATAATTCACCTTCCACTTGGGTTCCTGGAATCAGCTCGGTTTCCCTTTTTTTTCCCCCATCCCCCTCCCTCCCCGATCCCACCCCTGGTCCCTTGATAGTTTATAAATAATTATTATATCTTATCTTACACTCTCCAGCGTCTCCCCTCACCCGCCTCCCCCTTGCCCATCTTCCAGAGAGGAGGTTACACATAGATCTCCGAGATCGGTTCTCCCTTTCTACATGCCCTTCCCTCCTGGTGTCGCCACTCCCACCGCTGGTGTTGAGGGATTCATCTATCCTAGATTCCCTGTGCCTCCAGATCCCCACTGCACCGCTGTATAACCTCTGGTATAACCAGATCCGCAAGGCAAGGTAGAATTGGGGTCATGATGATTGGGAGGGGAGGAAGCGTTCAGGAACTAGAGGAAGGTTTTGAGTTTCATTGTTACTACACTGAACCCCGAGTGGCCCATCTCCTCCTCACTACCCCTCTGGAAGGGGTGTCCAGCTGTCTACAGGTGGGCATTGGGTCCCCATCATGCACTCCCCCTCTTTCACGGTGATGTGATTCTCACCACCACCCCACCTTTGATGTTGGAGACCTGGTCTCCTCTGTCCTTCATGGTCACCTATGTTGGTGTGCTGCTTCCGTGTGGGCTCGGTTGCTTCTGGGCTAGATGGCCGCTTGTTTGCTTTCAAGCCTTTAAGTCCCCAGACGCTATATCTCTCAGTAGCCGGGCACCATCCGCCTTCTTCACCACACTTGCTTATGCACACTTTCGTCTTCAGCAATTATGTGAGGAAGGTGATCACACAATGATTGTTTTTGTTCCTTTGTATCTGCTACATGGTCCATTCAACACCTTGTATTCGCTTAGGCCATGTGCTTCTTCTCTGTGGGCTTTGTTGCTTCTGAGCTAGATGGCCGCTTATTTGCCTTCAAGCCTTTAAGACCCCAGACGCTATCTCTTTTTTTGATAGCCGGGCACCATCAGCTTTCTTCACCACATTTGCTTACACACACGGCTGTCTTCAGTGATCATGTCGGGAAGATGGGTATCCTGCAATGGCTGCTTAGCAGGGCGAGGTGCTATTGTATTGGGGGATTATGCATGAGGAGGCCCAATGTCCATCTGCTACCCTACAACTGAACCTATAAATATATGCATATAAATCTATTGCCCCCATAATCATAAATATATTTACATATGTACATGTCTGTATTTAGGCTTCTCTGTATGCACTTTGCCTCCTACTCCATTCCTCTATTTCCTTTTGCTTTCCTCCCGACCCATTACCATGTTTAGCCTTCATTCTGGATTCAGTAGTTCCTCTCAGTTACCTTGCTCTTGGTCACTCCCTTCCAGTCCTCCCCTCCCCTCCCTCCTCTGGTTTTGAACCATTCGCTGTTCCCTTGTCCCTGTGTTGGGCGACACCTCCTCCCTTCCCCTACCTCCCACGCTCTCATGTCCCTCCAGGACCGTTGGTCCTGTTGTTTTCTTCTCTCATTATTTGTCCAGCCTATCTTGTCTAGGTGGACCTGCTGACATAGTAATATGTGCATACAAATGGATATGACTTTGACTGCGCCCAAGTGGCCCATAAGAACATGGCTTTGACAGAAGCAACATCAACACGACAGCGTGTTTCTTAGAGGCAAGGATGGTGAGACTTCATCTTACACACTTTGGATATGTTGTCAGGAGAGACCAGTCCCCAGAAAACATCATGTTTGCTAAAGTGGAGGGGCAGTGAAAAAGAGGAAGGCCTGGACAAGATGGATTGACACAGTGGCTACAACAATGGGCTCAAGCATAGGAACAATTGCGAGGATGGTGCAGGACTGGACAATGTTTCCTTCTGTTGGGCATAGGGTGGCTGCTATGGGTCAGAAGCAGGAGAATCGGAGGTCTCCTCTCCCAGTAGAATTCCCAAGGCCTTGTGCAGTAGAGAGGCATAGGTGCCAAAGTCCAGAAGACCTCATTCAAATTCTACTGCTGTGCCAGCAGGGTTTCAAAGTAAGATAGTGATTAATATAAGAAATACATGTGGCTCAGAAGCAACAAAGCCCACATGGAAGAAGCACACCAACCTGTGTGATTACGAGGTGCCAAAGGGATCAGGCATCATCATCAAAAGAAAAAAATCTTACCATAGTGAATGAAGGGGGAAGTGCAGAGTGGAGATCCAAAGCCCGTTTGTCGGCCACTGGAGACCCCCTCACAGAGGGGTCTAGGAGAGGAGATGAGTCAGTCAGGGTGCGATGTAGCACCGATGAAGAATACAGCTTCCCCCCAGATCCTGGATGTTTCCTCCTCCGCAACTACCATGATCTGAATTCTACCTTGCAAGTCTGGATAGGGCAGAGGTTGTACACTGGTGCAGATAGGAGCTGGAGGCACAGGGAATCCAGGGTGGATGATACCTTCAGAACCAGTGGGTGAGGGGCGATACTGGGAGAGTAGAGGGTGAGTGGTTTGGAAACGGGGAACTGATTACAAGGATCTATATGTGACCTCCTCCCTGGGGGATGGACAACAGAGAAGGGGGTGAAGGGAGACGCCGGATAGGGCAAGATAGGACAAAATAATAATCTATAAATTTTCAAGGGCTCATGAGGGAGGGGGGAGTGGGGAGGGAGTGGGGAAAAAAAAGAGGACCTGATGCAAAGGGCTTAAGTGGAGAGCAAATGCTTTGAAATGATGAGGGCAAAGAATGTACAGATGTGCTTTATACAATTGATGTATGTATATGTATGGATTGTGATAAGAGTTGTATGAGCCCCTACTAAAATGTTTAAAAAAATAAGAAAATACATGTGTATTATACCTTATTCTTTGTAGAATCTCTAAAATGAAATTACATCATATAAGTTCCTCTACATCATGTACAAATTGAGATTCGCAATACTTAGCTCACATTTATTGAAAGGATTAAATGAAATAATGCTGTATCCTGTAGGATTCAATTGGTATCAAGTGACAGAAGATACAATCCTTTTGAGCAAAAGAAGAATCTGGAGCTCACTTCTAGCAGAGAAGTCCAAGAGTAGACATGAATCCAGATTGAAAATGTTAATATCAGGACTTGTTTCTATGTACATCTTGAGTCCAACTTTTGAATCTCTTGTTGTTAGGTTCTGACTCATCATGGCCATGGAGAATGAGTTGCACTTATTGGTTTAGGCCCATATCACTGGATCCACATGAACCAGGGAGGTGTAGAAGGATGGCTCCTTAAAGGAAATTGCAGGAAAGAGGCATGGTTACTAAAGTGAATATTAAAGTGTTTGGGTGGGAAAACTGAAGATTTCCACTATGAGGCCTTTTAAGCATTCTAGTACATTATTGATGCTCCTTAAAGGACAATTTCCTTTTCCTATCTCGTTGAACATTTTTCATTCCTCATCAAAGAAATTCCCCCTACTTGATCTCCTTTGTGCTTCTTAACCGTCCTTATTAGGAAACGAAATATTACCTTCCCATTTATATCTGAGAAAATCAGCACACAGGGCAGATAAAGATGCCCATAATCACACAGCTAGGTAATATGGGCCATAGTCACACCAAAATATGATTGTCTGTACAGGCCCTGTAATATCTTCTGGGACTAGACACTGGGGTAGGCCAGTTAACCAGGGTTCGTATGTGGTTTCTACCACCTGTCTGTCAGTTTGTTATACTGTGGTGGCTTCAATGTTGCTGTGATGCTGGGTGCTACGTTGCTAAACCCAAACCAAACTCACGGCCATCAAATTGGATCCAACTCATAGACTGTCGGACAGAGCAGAACTTTCCCTCTAACCGTCTGAGACTGTAACTCTTTACGGGAATAGAAAGCTTCATCTTTCTCCTGTGGAGTGGCTGGTGTTTTTGAACTGCTGATCTTATGGTTAGCCCAAATCACATCACTAGCACCAAGGCTGCTGGGTGCTATGCAACAGGTATTTAAAATATCAACATGGTCACCATGGTTCAGCAGACCTTTCAGATATAGTCAGACTAGTAAAAGGGCCTGGTGATTTACTTCTAGAAATTAACCATTAAAAATGTTACAGATTACCAAAAGAAAATAATACCCATAAGTTGCTGAAAGATGAGGCCCTTAGGTAGGAAGATAGTACACAATGGCCGTAACAATGGACTCAAATATGCCAATGATCATGAAGATGGCGCAGGACGAGGTAATGCCATGAATCATTGCTGACTGGACAGAAACAGATAACAGTGGCATGGGGATTGGATTCGCCATCTGGGTTTGCCCCTGAATAAGCAGCTTAGACTTGTAGGAGTCTGGATTTGTGGGAGTCTGAGTGGGTCAAAGACCCATTGTTGGTTCCCTGGTAAATGAGGAGGGAAAGAGCTCGGACATAAAGCACAATACTGCCACCACAGGAGCACTTTCTCATGACTGACTCCTTTTACATTGAACAAGCTGGCTACAGGACTTGGTTTTTCTGGTCCTAGGTGGGGGGGGGTGCGGGGGGGGGGAACAACTTGCTGGTGCAGGGCTGACCTCTTCCAAAGGGAACTGGTCCCAGAGCCAAAAGCTTCCTTTGCCTGGATGTGGAAAGAGAGCAATCAACTGGGGTTTTGGTTAAAGAGCCTGTTCTGCCCCCAAAGCCTTCTAGTGTTGTTGGGATCTCTAAAGAGTCTTCCCAAAGAAACAGTCCCCACATTCTTCATTCATTTTCTGAACTAGTTGCGGAATAAGACAAAGGAATGGCAGAGAGCCAATACTATTCAAATTGCCACTAAAACTAGCTTGGAGTAGGTCGCTTAGATTGAGACAAAAATTGGACCTAGAAGAAGGATGGAGCTGAATGGATCACTCTGGAGAGTCATCTCAAATTTTGCAGTCAGAAAAGTCATTCCACTGCCCCAGGGTAGTGAAAGCAAACACAAAAAGTGTATTTCAGGAAAATTCTTCCTGATAGGGACCAGGAGCAAGGAAAACATGTGTCTTTAGCAAGTCATTTGCTTCTCTACATCAGTTTCTACTTCTGTGAAGTAGGGATAATAATTCCTACATTACCTAGAGAAGGCATTGTTGCTTAAGCTTTAGAAGTCTCACCTTCCGGGAGGGATACGTGGGCTCATTTCTCTTCGAGTGCACTTCAAGTGCTGGTTGTCCATGCAGATTTATGTGCTGCTTTGGTGCTGAACAGATTTCAGCAAAGCTCCCAAACTCACACGGACTAGGAAGAAAGAGCTGGCTGTGTATCTCTGGAGACACAGTTAGGGAAAACCCTGTGGAGCACAGCAGTTCAGTCCCCCTGTGCCTGAAGATGGCACAATACTGGACAGTATCTTGTGTGGAGGTGGTTATGAGCCAAGGGCCAACCCAATGGCATCTAACAATCACCCTCACAAGGAAGCTGTGAGCAGTCCGTGGGACATTGTGTGTGACAGTCTTGGCATACAGTAATCGCCCAGTGAATGCTGACTGTTTTTGTGTACATTCTAGGTTCATGGCGGGTGGCCTTGCTTTTCTCTCCAGCCTGAAGGCCAAGCCTGAGTCCTGCTGTGCTTGTGTATCGCTCTTTCTCTCCAGCTGTAAAAATGCAGCCAAATGCAGCAGCTTCTCCATTCCTGAGGGTGTGTGTGTGTGCTGGAGTGGAGGATGGGGGAGGGGACACAACCGACATCCTCTTCACAGTGGTGAACGTCACCCCCCTCCGTTACCCTGTTCCAGCTGAGCCTGGCTCAAAGTTCAAAGCCTAGGTGGCTTTGTTGAGTAATTTGGTAACACTGGCTGCCCTGCCCCCACCATCTAAGGGTAAGTCTTACTCCCACACACCCATTTGCTGAGCAGCTGTTGCCCTGTGTCTTGTGGTGGGGAGACTGGGAGTAAGCGCACCACCCAGCCGCTTCCTTCCTCTCCCTCCTGCCCTTGGGCTCTCAGCTGGCCACTCACCCAGCCCCACTTGCTCAGGGAGGTTTCAGATCCGCTCCCAGGCTGCTTGACGCTGACGACATCTGGATTCACACCAACCTCTTCCTCCTGGGGGTTCAGAGTGTTCTTGGAAAGAAGCCTATGAAGGGAAAGGCCTTCCCTAGCATTCTCCATCCAGTGGCAGGCTGACAGCACAGAACTGGACTGCCAAGAGCTCTGGATTTAGACAGACCTGGGTTCAAGTCCATGGGCAACCTCGGGCAAAGGGCTTTCCTCAACTGTAAAAAAAAAAAAAAAGGAGAAGAAGAAAAGGGGGGGAAATAATAGCAGCAATGAGATCTCCCTATGGGATTATTGTGAGCCTTGATTGAGAAAATGTGGACTCCCCCTTGCCTCCCTCTCCATCAGGTTTCTGGGAAGTGCATGGAGGGTAGGCGGCCATGGTAGTCCTTGACCATCAATTAATTCAGACCACTTGTTATTCTTAGTCAGTTGGGTATCTTCCACCTTTCCTGTGGGAGCACTCACAGGACGGGGTCAACACCACCTTCTTCCTGCCCACCCCATCCCCCAAGTAAGACCCCTGATATAACCAAATCGGTTTAGTTTTTATCACACTCTTTTGGGGCAGGGACTCAGTATTATTTGTCTTGTGAGGACTGTGACTAGCATGGTCCCTGGCACTTCAAAAGGCAGAAAACCTTTGGAGACAATACCTGGCAGTAAAGGAGCACAGCACGGGAGCGCCTGCTCCAGGAAGGTTTCTGAAACCTGGCTGCTCTGGCCACGCTTTCCTGTTTCCCTTCTTCTCCTCCCTTCAGTCTTCCTTCTCTCCTTTCCTTTCTTCTCTCCTCCCTTCCTCTACGTTTTCCCTTTGGGCTTTCTTTCTTTGCTTTTTTTCTTCTTCTGTCCTTTCTTCCCGATTTCCCTTTTCCCTCTTTCTCTTCCTTCCTTTCTTTGACCTGCCTCCTTCAGCCCTTCCTTTCTTCTGTTTAAATGGAGAAAGCTTCTTGCTTTCCTTTTCCTGTAACATACAAGCTGCAGGAACATCCCTTGAGAGCCCTTCACCCAGCCGAGAGAGCAGCGATTCTTCTTTCAAATTGAGTCTGTCCCTTGACTCATTCATTAAAATGCATAGGGCATGTGACCAAACTGCATAATGATTCTCTCAGGAGGAAGGCTTAGAGGCAGAGAGATGCTGCCAACTGCAAAGGCAAATACTTCCCCCCAGCTGTGGATCAGGCTCCTTGGCAACAATGCCCAGGGAAGGCTGGGGGCTGCTGTTCATCTCCAGTAAATCAGCCAGGCCCTGGAGAGCTGCAGCCTGGCACAGGCCTCACAGTCCTGAAAGCTGTGTGGCTCTGGAGAGCCCAACCCATGACCTTTTTTTAACCTCCCCCCACCCCCACTACATTTAGATTTTCATTCATTTAAACCTATTTTAAACCACACAAGTAGTATATGAATGCATTCTTATTTTAAAATTCATATATAAAAGAAAACCTCCGTAAATACGAGAGGACTTCAAAAAGTACATGGAAAAATTTAATTATCTTTCAATTCCATTTTTCTAAGAAATTTTGAAGTCCTCTTTGATAATGCCCCATATATGGCTACCCCTCCCTGAACTAACCACTGTCATCCTATAACCCTGTCCCTTCCAGGCCCTTGGGCTGCTCCGTGAAGGCTGCCCAATTTAGGAGATTGAGAGACACAAACTCCCTTTTGTCTGTCAGAAGTCTGAGACCAGTTCTCAGCCAGGCAGTCAGCCTTCATCTTGGCTGCTTTCTCACCTCTTTACTAACCAGCCTTCTCTCTGCCATGTGTAACCCCTCTTCTTACAACCACCAGGCAGCTCTCAGCCTGGCAGAAGAATCCTGAGAATCGGGGGGTGATACACAAGGTGAACACATTCAGCTATGAGCCACTCATGAAGAGGCTTGAACCCCTCGACAGGCACATTGGGAGGAAGGCCTGCCTATCTACTTTTCAAAAATTAGCCAGTGAAAACCCGACTAGACCTTCTTACACTTTTTCTACTTGCAATCTCGTTGCCTGAGCAATTGTTACACAGCCCCTCCTCCCATATTGGTGTATAAAATAAGTATACAAATCAAACACTGCTTTTAATGAAGTCAGTGATTTTGATGGGATTGAGAAGTACATCATTTACCTCCGGTGGTTCTTTTGTTTTTGTTTGCCCGTGAGTGTACGAGGACATTCAGAACCAAGGCTGCAGTGAAGTAGAGGGATACAACATGGGCAAGCCCTGCCAGAAATACCTGGGGTTCATGCAAGTTTGATTTTGAATTAATTTGTGTTCGTTATGCACTCAGAACCCAGTTCTGTTGCCAATTTTCTTTGTTACCTGCACATATGACCCCCCTACAGTTTCAGAAGCTCTGTGCAGTTCTATGCTGGCAATCTGGGGTCACTGGATGTCAAAATTTACTCCATAACAATTATGGTTTGTTTGTTTGATTAGAAATTTAAGTTTACCCATTTTCCAGAGGCATCTGCACTTGAAGAGAAGAGTCTTGAAGAGGGAAAGAGTATTAAGATCCAGTGACATGGTAGCCCCTCAGGCACTAAAGCTGCCAAATATAAGTGCTTCCTTTGGGTAACAATCTATTCTGCTAGCTGTATGGCTTTGTGAAAATAACTAACTTCACGAATCACATAAGCCCACCTGTAGAATGGAAACAAGAATAGCGCCTCCTTCATTTGATTGTTATGAAGCTTACATGAGATTGTTGTTAGGGGCTGTCACATCAATTCTGACTCATAGAGACAAAGTACTGTCCAGTTCTGTTTGAGTTTGTTCTTGCAGAGACTGTGTCAGACTATCTCCCTGAGAAGCGCCCTCTTTTTCACTGCCCCTGTACTTTACCAAACAAGATGTCCTTCCCTAGGGACTGGTTCCTTCCTGATAATATATCCAAAGTCTGTGAGAGGATATCTTGTCTTCATCGTTTCTAAGGAGTGTCCTAGCTAATTTGTTCTTTCTTGCAGTTCACGGTATTTTCCATTTTTATCAGCACCATAATTCAAAAGCATCGGTTCTTCTACAATCTTCCTTAGTCATTGTCCAGCTTTCCCGTGCATAGGTAGTAATTAAAAATGCCATGGTTTGGGTCAGGCACACCTTAGTACTCAAAATGACAACCCTATTCTTCAACATTTTAAACAAGTTTTGTGCAACAGTTTTGCCCAGTATTTCTTTAGACTATTTTGTTGCTGCTTCCACGATTGTTGGATTGTGTGTGCAAGTAAAATGAAATCCTTGACAACTTCAAACTTTTCTCTCTTTATCATTGATACTGTTTACTGGTTTGCCAGTGAGAATTTTTGTTTTATTTACATTGAGATGTAGCCCATACTGAAGATTATATATAGTTTTTATCCTTCATCCATAAGTGCTTTAAGTCTTTTTCACTGTCAGCCAAAAAGGTTACATTGTCTACATACTAAAAGTTGTTAACGAGTCTTCCTCTAATCTTGATACAATATTTTTCTCATATAGTCCGGGTAATGGGATCATTTGAATGAATGATATTTATTGAATAAATATGGAGACAGGATAACCCTGACGCACATTTCTCCTAATTTTAAACTATTATTTTTCTGTTCAATGACTGCTTCTTGATTTATGAATAGGTTCCTGATGAGCACAAATATATGTACTGAAATTCACTATTTTCACTGTGTTGCCCATAGTTTTTTATGATCCACAAAATTGAACACCTTTACAAAGTCAATAAAACTGGTAAAAATGTTTCTGATATTCTCTACTTTCAGCCAATATACATCTGACATCTGTAATGATATTTCTTATTCCATGCACTCTTCTGAATCCAGCTTGAATTTCTGGTTGCTCCCTGTTGCAGCTGTTTTTAATTATCTTCAGCAGAATTTTATTTGTGTGTGATATAATGATATTGGTTCATAATTTCCATAATTCATTGGGCTACTTTTCTTAGGAATAAGCATAATATGTATCTCTTCCAGTCAGTTGGCCAGGAAGCTGTCTTCTAAATTTCATGGTGTAGATTATTATTCTCCAGCACTGCAATAGTGTGGAGAAACATTTCAATTGGCATTATGTCAATTCTTAGAACCTTGTTTTTCACTTATCTTCAGTGCAGCTTAGACATCTTCCGTCAATACCATCAGTTCTTAATCATATGCTACCTCTTGGGATGGTTGAATGTTTATCTTTTTTTTTTTTGGTACAATGACTGTATATTCCTTCCACGTTCTCTTGATGCTGCATTGTTGAATATTTTGTTCATCAAATTTGTTAAGCTGGGTTCTCTAGAGAAACAAAACTAGTGACACATGTATCACTCACTGCCATTGAGCCAATTCTACCTCATGGTGACCCTATAGGACATGGTAGAACTTCCCCTGTGCGTTTCCCATACTGTACATCTTTATAGGAGTAGACAGCCTCTTTCTCATCAGGAATGGCTAGTGGTTTTGAACTGCTGGCCTTGTGGTTAGCAGTCCAATGTGTAGCTTGTACAGTTGTAGAAGGGGGCCAGTCCAAGTCTAGATAGGGTCCAACTCCATGGGGCAGATCTTTGGAGGCTTCTTCTGACTCATGTAGCTTCATAGCTTTGATAGATTCTAGATCAAAAAGACTCAAAACTCAAAATGGCTGGTAACTGCAGAAGCAGATGAATCCAAAGTCATCAGTCAGATTTATGACTGGAGAGGCAAATGAATCCCAGGTTGGCAGTCGGATGGCAGACCACTGATGGATTCCAGAATCAGCAAAAAAAAAAAAATGGTAGGCTGTTGGATCAAGTCCAAAGAAACAGAGGTCAGAGAACCAGGTGTAGGATCCAGAACCAACAAAAAGCAAGCAAACTTTCCTATAGCATCCACTTATATAGGAAGTAAGCCATACCACCAAGGAAACTTCCTTTCAATTATATCAGAACTGAGCTGAATAAGAGGACTGTATTCTACCCTAATCTTACAACTGCTTGACTGCTCATAGCAGATCCCAAATGGAGTTGATTACATTGTGTTAGTTCACATCATGGGGGATTGCTGGGCCTTAATTGTAAAACCAGTGATTATCCTGGCCCAGCAAGTTGACACAAAACCTAACTATCACAGAATCCTTCAATATTGTTTGAAATTATTCTCTAGTTTTTTCAGCTTGAGCAATACTGAGTATGTTCTTCCCTTTTGGTTTTTTTATTCCAGGTCTTTATATATTTCATTTAGCTTACATTAGTTAAGATGCTATTAAGTTTAGTAATCATCATCATTTATAACCTGATCTGTAATAATTTCATTCATTCATTTAAGGACTATTCATTGAACCACAAATATAGCAACCAAAGTAAGGATGGCACAAGACCAGGCAGTGTTTTGTTCTGTTGTGCATAGGGTCACTATGAGTCAGAACAAACTTGGGAGCACCTAAAAGCAACAAGAACAACACTATATGCCAAGTGAGTCAGACACAGTTCCGACCCCCAAGAGGTATATATATATATATATATATATATATATATATATATATATATATATATATATACATATATATATATATACTCATTCTAATGCAGATGTACAGCAACTTTCTGTTTATAAGTATTCCATTACATTATGTCGTCCTCACTGGTGCCTTCTAAGTCAGGCAAAGGCCGTATAATTGTTCTGATTTTACAGATAGAAATTAGAAAAGTAAAGACATTTGAGAATTACATTAATGGAGACAGCTGGAAACTGACTAGATAAAACCTGATGTGGGTTTTCTCTGACTCCTTTCAGTACTCTCTTAGTATGGAGTCTGCTGGGTGCTGGGGTAAGCGTGGAAGCAGTTTGCAAAGCCCTGACCCACTAGCAGGTATACAAAAGAACTAGGGGACCACTGAGTTCCCTGTTGCTTTTTCTGTCCATAAAGTCAATCCACTGGGCCCAACAAAGTGTCTAAGAGACTTTCTTAATGACAAATCACTCATTCCAGCTCATAATCTGAGAAACCAGCTGTGACAGCAGGAAGCTCAACTGTAGGAAAACTTTTCCTCCTGGGCAGCGTGGTTTTTTTTTTTTTATATAAATCATTTTATTGGGCTCATACAACTCTTATCACAATCCACACATACACCAATTGTTATACACTTGTTGCCCTCACCATTCTCAAAACTCGCTTTCTACTTGGGCTCCTGAAATCAGCTCCTCTTTTTCCTTTTCCCCTTCCCTCCCTCCTCCCTCATGAACCCTTAATAATTTATAAATTATTATTTTATCTTATCTTACACTGCCTGGCATTTCCCTTCACCCACTTTTCTGTTGCCCATCCCCCAGGGAGGAGGTTATATGTAGATCCTTGTGATCGGTTCCCCCTTTCTACTCCCCCTTCCCTCCCGGTATCGCCACTCTCACCACTGGTCCTGAGGGGTTCATCTGTCCTGGATTCCCTGTGTTTCCAGTTCCCACCTCTACTACTGTGCATCCTCTGGTCTAAGCAGGTTTGCAAGGTAGAATTGGGATCATGATAGTTGAGGGGAGGAAGCATTTAAGAACTAGAGGAAGGTTGTGAGTTTCCTTATTGCTACATTGAACCCTGAGTGACTCATCTCCTCCCTACTACCCATCTTCAAGGGATGTCCAGTTGTCTACAGTTGGACATTGGGTCCCCATCACAGGCTCTTCATTCACGAAGAAATGATTCTGCCCCCCACCCCCCGCCTTTGGTGCTTGAGAACTGGTCCCCTCAGCCCTTCATGATCATACTTGTTGGTGTGCTGCTTCCATGTGGACTTTGTTGCTTCCGGGGCTAGATGACCGCTTACTTACTTTCAAGCTTTTAAGACCCCAGATGCTATCTCTCTATAGCCAGGCACCATCAGCCTTCTTCACCACACTTATTTATGCACACATTTGTTTTCAGTGTTTATATGGGGAAGGTGATCACACAATGATAATTTTGTTCTTTGATGTCTGCTACATGATCCCTTCATCACCTCATGATCGCACAGCCTTGTGTGCTTCTTCTCTGTGGGCTTTGCTGCTTCCGAGCTAGATGGCCACTTGTTTGCCTTCAAGTCTTTAAGACCCCAGATGCTATATCTTTTGATAGCCGGGCACCATCAGCTTTCTTCACCACGTTTGCTTATGCACACCTTTGTCTTCAGCAACCATGTCGGGAAGGTGGGTATTATGGAATGACAATTTAGCTGAGCAAGGTGCTCTTGTATTAAGGGAGTGTGCGTGAGGAGGCCCAGTGTCCACCTGTTACCCTACTACTGAACCTATAAATATATTCACATGGGTCTATTTCCCCCATAATCATAAATATATTTACATATGTACATGTCTGTATTTAGGCCTCTATGTATGCCCTTTGCCTCCTACTCCTTTCCTCTATTTCCTTACGCTGTCTTCCTGTCCCTCTACCATGTTCAGCCTTCATTCTGGTTTCAGTAATTCCTCTCAGTTACCTTGCCCTTGGTCACTCCCTACCAGTCCTCTCATCCCCTCCCTGCTACTGGTTTTGAACCATTCATTGTTTCCTTGTCTCTGAGTTGACCAATACCTCCTCCCTTCCCCTACCTCCTGCATGCACTCTCATGTCCCACCGGGACCATTGGTCCCATTATTTTCTTCTCTCATTGTTTGTCTAGCCTATCTTATCTAGGTGGACCTGCAGAGATTATAATATGTGCATAAAAATATGAATGGCTTTGACAGCACCAAAGTGGCACA
The DNA here is from genome assembly GCF_050624435.1 of Tenrec ecaudatus. Classification (NCBI taxonomy): domain Eukaryota; kingdom Metazoa; phylum Chordata; class Mammalia; order Afrosoricida; family Tenrecidae; genus Tenrec; species Tenrec ecaudatus. The sequence continues at coordinate 43,919,688 of NC_134547.1, forward strand.
TAGGAACATGGCAACGACAGCAGCAACACCAATGAGCTAACAAAGAAGCCACTGACCTACAAAATTTAAAAGAAGAGGAAAAAAGAACCGAGTTGGTGGCACGGGGGGAAGAGGGCTCTAACCCACCCAGGGGGAGAGTATGGGTTGTGTCCCCACAGAACTGGAATGTGCATACAGACCCCACCATGACATGCCAAACCATGAGGACAGCGTAAAGCACGGAGGAATCCACAAAAAGACTGGACCATACGCTGGCCCTAACCAGAATCAGCCTGACCCCTATCATGGAAGGGAGTGTCACAGAAAATGAAAACAGGTCACCTGGTGTGGGAAAGGAACTGACCTACCATACCCAGAAGGAAGCTGCAGCAAAGGAAGGAGGAGGAACAGAGTGAGCACACTTGGGCCCACCTCACTCAGAGGACGATAGCCCAGCTCAGAGGGCCCAATGTACAGAGAAGACCATATAGCCAGCCCCACTGCGAGATGGGACATCCTGCACTGACCCATGGCCCTACATGGGACAGCACCGGAGACACAGTATGGGATGTGTGACTGAGCTGACCCCACCACACTGAGGCAAAACACTAGGGGCGTGCAATTGAGCGGAGGGGAAAGCAGAGTAAGGAGGTCCCAAGGGAATGTAAAGGATGGAAATTTGGGCCAGGATGTGACACCCCATCAGACTCATCCAGAAGACACTCCTAAAGGTCAACAAACAAACAGACCTCGAACTATTAACAGGCTTTTTTTTTTCTCTTCTTTTAAATTTTGTAGGTCAGTGACAGCATCTTTTTCTGTTGCTAGAATCTAGGAGAGGGGTTGGATAGCCCTATGGCTGGGTGACCAAACTTATCTTCCAGAGATGGGGCTGGAATTTCAAACTGAAGTGGGATTCACAGTACATATTCAGACTCCCCACCAGTCATGCAGGCTGGGACAGAATACACTCAAGAAGTAGAAGTTTGCCTTCTGGGAAGAGCCAGGGGAAGGCTTGGCAGAGACAGGGGGGCCACTAAGAACCTCCAAGGACCTGAGCATCAAGGCTTGGCCTGGGGCATGTCTCCAACCCCTACCCAGCAGCAGATAAGTGATAAAGGGACTCCCATCTCTAGGGTTACCTACTTCCAGGAACTCCCACCTCCAGAACATCTTAGTCATTTCCACTTTGGTCAGTTCTCGACAAAATGCAGGGTCCTTTACCGGACTCTCTGATGATATGCCTACTTTCTTGGATGCACCAGCCCCTGCAAGTGGGATTTTGTATTCTTTTCATTAAATCTTTTGCCATTGAGTCTGTTTCTACTCAAAGCGATATTATATGACAGAGTAGAACTAACTGCTCCATAGAGTTTACTTGGCTATAATCTTTGTGGAAATGGCCAGATCTTTATCCTGTGGAGCCAACTGGGTAGTTTAAAGCTCCAGCCTTTTGGTTAGCAGCCAAGGACGTGCTTTGCCATTGTGCTGCCAGGTCTTCTCATTGAAATCTACCAAACCAAAAACCTGACTCGCTGCCATCCAGTCAATGCTGACTCATAGTGCCCCAGCTGTGGGTTTCTGAGACTGTAACTGTTTACAGGAGCAGAAAGCTCAGTCTTTCTCCCTCAGAGTTGCTGGTGATTCTGAACTTTCAACCATGCAGATGACAGACGAATGTGTAACCCCTGCACCGCTAGGGCTCCTACTGAAATGTACACCACTTGATTATCCCTTATCTGTGATTAATGACATGCTTTCCTTGTTAGTTGAATCCTGCATGATCTGTATTTTTTGTTCATCTGCGTTTATTTTCAATACGATAAATATCTGTGACCCCACATCAATTTCTGCCTCTCGGTTGCCCTTTGTTATCACATTGTCTGCTCTACCCCATGCTTAATCTTGAGTTTACCATTTGTGTTAGTCAGGGTAGACTAGAGAAACAAATCTGGAGACACTCATATGTGTATAAGGAGAAACAATATACAAGAGCAATTGAGTATTAGAAAACATCCCAGCCCAGTCCAGATCAAGTCCATAAGTCTCATATTAGCTCATATGTCACATACCAATCTATAAAGTCCTCTTCAGACTCAGGAAGCACATGCAATGACGCTGAATTCAGGAAGATCACAGGCCAGCAGGTGGGAAGTCTTGCAGATCCAGTGGCATTGTAAGCATTTCAGCACTGGCAGGGGTCTCCATATGACTTCTCTAGCTTCCAGGGCACAGACTATATCAATGTAGCATCATGTGTCCAATGTAGCATCATGTGTCTTGTCAATCGAGAGTCTCTCAGGGAGTGAGCAGAGAGAGAGTGTGTCTCCTGCCTCCAAGGAGGAAATACAGGAGTTCCCAGAATCCTCAGGAGAAGGCTGTGCCCATACAAAGGCCTTGTTGAATATCACCTAATCGACAAGCTCGTCTCCACCCCTTCACTCTTAATCCTCAAATTGACCCACGATTCTATAACTACCACACCATACTTTTGTTTTTCTTAAACACCAGTGTGTTTTCATTTATACTTCTAAAAGACATCCTATTTAGATTTTGTGGCTTTTATCTTAATTTTAAAATAGCATGCTATGTGTAAACTTTTTCTCATAATTTAATATGAGAAACATTCTCATAAAAACACTCTAAGTCAAGAAAAAAACCACTCTAAGTCTTTCACACTGTGTGGCATATAGTTGTGGTCCCTTCATTTTCACTGTTACCTAATAATCAATTGTCATCTAGTCAACTCTGACTCCAGAAGACCTCATATGTGTTACAGTGTACATATGTCCTATAGCAGTGGTTCACAACCTGTGGGTCGCGATCCCTTTGGGAGTCGAATGTCCTTTCACAGGGGTCACCTAAGACCATCGGAAAACACATAAATATTTCACAATATATAATTACGTATTGTTTTGTGAATAATCACTGTGATTTAATTATGTTTAGTTATGTCAAATTTGTAACAATGAAAATACATCCTGCATATCAGATATTTACATTATGATTCATAACAGTAGCAAAATTACAGTTATGAAGTAACTGAAGTTGGGGGGTCACCACACATGAGGAACTGTGTTAAAGAGTCGCAGCATTAGGAAAGTTGAGAACCACTGTCCTATAGGGTGTTCATTGACTGCTTTTATGGAAGTAGTTTGTTAGTCCTTTTTCCTCGAGGTATTTCTGGGTGGACTTGAATTTCTGACCTTTCAGTTAACAGGTGAGTGTGTTAACTGTTTCCACCACCCAAGGACTCCTCTTGGGTTGTTAATGCTTGCATTGTTATAGAAACTTTGGTTGTAAGCACTTTTCCAGCACTTGGGACATTCTGAACATTATTATACATGCCTTCTTGTATGAATTGTGGATGTGCCAATTTATAACCCACCAACGATGAACATATTAAAAACCCTTATTGATCCACATCCTCTCTAACACTTGGTATTATCAGAAATATTATTTTTAAGGCCAATTGAAGGGATGTTAAATGATATCTCACTGTTACCTTGTCATATGTGTATTCCTGTCCAACTGTTTAGTGTCTGTGCTATAATAGAAATCAACCTATCAGGGGACCATGAGGATTTAAGGAAGTATATTTGCAAAGCCTCTTAAGACCATGTCATTGTCTTGTTCACCTCCTCTGGGTTCTTAATACCCATGACAGTGCTTGGTACTTAGTCATTATCCTCGTCATCATTAAGGCAACAATAATAATGGATAACATTAATTGAGTGCTTACTAAATGCCAGGGGCTAGGCTAACACTTTTAATTTTGTCATATCATTTAATAACCATAGAAACTCTATGAGGTACGATGTTTCATTTTATAAATGGAGAACTGAAATTAAGTATCTTCTTCAGAATCATATAAGTAGTAAATGTTAGATACAGGATCAGAACCCTGACATAACATGAAAGCCCTTAACTACTGTCCTATCTTCTCTCCCCACCAGATGCCAGTGAGTTGACTCTACCCATAGCGATAGTGTGTATGTCAGAGTAGAACTGTGCTCTATAAGGTTTCTAGTGGCAGATTTTTCAGAAGTAGATAACCAGACCTTTCATCCAGGGTGCCCCTGGGTAGACTAGAACTTCTAATCTTTGGGTTATCAGCCAAGAATGTTAAACCCAGGGACTCCTATAGTACAAATACCCAATAAATATTCATATGAAGCACTTTTACCTACCCTTAACCAGTTGTTGGCTGCTGTTGAGTTGGTTCCCGTTCCTAGCAACCCTGTTATACACCAGAGCCAAACACAGTTAGGCCCTGTGCCATCTTCACAATTATTACTGTGCTTGAACCCATGGTTGTATCCTCTGTCCCTCTATCTCACTGAGGGACTTCTTTTGCTGACCTTCTACTTTACCAAGCCTGATGTCCTTTTCTAGGGACTGATCCCTCCTGGTGTGAGACAGTCTCAACGTTTCTAAGAACATTCTTGCTGTACTTCCAAAACAGATTTTTTTTAAAAGTCATTTCATTGGTAGCTCGTACAACTCTTATCACAATCCATATATCCATCCATTGTGTCAGGCACATTTGTACATTTGTTGCCATTATCATTTTCAAAACATTTTCTTTCTACTTGAGCCCTTGGTATCAGCTCCTCATTTTCCCCCTCCCTCTCTCACTCTCTCTTCCTCAGGAACCCTTGGTAATTATACACTTTTTTTCATGTGTTGTATTGACTGATGTCTCCCTTCACCCACTTTTCTGTTGTCCATTCCCCAGGGAGGGGTTTGTATGTAGATCATTGTGATCAGTTACCCCTTTCTCGCCCCACCTTCCCCTTACCCTCCTGGTATCACTACTCTCATTATTGGTGTTGAAGGGTTTATCTGTCCTGGATTCTCTGTGTTTCCAGCTCTTATCTGTATCAGTGTACATCCTGTGGTCTAGCCAGGTTTGTAAGGTAGAATTGGGATCATGATAGTGGGGAGGCGGGCAGGGGAGAAGCATTAAAGAATTAGAGGAAAGTTGTATGTTTCATCGGTGTTATACTGCACCCTGACTGGCTCCTCTCCTCCCTGCGACCCTTCTGTTAGGGGATGTCCAGTTGCCTATAGATGGGCTTTGGGGTTCCACTTGATACTCCCCCTCATTCACAATGATATGATTTTTTTTGTTCTGGGTCTTTGAGTCCTGATACCTAATCCTATCAACACCTCGTGATCACACATGCTGGTGTGCTTCTTCCATATAGACTTTGTTGCTTAGCTAGATGACCACTTGTTTATCTTAAGCCTTTAAGACCCCAAACACTATATCTTTGGATAGCCAGGCACCGTCAGCTTTCTTCACCACGTTTCCTTATGCACACATTTGTCTTTAGCAATCATGTCAGGAAGGTGAGCATCATGGAATGCCAGGTTAATAGAACAAATCATTCTTGCATTGAGGGAGTATTTGAGTAGAGGCCCAATGTCCATCTGCTACCTTAATACTAAACCTATAAATACATGTACATAGATCTATTTCCGCATCCTCATATATAAATATATTTACACGTGTACATGCCTTTATGTAGACCTCTATAAATGTCCTTTGCCTCCTAGTTCTTTCCTCTATTTCTTTTTACTTTCCTCTTGTTCCACTATCATGCTCAGCCTTCATTTGGGTTCCAGTAATTCCTCTCAGTTACATTGCCCTTGATCAAGCCCTACCAAGCCTCCTACGTCCTCCTCACCATCGATTTAGATCACTTGTTGTTCCTTTGTCCCTGGGTTTGTTAACACCCACTTTCTGTACCCCTCCCCTTTCCCATCTGAGACAGATTTTTCCATTCTAATGACAGCCCATGATATATTCAGCATGCTTCATCAACACTATAAATTAAAGGCATCAATTTTTTTTACAGTCTTCCTTTTCATCATCCAGTTTTCAGTGTATACGAGGCAGTTGCGATTTCCATTGCTTGGGCTCGGTACGTATTGGTCCTTACAGTAACATCTTTGATTTTTAATATTTTCAAGAGGTCTTTTGCAGCAGATTTGTCCAATGCAATATGTAATTTGATTTCTTGACTTATACTTCAATGGATGTTTGACTGTGGATCCAAGCAAAACAAAATTCCTAACAACCTCTGTCTTTCTTTTATTTATCATGCTGTTGGTTATTGGCCCAGGTGTGAGGGTTTTTTTCTTTACGCTAATGTGTTTTCCATACTGTTCTTCAACAATAAGTGCTTCAAATCCTCTTGCATTTAGCAAGCAAGATTGTGTCATCTGAGTATCACAGGTTGTCAGTGTGGCTTCCTGCAATCCTGATGCCATATCTTCTTCATATAGTCCAGCTTCTTGGATAATTTGCTCAGCATATGGATTGAATAAATACGGTGAGAGAATGCAACCCTGACAACTCTTTCTTGATTTTGAACCACACAATATCCCCTTGTTGTGTTCAAACAGTGCCTCTTGGTCTGTGGATAAGCTCTGTATTAGCACCAATTAATTATTCTGGAATTCACATTTTTCACAATGTCATCCATAACTTGTTATAATCTACACTATAGATAGTAGATTCTACACAGGTGAATTCATGGTCAATAAAACAGAGGTAGACATCTTTCTGGTGTTCTCTGCTTTCATACAAGAGCCAGTTGTGATCAGCAACAATACCACTCGTTCCATGCCCTCTTCTGAATCTGACTTGAATTCTGATAGGTCAAATGTCATGGCACTTTGTCTTTTATCAATTATGTCTAAAACACACTCACACTTTTAATTACAAACAAAACTTTATGAATTTTATAATTTACTCTAGTCACATGTAACTCATTTAATGTACAATTTCTAGGGAAACTTGAGAACTCTTTCAGTGTGAGATTGAAGTTACAAATTTGTTCTCCAATGTCATGAAATGTTTATGAATTCCCCGTCACCAATAATTCTCCTAACCCTGCTCTATTTTTGTTTTATTTGTCTCTAATGTACCATGTAATTATTATTATGTATTATTGATCCACAAGGATGGACATGTTTGTCTGCCTATTTGTCTGTGTATATCTTTGGTTAGTTTGGTTCTTATATATCCCAAATGTTTATAACCATGACTGGCAAAGAAGCAGTTTAACAAATACTTGTAGAATTAATGGAATAAATGCTTCCTGCAAGAATTAATGAATGATTGGATGAACCAATTAAAGCCACTACATTGGACAGTTCATGAGGTTTATATTTTAATTTTGTCAGTTTATTTATTTATAGGAGCCAATTATTTTTCAGTTTTAAGACATTTCTGCAAGCCATTGAGAAGCTGAGAGGCCAGAGATTTTGTGCCGACAATTAATTCTTTTTTTTTTTTCTTCTTTTACATTTTATTAGGGACTCCAACAACTCTTACCACAATCCATACATATACATACATCAATTGTATAAAGCACATCCATACATTCCCTGCCCCAATCATTCTCAAGGCATTTGCTCTCCACTTAAGCCCCTTGCATCAGGTCCTCTTTTTTTCCCCCCCCCTCCCTCCCCTTTCCCCCCTCCCTCATATGCCCTTGGTAATTTATACCTCGTTATTTTGTCATATCTTGCCCTATTCGGGGTCTCCCTTCCCCCCTTCTCTGCTGTCCCTCTCCCAGGGAAGAGGTCACATGTGGCTCCTTGTAATCAGTTCCCCCTTTCCAACCCACTCACCCTCCACTCTCCCAGCATCGTCCCTCACGCCCTTGGTCCTGAAGGTATCATCCACCCTGGATTCCCTGTACCTCCAACCCTCATATGTACCAGTGTACAGCCTCTGTCCTATCCAGCCCTGCAAGGTAGAATTCGGATCATGGTAGTTGGGGGGAGGAAGCATCCAGGATCTGGGGGAAAGCTGTGTTCTTCATCGATACTACCTCACACCCTAATTAATCCATCTCCTCTCCTAAGCCCCTAAAGGATAAGAAAAGTCCTGACCTCAATTCCTAAGACAATGTTGTGTCACCCTTCCCTTTATCTCTTAAAAATTAACAGCATTTAAATTAGCTGCCTGACTGAAATGTGAGTCCAGTCATGAGGTAGGAGGCATTAAAAATAAACAAATGAACAAAAACCTACTGGAAATTTTAATATAGTATCCCCCCCCCCAACCCCCCCCACACACACACACAAACACACCTCTTCTAGCTCGATACACTGGTGTCTGGGCCCAATTTGTCCCACTTCCTATGCAAAAATATCTGACATTTGTAGAGAAGGCCTTTAACCTTTGGCTGTTATTCCAAATGGGGGTACACTAGATAAATGCAAGATTCAGGAGCCAGCCCTCCTACTCAAGCGTCTGTGTCTCAGTCTGCAAAGCTGGGCCAACGAGTAATTATAGCCTCCCTGTGCGGTGTACAGGGCAGGAGGCTGATTTAATAAAGGAAACCTGCTGTCTGTCTCCAGCCTGGCTCTGACTCATGGAATTAGGGTGTCCCAGGGCTACCACAGAGGGTGGTGAGCAGCTGGGGGGCAGGAGGTGAGGGTGGCCAGCAAGCAAGGCTTAGAGCAAGAGCCCTACGGATGGGGAAACTCCCCCTGTGGCCGGAAGGAACCTGCAGCTGGAGCCTAAGGAAGGGAGGCTCAGACAGAGCAGCTGCTGTTCCGCCACAGCAGCCACTGCTCCGCCCTTGAAAGGAGGCTTGCTGTGCAGAGATGTGAAATAAAATGAGTTAGTGATTTTCGTACTCAAAATTAATTTAGGGAGAAATCTAATTGCCTGTAATAGGGATGACTGCCCTGCCATGATCAACCTCCACTCTGGTCTCTTTCGTTTGAGGCTGGGTTCAGTGGGTTCTGGAGTGATGAGCACTTTGTGAATTCGATTTCCCACTTTGGCAGGAGGCAGCTAATTAGATGTCTGCAGTCACACAGATGGGTGGCCCTGACAGAGGTTTCAGCTACGAGAAAGGTAACAGCCTCTTCTGACTGGGTTCAGATTCCACCTTAGATAGGTCACCAGAGGTCACTTTATCCTTCCTGCCGTCTCCAGCAGCTTCCTCCACCTCCCTTGACAGTCAGCCAGAGGAGAGGACATGACCTCCCTCAGCATTGCAGACCACGAGACTCCTGTTCCCACCCAGTGTCCCTTCTCTCTCTGAGTCATACAGCTCGTAGTCAGGTGATCCTCCTCTGGGCCCTCTGGAGAGCACCTTGACCTATATTCCGAACTCTCCATTGCAGCCTATTCTAATTGTCCTGAGAAAGGGCCTGTCAGGCCAGCAGGCACAGTGCCCGACAATGCTCAGCCTTCTGTGCTGCTGGCAACCCCAGGCTCCAGACAGTGCCCAGTTGTCTGCGGGAAGGGTACTCCTGCCTGGAGAGCAGAGAGGCCTGAAAATGGAAAGTTAGGAGGCTGTGTTGGGGTGGAGGAGGAGCAGTGGTGAGTTGAGTCAGCTGGGAAAGTTGACAGCCACTAGAGAGACAGTTTCCTCCCTTACCCCCACCTCTCCTCCTTGCTCCCCCCTCTCCCTTCCTCCCCTCCCCATGCAAGTAGGGAGGGGTTGTGGGGCAGAGGCCAGCCCAGCCTCTAGACAGCCCTGCTGGTGGCTGAATGATCTTGCTGCCCAGGGGAGGGAAAGAGGTGAGAAACCATGCAAATAATGGGATGTGAACCTAATGACTCATCAGAATAATTCAAGCCAAGGAAACTCCCCTCCTCTCCTCCCCCACCCACCTAAAGAACAAGTTCCCATCTCCAAATTATCCACAAAATGGCCCGTGCTTATTTTGTCTATGGGTTCTTTGTCTGGCTGTGCCCCATGCTGGCTTTGTGTTCTCAACATGAGGATGACTGGGTTGTTGTGGCAAAGGGAATTGAAAGGGAAATGTAAAGAATCAAACTTTGTCTTGCTTTGGGGCAGCTAGCCTGTAAAAAATAGTGATGTTTTCTGAAGATCACAGTCCTGTTAACATTCAAAAGGTCTCTGCATTTGGCCTGACCAATTCTGTGACCTGTCAAGTCACTACTGGCCTTTCTATCTCCAGTCCGCCATGTGGGGATATAGAGAAAACCATAGTATGTATGATGATGTTAGCTTTAAACCCAGAAATGTGTGTAGACATACATTCATTATACATATTATCGTTAAGAGTCATACAGTGGCTTCCAACTGACAGAAACTCCATGCATGTCAGAGTAGAACGACTTTGTAGAGATTTCAAGGCTGTGAGCTTTCTCCAAGCCTTTCTTCTGTGGTGCCTCTGAGTGGGTTAGAATCACCAAACTTTCAGCTAATAGCTGAACTCCTGACTTTTCACCACCCAGGGACTCACTTCTAATTACATGTAATTATGTAATATTATTTTCTCTAGATTATTAAATCACTCCTCTCTCTCCCATTGGTAAATTATTTGGTTTGTTAAATGTGCCTATCATAGAAAGGTTTGCCTCAGGTGTGTTTGCAAATGTAAATAGGAAATGCAGCCTCTGGCTACATTACTGTGTTAGTCTGGGTTGACTAGAGGAAAAAGTCCAGGATACTCAGATGTGTGTAAGAGACAGCTTTATAACTTTAAGAGTAATTTTACATTAAGAAAACATCCCAGCCCAGTGCAGATCAAGTTCATAAGTCCAATATTAGCCCATGTGTCTGCTGCCAATCTATAAAATCCTCTTCAGACTCAGGCAACACATGCAATGATGCTGAATGCAAGAAGGTCACAGGCCAGTGGGTGGGAAGTCTTGTGGATCCAGTGGTGGTAGAAGCATCTCAGTGATGTGTGTTTATTGTAATTTGGATAAAAATCTACAGATTGGCATAAAGTCCACTTTTAAAATCAGGATAATGAGTTACTGCCTGGCACAGAGCAGGTGTTGGATGTTGATAGATAGATAGATAGATAGATAGATAGATAGATAGATAGATAGATAAAATAAGGCCAAGCTCACTGCCACCAAGCCAATTCTGACTCATAGCAACCCTATGGAACAGAGTAGAACTGCCCCCGTGAGTTTCCAAAACTGTAAGTAACTTTTTTTCGAGTGTAGAAAGCCCCCTCTTTCTTCTACAGAGCTACTGATGGTTTTGAACTGCTGACCTTTCTGTTAGCAGCCCAACATGTAGTTTGATGTTAGGATCTCAGGGTTGGGAAACTTTTGAGACACAAGAGCCACTCCTGCCCCTAACAACAATGTAAAATTATTTAAGAACAATACATATGTTTTCACAAACAAATGAAATCACCACTATCTGAATAATATCCTTTAAAATTTTTTATTTTACTTCAGGGTCACATGTACATACCAAAAGAGCCTCATAGAGCTCAAGAGCCACAGTTTTGGGAACCCTGGATAGATGCAAGCCAGATAGATGGAAGGGAAAGAGGGAGGGAGACAGGAGATCAGCACACTATCGGAGCAGAACTAGATTTAGCAGGAATTTAATTATGCTTAAACATCAGAGCCTTTTGCTTACCTCCCTTCCAAGGCTTTATGTTACTTTAAATTTATCATGATGCTTTCCTGGTCCTGAAGAGTGTTCCCAATGCTGTATACCCAGTTTGGGCAATAGAAAACATCTCTTTGCCCCTGTATAGGATGTCTCTGAGACGCCTATGCTTGGTTCTTTTTTTAAGATTAGGAAGTACACAAAAATCTAAGTGTTGTGAGTGATTTGGCAGTTCTCCATTAATTCCAAATCATTAATCTGCAGAGAGATCCACATATGGTTAGGCAAGGGCAACACTGTTAGGAATGAAATGTAGAAAGAGGGTGGAGATCAGGAATGTGCATAATTACTGGGCCAATCCCAAATGGCTTTTGGAATCCACTCTAGCCCTTCCAAAGCTCTTCAGTTTCCAAAAAGTTTGAATCTGGACAATGCTGGTTGAGCTGTTTGGGGCAGTCAAGATACAGGAACTTTCTCATCAGTCCTGGCTGGTCTGCATTGCTGCTCTCTCATTAACTAGTTGTCTGGCCTCAGTGGAGGCAGTTAATCTTATGAGGCCTAAATTTCTCTACTGTAAGATGTGGTTGGTGATTTCTGAGCACCTTAAAAGGAACCCTGGTAGTATAATGGTTACTTGTTGGGTTGCTAATTGCAAGGCCAGCAGTTCAAAACCACCAGCTGTTCAGCAGGAGAAAGATAGGACTTTCTACACCCAGAAACTCTCAGGGGCAGTTCTGCCCTGTCCTAAAGGATTGCTACGAGACACCATTGTCTCGATGGCAATGGGTTTAGCAATGGCAACTTCTGAAAGCAAAGACCAAATCTGTCTTGTCCACCACTGTATTTCAGTTGTTGAGTACAAATAATGTTTAGTAATAATAATGGCCAATATAAAACCCAAATTCATTACTATCTATTCTAACTGATAGTAGCCTATAGAACAGAGTAGAGTTGTTCCCCTAGGGTTTCTTTCTTTCTCTTTTTAAACAGTTGTACTGGCATGTCATCCACATATCATACAATTCAGTAATTTCAACACATCAAGAAAAGTTGTACAATCATTACCACAATCAATTTTAATATATTTTCTGTTCCTTATACTCATTATTATTCTTTTTTTAAATTTTGGCAAAAATATACATAACAAAACATTCTCCAATTCAACAATTTCTACATGTATGATTCCATGCCCTTGATTATACTCTGCGTTGTACTACCATTATTGCCCAGAGAGTTTCTAAGGCTGTAAAACTTTATGGAAGCAACCTATCACATCTTAGTCCCAGGGAGTGGCTAGTAAGTTTAAATTGTCAACTTTTAGTTCAGAGATGAGCACTTAACCACTGTGACATATTATTATTATTAACAGTAAACATTTTCTTGACATATATGAGTAAGCTGAAGTATAGAATGGTTACATAAATTTCCCAATACCCAGCAAGCCATTGGCCAAGCTAAAATTCAAACCCAAACAGCCTGACTCCTTGAGCGGATAACACATAGAGTTTCATAAATGAGTGAAACAAGGAAGGAACTGCCTCTTGATTTAGACCATGATTACCCAAGATAATTACCTTTTTGAAAGCTCTCTATGTGTTCAGCACTACACACACACACACACACAAACACACACACACGATCAGGGGTGAGGAGATGCTTCAAAAAGTTCATGGAAAAATTGAATTCAAATTTATGGACATTTTCCACAAATTTGTGAGCCTCCCTCATATAAAACAAACAAGCAAACAGACTTGATGCCTTCAAGTAGAGTCCATGTCATCGTAAGAGTGGACCTACCCCTGTGAGTCTCTAAAACTTTAAAGATGAAGCACACAGCATCATCTTTCTCTCCTGAGCAACCGGTGGATTCAAATCTGACCTTGTAGTTAGCAGCTCAATGCATAACCCAATACGCCATGAAAGCTCCTTGTCGTGTGTGAATGTGTGTATAACTTAATTCCTCTAACCATCTTGATAAGTAGGTAGAATTAACCCCATTTTGCAGTAAGGAAAACAAGGTTGAGAAAGGCTAAAGGACTTGCCTTTGATCATGCAGCAGATAAAGAGGGTAATGTTAGAATTTAAGTTCTGACCTATCTGATCTTAAAGATCATCTTTGCTCTTCTGTTTCATAACTTCTTTTAGTCTTCTATTTATTATCTAACATTTGCCTCTAATGCTCTATAGGCTTTAAAAATGCTTTTGAAAAAAATGCTTTTGTACCCATTTTTATCTTTTAGTTCTCATGATAGTCTAGGAAGGAAGTTGAAGAAGCTATTAAGATTCCATTTCATAGAGATAGCTACTCAGAAAGTTAAGATCAAATGACAAGTACAGGGATAGAGTCAAGACTGAAACAAACTTGTTATGTTGATTCCTACTAAATGTCCCTACCTTCTATCCCTGGTGCTTCTCTATTACAAATCCCCTCATCGTGTCTGACTCTTGTACAGAGGCAATATGTTTGTTATGAGATCCCAGGAGGCTGCAGCTCTTCTGGGGCTGGGCCACGGGAATTTTTTTCAAAATCTTAGCTTTGACCATATTTTGCGGCTTTCTTAAATTGTTGGCATTTTAACTGTCCTGTTGCCAAAGCATGAAGGAAAAGGGTGAATTATGACAGCTCCTCCCCTACCCTGTATTTTTAACCAACACAAGGGGGAGTTTGACCACTCGCAATTAGAGATGCGTTGTGTCTATGTGTCTGTTAGATTCTGCTGGCATAGTCAGAAATTGCCTTGCCAACATTGGAAACTCATTTCATAAAGCCAGGAAGAAAAGGATTTCCACTCTGCGCTCAGCTCTGGGGCCAATATAAGTATAGCTCTTAAACTAGCAAATTACATTTGGCATTGCTTCTCCTGGACAACCACTCAATGGAAGCACCTAACTCATTCGGTTAGAGCAGAGGTTCTGTTTCTGCACTCAGCAAAAGTGTAAGAATGTTATCATAAACTACCTTCTGTCTCTGATTAAAAGGGGCTTATTTAACTTCTTTAATACCATTTTATTTCTTTTAAAATACTAATTTTATTTATTTTGAGTAGGCAATTTATTTGGTTCAAGGTTCAAAAGGCTATATACACGATGACCTCTTTAAACCTGTGGCTTTATTATCAAGTGCCCCCTTACAGAAGAAGTCAGTGATTTCAGGTGTGAACAAGAAAATAAGCAAATATATTTGTTTGTACATGTGTATTCATTTACTCTCATTTTAATGGCAACATACTATATTATTCTATACCTTGGCTTTATCATTTGAAGATCATTCTAATTGAGTTAATAAAAAGTTTGTTTTAAAAATTATTTAATTGTATTCCCTTGTATGAATGTTCCATACTCTTTGCTAACCCGCCTCCTTAGATAGTTTCCAAACGTTTGCTTTTGTTAACAGCACTGCAATGAACAATCTTGTGTTATTTCTTCTTTTTTTCATAAATAAGATCTTTTATTGGTCACCATTAAAAGTCTGCATTTTAAACATATTCTTAACTATTAGTTCATTCCACTTTAGCACCTCTCTCAGCTCCAGTAGTTTTTTCCCAGAACTACCACCTTCACCATGAAGTTCTATGAGTTTTCCCAATTCAAACTTGGGCTCCTTCAGCATTTGTACTTTCCTGATGTACACATCACGGAGCGGATAGACAGATTGGCAAGCCTTTTCTATGTCATTCCCAATGCTGTCTGCAACCAACTTTTTGACCATGTCTTTCAAGTCATTTGTCTGCACCTCTCGGGTCATGCTTTCCATCATTTTCTTTCAGATTTGGCGGACCTGCTGGTGCTGAGCATCAGAGGTCTTCCAAATCTGATTGTAGCATTTCTTTAGTAAAATCAACACAGAAAAGATGAAGCAAGCCATCAGTAATCTTGACATCAACATGAGCTTCAATCATGGGCTGCCATGTTTTTACCATGAACACATGTTGTCATGTGTTAAGATCCTTGCCATGGAAGTTGATCAGGCAGTTTTTGCCCTGAACATCCTCAGTAATTAGCTTGAATTTTTTATATGCAACTTAATTGTTCTGCACATCATTAAGGCTCACTTCAAAAACTCGAACCTTGAGGTTATCAGGTGTAATTTTGGTTCTTTGAGTGCTAGTGATTAGTGTTTTTCCAATATTTCTTATGTTGAACATAGTTGGTGTTTCCACATCATACCAATCTCTCATAGAAAATGAACAAACCACTTTCTTTTTAGCTCCTTATTTGCCACCTTTTGTAAGACGCTTATTCTTGCTGACCACCACAGTGCCACGCAGAGAGCGAAAAGAGCGGAATTGAAACTCCTGTTATTTATTCTTTAGAATAGCTTGCAACTTTTAATGGAAACTAGACTTGTGGTTCTAATGAGACTGTATCCAGGAAATTAACTAAGCACAAGTATTTAAAAGAGGTTCATTTTTTTTCTCTAGTCTGCACTCCTTTGATTTGTGGGTTGGTAACTTCATCTTACATGCTTTGGGCTTTAAATGATCCCTGCTGATATTTTCTCTCAACTCAGAAGAGTGATAAGAACTCTTCTTAATGGTTTTATTCTTGTACTGAAATGGTCTGTTTCTGTCTATTCCCCTGTGACTCATCGCTGCTCAACACAGTGGCAAGTTAATACAACACAAATGACACATGTATTACCACCATGACTCAAAACTGGTCTGGGATTCATCAGTCAATTTTTATTCTGACGTTGGTGCCAGGTTAGAACACTAGAACCAGAGCTCAGAATTCATAACATTCATATTTGGGAAATAAGTGATTTCCCCATGCGTGTGGTGTGGGAATTTAAAGATGTGTGGTAAAAAAGCCAAAATACCGACAAATGAATGATAGATAGTTATTCACCAAAGGATATCTTACAGGAAGGGCTGCAGACTTAAGTAGCCAGGGGCATCATTTACATTTTCAAATTAGGTCTTAGTATATTTGTTAGTTAACTGCCATGACTCATGACAGAACAAAATGCTGTCCAGGCCCACACTATCCTTCTGGTAGGGGACAGATAGGACCTTTGTGGTTCATAGTTTTCATTGACTGATATTTGGAAGTGGACTATGTGCCTTTTCTTCCTAGTACATCTTAGTCTAGAACCTCCCTTGACATCTATTCCACATCATAGCAACTTGCAAGCTCCCACTAGTAGATAGTTGGTGGCTCTTCATGAAATGCGCTAGTGTAAGAATTGAGTCGAGGTATCCTACATGGAAGGCAACAGTTCTATCACTGAGCCACCAGTGTCTACACAGTAGCTGTATTATACAGGTTGTGTTAAATTTAACCATGGGTCTAGGAATCTAGGAAAATTAGATGTTGTCAGAAATGAAATATCATGCATAAATATGGATATCTTAGGCATTAGTGAGAAATGGACTAGTATTGACTATTTTGAATCAGACAATCATATGCTTTACTATGGTGAGAATGAAAATTCAAGAGAAATGGTGCCAGATTCATCAGCAAAACATTTTAAGATCTGTCTTGAAGTACAATGCTTTTTGTGATAGGATAATATCCATAGTCCTACAAAGAAGACCAGTTAATATAACTATCATTCAAATTTGCATACCAACCCCTAAAGCTAATGATGAAGAATTCTACCAAGTCCTTTATTCTGAAATTGATCAAGCATGCAATCAAAATATATTTATACTTATTGGTTATTGGAATATGAAAGTTGGAAACAAAAGTACCAGTAGTTGGAAAATATGGTGTTGGTGATATAAATGAAGCCAGAGAGAGCATGATAGAATTTTGCAAAACCAACTGAATTGTAGTCAATTAATATGGTCCTTCTAGCCATGATTCCCTATGGGATATGTTATAATTCTGGACTTTATACACTTGTGGCTATAATCTAATTTTTGGAGGACATTCAGATATGTTGAATGTCTTCTTTCCTTTTGGTTTTCTAACTCCAAGTCTTTACATATTTCATTATAATACGTTGCCTTTTTGAAATGCCTTCAAATTTTTTTGTTTCTTTTTATCATTTCTAGCATTTGCTTCAGCAACTCTGATCAAGAGCAAGTTTCAGAGTTTGGACATTCAGTTTGATCTTTCCTTTTTAAAAAAAATTTTATGACCCTTTGCTATCATCTTGTATAATATCCTTGATGACATCCCACATCTCATTAGGTCTTCTGTCATTAGTTTTCAATAAGTCAAATCTATTCTTGAGATGTTCTCTAAATTCAGGTGGGATATACTGGAGTCCATATTTTGGTTCTTGAGGACTTCTCTTAATTTTCTTCAACTTCAACCTGAACTTGTTATTGTTAGATGTCATTAAGTCAGTTCCAATCTATAGCACAACAGAACGAAACACTGCCTGGTCCTTCCCTGTCCTCAAAATTGTTCCCATGCTTGAGCCCATTATTGCATCCACTGTGTCAATCTATTTCATTGAGATCTTTCCTCACTTTCTCTGTCTCTCCACTTTACCAAGCATGATGTCCTTCTCTAGGGGCTGGTCTCCCCTGACAACATGACCAAAGCATGTCAGACAAAGTCTGCCCACCCTTGCCTTTTAGGAGCACTCTGGCTATCCTTCTTCCAAGATAGATAGCTTCATCCTTTTAGCCGTCCATGGTACTTTCAGTATTCTTCTCCAGTACAATTCAAGTGTATCAGTTCTTCTCCAGTTTTCTTTATTCAATGTCCAACTTTCACATGCACACGAGGCAACTGAAAATGCCATGGTCTGGGTCAGGCACAAGTAGCACAAACAAGTAACATCCTTGCTGTTCAATATTCTAAAGAAGACTTACGCACCAGATTTACCCAGTGCAACATGTCTTTGATCTCTTGACGGTTGCTTCCATGAACATTAATTGTGGATCCAAACAAGATAAAATCCTTGATAACTTTAATTTTTCTCCATTTATAATGATGTTACCTATTAGTAGTTACTCTTTGGGGTGCTAAATGCAACATAAGCAGTTCAAAACCACCAATCATTCCTCACGAGAAAGACTAGGCTTTCTATTCCCCTTAGTAGTTACAGTTTTGGAAACTAACAGGGGCAGTTCTGCTCTGTCCTATAGGGTCATTATGAGTCTGCATTGAATCAGTGGAAGTGAGTTTGTTTTGTGTTTTTATATTGAATTATACCACATACTGAAGGCTGCAACCTTTGATCTTCATCAGCAAGTGCCTCAAGTTCTCCTTACTTTCAGCAAGCAAGATTGTGTCATCTGCGTCTAACAGGTTGTCCTGCATTCTTCTTCATATTATCCAGCTTCTCTTGTGATTTGCTCAGCATACAAATTGAGAAGTATGATGAGAGGCTACAACCATGATGCCCACCTCTCCTGATTTTAAACCATGCAAAGTTCCCTTGTTCTTTTTAAAAAACTACCTCTTGATCCACTACCAGTTCCACATGAGCACAATGGAGTATTCCAGAATTCCCATTCTTCTCATGGTTATTGTTATTTTGACATGATCCACATAGTCAAATGCCTTGGCATAGTTAATAGAACACAAGGAAACATAATTCTGGCATTCTCTGCTTTCAATCAAGAGCCATCTGATATCAGCAATGATATGTCTTGTTCCACATCCTTTTATGAATCTGGCCGGAACCTCTGGCAGCTCCCTGTCAATGTACTGCTGCAACCATCTTCAGTAAAATTTTGGTTGGATGTGACATCAGTGATATTGTTCTATAATTCATTCATTCTGTTGGGGCACCTTTCTTTACAATGGGTACAAATATGGATCTCTTCCAGTCAGTTGGCCAAGGAGATGTCTTCCACATTTCCTGGCGTAGATGAGTGAGTGCTTTCAGTGCTTCATGAACCTGCTGATACATTTCCACTGGTATCCCGTTGTATTAAGCAGGGTTCTCTAGAAAAACAAAACCAGGACACTTAAGATTATATATATATATATAGTCTTTGTATTCCTTTTTGATTTATATAATATATTATATATAATCTTTGTATATAATATTTGTATTCCATATATATATATATATATATATATATATATATATATATATATATATATATAATTAGTCCACATAGCAGTACAGAGAGCTCAGTCCAACTCACTTTCGTGGGACATTAAATATACTGATGGTCCTTTCAACTCATGCCAGCAGAAGCAGGTCGTGGTGAAGCCTCAGGGTTGTAGCAAGCTTTAGTCTTATTGACAGGCTAAACTCCACCCACCTGTTCTTACAGGTACCCTGTTGGCACAAAACACCTGCTATCACACTCATCAATTCCCGAAGCCTTGTTTTTAGTTAATACTTTCAGTTCAGCTGGAACTTCTTTCCGCACTATTGGCTCTTGCTCATATGTTACTTTCTGGAAAGGTGGAATGTTCTTTTTGATCCAGTGACTGTGTATTCTTTCCATCCTCTTTTTATGCTTCCTGCATCATTCAATATTTTGCCTGTAGAGGCTTTCAATATTACTGCTTGGAGCTTGAATTTTTTTCTTGCGTTCTTTTAGTTTAACGTATGCTGGGGGGAAAAGCATGCTGAGTCTGTTCTTCCCTTTTTATTTTATAAGTCTAGGTATTTGCACATTTCATTATAACATTTTGCTCTGTCTTCTCAAGCTGCCCTCTGAAATTTTCTGTTCATCTCTTTGACTTCATCATTTCTCCCATTTGCAGCAGCTACTTTCAAATTAAGAGCAAGTTGCAGAGTCTCTTCTAGCATCCACTTTGATCTTTTCTTTCTTTCCCATTTAAAAAAAAAACAGTTTTATCGGCACTTCATCCACATATCATACATTTCAGTAGTTCATATTAACAGGAGTTGTGCAATCATTACCACAATTGAACATTTTCTTCCTGTACTCAATGTTACTAGTATATTTATTTTTAATTGTAGCATAAATATTCACGACAAAACGTCCAATTCAACAACTTGTATATGTATAATTCAATGCCATTTATTATACTATTCATATTATACAACCATTGTTAATCATTTTCCAAATTATTCCACCACCATTAACATAAACTCAGTGCCCACCTAAGTAAAAACTGTTCCTCCTTCACCCATGGTAATCTCTTTGCTGTATTTTTAGTGACATTTTGTTTTCTTCATGATTGATGTTTTTTGATGTCCTCATACAAGTCATCAGGTCTACCATTAGTGTTCACTGCAGCAAATCTGTTCTTGAGATGTTCTTGAAATTCAGATCAGATAGACTCAAGGCCTTATTTTGGCTCTAGTGAACTTTTAATTTTATTCAGATTTAATCTGAACTTATTATTTTTGACCTGAACTTTTATATGAGAAACTGATGGTCTGTTCCACAGTCAGCCCCTAGTGAGGGTGTAGCTGCTGACATTGGGCCTCTCCATACACTTTGCCCACAGATGTAGTCAATTTGATTTCTGTGCATTCCATTTGGAGAAGTGCATGTGTATAGTTACCTTTGTTGTTGTTGAAAAAAGGTATTTGCTATGAACGAGTTGTTGGTTTTCTAAAATTCTGCCATGTGATCTCTAGCTTTGTTTCTATCACCAAAGCTATATTTTCCAACTACTCCTCCTTCCTCTTTGTTTCCAACTTTTGCAATCCAATTGCCAATAATTATCAATGCATCTTAATTGCATGTTTGATCAATTTCAGACCCAAGTCATTGGTAAAATTGTTCAGTTTCTTCATCACTAGCTTTTCATAGTGGCGCATAAATTTGAATAGTTGTATTGATTAGATTTACTTTAGATACATATAATCCTAGCACAGACAACATTGTACTTTAAAACAGATCTTGAAATGTCCTTGTTGACAATGAATGCAATGCCACTCCTCTAGATTGTGTCATTCTTGGCACAGTAAATCATATGATTTTCTGATTCAAAATGGCCAATACTAGTGGATTTCAGGTCACTAACACCTAGGATATAGATCTTTATGCATTCCATTTCATTATTGACAACTTCGAATTTTCTTAGATTCGTATTTCAAGCAGGCATAACGCAATATGGAGTGGTGAGACTGACAAATAGGAGAGGACATACCTCCCTACTCAGCCCTGCTGGCTGGCATCACTTTACTATGATAGCTCAATATTGCTACAGTTTCTCATTTTCAGTCGAAACTGAGAATAGAAATTTTGAATAAGTACAATATATAAATAATTCTAAATATTGGACTATATGATAGAGAGTGAGGCATTAGGATTGGAGGGATGTATTAGACTTCCACACATGGGTGGCACAACCTTGCTTGCTGAGAGGAAGCAGTACTTGGAACACTCGCTGGTGAAGATCAAGGATGGCAGCCTTCAGTGTGGATTACTGAACAGTGTAAAGAAAACCCACGTCCTCACATCTAGACCAATAGGTTAACATCTTGATAAACAGAGAAAAGATTGACGTTGCCAAGGATTTTCTCTTGCTTGGATCCATAACCAGTTCTCAGGGAAGCATGGCCATAAATAACTTGAGAACAGCATAGAACATAGTAAGACAGGTAGACAACAGTGATCCCATCCACTTGAGACGTTTTCTAAGGGAGTTGGCCTCTGCTCTGCCAAGCTGAGCTCTTTGTTGAATGTATGTCTTACATACTCAACTAATAGTTTGCTTTTGGAGAAACCAGTGGTGTCTGAGTAGTCTTGTTGGAGTCTTGGGGGAAATGCTGAACTGACAAGTGACAGGCATGGGTTTTAGTTTTGATTCTCACAAAAATTCACTGTGCAACCTTGGGTAAATCCCTCAGCCTATCTGAATTTTAATACTCTCTTCTGAAGAATGAAGGGGTTGTACTGAAGGATTTTCAAAATGTAGCCAGAAGGCTTCACGGTGTCTGGAAGGGGTAGGAGACACCAGGTTTAAAGATTGGCCCTTCAGCCTCTGTTTTATTTTCTATTTAGAGTTTCTGCTTTTTTTTAATCTCAGACTTCTGCCAAAATATATTCTCTTTAAAGAAAGATTTTTCCTGTTTTCAGAAAAGTTTGAAAACCACTGACTTAATTGATCAACTCTATGTAATATGCAGAGGTTTGCAAATTCAGTGAAACCTACAGTTAAAAAATAAGTCTCTTGTCCCCAAACTATTATTGCTTCTACTTGTCTGCTTAATATTTTCATTGCTTCCAACCACAGAGAGAAAGAGAGAGAGAGAAATCAAATGAACAAGCTGCCATTAGATAGGCAAAGACTCTGATAAATTTACACAGTTCATAAGCTTCTTTTGGGGGGAAATTGTCTTCTTTGTTTTAACATAAGCAGATGTGGCGAGTTTTGTGATGTATTGGTCAGAAGCAATGTAGTTTTGTTTGCTACTAAAACTTCTATAGTTAATATTTCAGATGATATATTGATATTTCATTGATCTGTAACTTCCAGGTACTATGTCCTCAAACAAATCTGAAAACACCTATCTGACTTTTAAAATTGAGCCATATTTTATTGACTTAAATATGTGTTGACTCACAGATCATGTGTAAGCTTCAGATTATTCGCCCTGAAAAAAAGATATTTTGGTCTTTGTTTTACTTGTAGATTAAGAATACCAAAACCAAAACCCTAAGTCTAGATGAGGTTAAAGATTTGCCTTAACCACACAAAATTTCAATCTATACCTGCCCCAGCATATTTCCTCTCAGCCAGACAATCTCTAAGGAGGCCTGTAAGCATTGAGAAGTTAGGAGGCAGATGTTTCTGTTTGAAGCTGTCCTAGCATCGCCTGAAAAACTGGTGTCAACTTTCCAGGTCCTCTGAGGTGCTGGAAACCTTGAATGGAAGCTTGCTAACTCACAGCTGTTGAGGTTTGTTGACCTAATTTAACTAGTAAGTTCACTGGTCTCTGGTGCTGTGGTCAAGTTCTTGACTGCAAACCAAAAAGTCAACAGTTCAAACCCACTAACAGCTACATAGGAGAAAAATAGAGCAGTCTGCTTCTGTAAAGAATATGGCCTTGGAAATTCCGTGATGCGGTTCTACTCTGTTATATGGTCATGATGAGTCCATTATCAACTTGATGGCAGTGGGGTTTGGTTTGGGTTGACTTGAACATCTTCCATGACAAATGAAAGATCTAGATCTTAGATCTAGGCATGGAAACAGACTTTATTATTGTTAGGTGGGCATCCAGTTGGTTCTGACTCTTAGTGACTACCTTATGTTCAGCAGAAGGATGCATCCTCATAATTATGTTTATGTGTGAACCCATTGTTGTAGCCATTGTGTTAATCCATCCTGTTGTAGCTCTTCCTCTTTTTCTCTGACCATCTACTTTACCAAGCATGCTATCCTTTTTCCAGAGACTGGTTTCTCTTGATAAAACATGTCCAAAGTACATGAGATAAAGTCTCACCATTCTCACTGCTTATGCTTTTTTAAAAAAAAATAAACAGTTTATTAGGATACAATCCAAATATCATACAATTCAATGGTTCAAATCATATCCATTCTCACTTCTAAAAAGTATTCTGATTGTCCTTCTTCCAATCCAAATGTGTTTGTTCCAGCAGCCCATGGTATCTTCAATACTTGTCACCAACATCTTAATTCAAATGCATCGGTTCTTATTCCTTGTTCAACTTTTCGTACATGCAGGAGACAATAGAAAACACCGTGACTTGGGTCTGATGCATCTTAGTCCTAAAAGTGACATCTTTTCTCTTTAATACTTAAAAGAGGTCTTGTGCAGCAGATTTGCCCCCAGACAATACAAAACGAACTTTAGGGGTGAATAAGTGGTTTTAAAATTTTATTTCTGTAGTTGGATGAGCTGAGCTTCTACTGCTGCAAAGGAAATTGATTTTTACATTTTTTTAAATTGTGGTAAATACATAGTGTGTAACAAAATACTTGACATTACAACAGTTTTTCCATGTACTGCTGAGTGATTATGTTCATTACATTGTTCCCCTGTCACACTTACACCTTCTCAAGTTATGCCATCACACTTAACAGAAGCTCAGTGTCTGGTAAGCACGGAGTCTTCCTTTTCCCCTCCCTCATGTCCACCTCTGAAAACCACGAATATACATTGGTCTCTATACACTTGTCTGTTCTAGACATTTCAGATAAGTGGGATCACACAATGTATTTCTGTTTGTGAGCTACTTATTTCACTCAGCACAATGTTGTTAAAGTTCATTCATATGGACACATGTATCTAGACTTTAACTTTTCTTTATTACTGAGTAATATCCCATTGTTTGTATTACACTATGTTTAGTTTATTCACTCATCTTTTATGAATATTTGGCTGTTATCACTTTGGGTCTTCTGTGACTAGTACTGCAGTGAACGCTAATCTACAAGTATTTGTATTCCTGTTTTCAATTCCTTTGGCAATAGAAAGACCTAGGAGAATTGTTAGCTCATATGGTACTTCTGTGTAGAACGTTTCAGTGAACCTTCTAATTGTTTTCCATAGTGGTTGTACCATTTTGCAAATCCTCTAGCAAAGCACAGGCTCAATCTCACATGTAGTGGATCTATATTGAGAGTATACAATAACGCAAGTGGTGAGTGTGGACAGCTGTTGTCCAGCACTTTGCTTGGCACACGTTATATCTCAGACCAATATTTCTAAGTACGGTCACCACTGAAATAGGTTACAAGGACTAGTAGTTTACATGGTAGCCTTTTCAGAGACTATTGGTAAATATCTGTACGAAACAATGAGAAGCAGGGAACATAGCGTTTATGAATCTCATTTCAGTAATAAATGACTGATCATTTAGTTGGCAAGTGGTAACACTTAGACTACATCTTGGATTTAACGCCTTCTAATCTTATGTCCTCTCTGTTTCACTAGAGCAGTGGTTCTCAACCTTCCTAATGCTGTGACCCTTTCATCCAGTTCCTCATGTGGTGGAGACTCCTCAACCACAAAATTATTTTTGTTGCTACTTCATCACTGTAATTTTGTTACTGCTATGAATCAAGCAATCCCTGTGAAAGGTTCAACCCCCAAAGGGGTCGCGACCCACACGTTGAGAACCGCTGCACAACAGCCTTTTGCCTTTTCTCAGTGGAGTGAGGAATGCATTCCAGGTGACAGGATGCGCCTGATATGTGTTAGCATTCCTGATGGTGATTTTGAAGTGTTTACTAATTGCATGGCTTGCAGAAAATAATGTATTTTCTTAAGAGAAAATTAGAGGTCTCAGTTATAAATAATATCTTTAACTTTACACTTATCACCCTATCAGAACAAATGAGCAAGTACCACTGCTTGGTCGCTGTCTCCCAGGAAAGAGGAAGTTTTTTTGTTTGCTTTGTTGCTTAAGTACATTCTTTATTAACACCTACATTATTATTAGTGCCTTTGATTTCTACTGCCAATTAAAGGGATGTGTTAATGAGTTTCATTTAAGAAGGGAGAGACAAATGTGCTGGAGCTTTCCCCTGTTTCTTCAGATTGTCAGGCCAGGTACTAACATAAACACAGATTACTTGGATCCCTTTTCTCTTTTCCCAGGGGTTAATATTTTATCTGTTCCCTTGTACAGAGGGAGGTGTCTAGAAGCCATGGTCAAGGTCTATTTGGGGTGCCCTAGACTCAGGCAGCAGAGTAGGTTACATGTTGGGCTACTAACTTCTTGGGCAGTAGATTGACACCACCAGCTGGTCTGTGCAAGAAAAAAATCGGCTTTCAACTCTCATAAGGAGTTACAGTCTCAGACACCACAAGGACAATTCTACTCACTTTGTCCTATAGTGTTGCTATGAGTCAGAATTTACTTAATGGCAGTAATATGTATGAGACTTAGGTGACATACGAAAGAGTTACCTAGAGGATAAGGACTTTCTCAGGCCATAATTCAACTCGGTGTGACATAGAACATTGTTGTCCCATTTTGTCTATGCAAGCAGTCGCGTAGAGAACTTTTAAAAAACTGATGCCAGAGATCCACCCCTAGGTCTGGTTAGTACTTGAGCAAAGGTAATGTGTAAGTTTCCTAAGTGATTCTAATGTTCAGTCAGGCTAAGAACTTCCGATATTGGTTTCCAGTGTTGGCCAGAGCATTATATATGTGTCAGGTGAACCTTTCATTCAGCATAAAATACACTTGCTGAACACCTGTATTTTAGGTGCTAGGAAAACCACAAGGAATAAGACTGATCCTGTTTCTATTACAAGATCCTTTCTTTTTATTGACTGGAACCAAATAATAAACAAAGATGAGGAGGGCTTCAAAAAGTTTGTGGGAAAATGGAGTTAAAAGGCGATGGAATTTTCCCATGAACTTTTGAAGCCCCTAAGACACAGACATGACTGTGATAAGGGTTAAGAAGGAAACACACTGACTGTTAAGGACCAAGGATGTTCTGAGAAGCCTTTTATTTATTTGTTTGCTATTTTTGTGTGTGTATGTCTGTGAGTGAAACTGTACACAAAACATACCACAGTAACATTGTGTGCATGTACAATTCAGTGACCAGTTACTGTGTTAGGGTTCTCTAGAGAAACAAAACCAGAATGCTAATAATTTTATATGTATTTATATAGATAGATATATAACATAAGAAATAAACAATTAATTAAATTATAAAGCAAATAGCTCAGTGCAACTGACTCCCATGAGATAGTTGTGAGATACTGGCAGTCCTTCAAGTCTTGAGGGCCACCGGGTAGTCCTCTGTAGAGCAATTCAGGCTATCTGGGCACAGGCACCAAACAGCAAGGCAGCTCACCAACAGTCAGCCAGATGACAGGGTCCGACAGTCCCCAGCTCAAGAGATATAAATTCCAGTGGTATGGCGTAGCAGGTCATGAGGCAACCTCAAATTACAGTGACAGAGTCCACGGGCTAGGTGTCCCATAGGTAGTGTAGCTTTCAAGTGACTTAATTTTTGGTGCATATTATTATCTGTACAGATCTATCTAGATAAGATAAACTGGATGAATAGTCTGGAGGAGAAAACAATGGGACCAATGGTTCCAGGGGGACACTGAAGGGTTGTGGGGAGGAGATGAACAAGGCAGAGTGCAGAGTAGCAACGATGAAATATACAACTTTCCTCTAGTTCTTACAAATTTGGCTAGACCAGAGGATGTACATAGGCACAGATAGCAACTGGAAACATAGGGAATCCAGGACAGATGACTCCTTCAGGACCAGTGGTGAGAGTGGCTATGCCTGGAGGGTAGAGAGAATTGGTGGTAGAAAGGGGGAACTGATGACAAGAATCTACGTATAGCCTCCTCCCTCAGGGAGGGACAGCAGAGAAGAAGGTGGGGGGAGACGTTGGACAGTGTAATATATGACAAAATAATAATTTATAAATGATGAAGGGTTCATGACGTAGAGGGGAGTGGGGAGGGAGGGGGAAATGAGCAGCAGATATTAAGGGCTCAAGTAGAAGGCAAATGTTCTGAGAATGATGATGGCAACAAATGTACATAGATTCTTGACACAATGGATGTATGTATGAATTGTGATAAGAATTGTACGAGCCCCCAATAAAAAGATTTAAAAAAATAAATCCATATAAGGTGCAAAGAAACTTAGCTAGGTACAGAAAATGCAAGACTTGTGATAATTGTTCAAAGAAAAAATGTGTTTCATTCCTAACAATAAAATGAGGTCTTTAATATCTTTTCCAGGGATGTAAATCCTGGTTCATTGGGATCATGAAAAGAATGTGACTATATTATATATAGTCATGACTATTATAACATGTATGGGGCGGGGGAAGCCATGAAATATTCAAAGGAAATCTGAAATTATGTTCTCTCTCTTAAAGCTTAAACAAAATGGGTTTAAATTGCACCAGAATAGACTTTTTCTTGAAATAAGATACCTATCCTGCCTATAAAGTAAACCAGTTGTTTACAAAAATATGTGTTTGTAGGTTAAGTAGTGTAGATCATATATGTGTGTGTTAGGGCATACCTATTATAATACTCTAGTTAAGTATTGCCAAATTAATAATTAAAAATAAATGGCATGTCCTTGTTTAATTACTTCAGAGTCCCTGCGTGCTATAAATGGAGAACTTACTTTCTTACTAACCAAAGGTTGGACATTTGAGTCCACCCAGAGACACATCAGAAGAAAGGCCTGGCTATCTACCTCTGAAAAATCAGCCATTGAAACCCCTATGGTGCACAATTTTACTCTGACACTCATGAGGTTGTGTCATGTGATCCAGCATCAACTCAAAGGCAATTGACTGGGTTTGTTTATGTATTCACTCCACAAAATACTTTACCAGGAGGCCAAAGGACCATGTATGTTTATTTTGTTCACTGTTGTTTTCCCTGCACCAAGCACTATTTTGGTGGTGTAGTGTTCCAAAGGTCAGCAGTTTGAAACCACCAATCCCTTTGAGGGAGAAAAACTGGGTTTTCTACTCGCATAAAGAGTTACTGTCTTGGAAAACCACAGGGGCAGTTCTACCCTGTCCTCTGGGGTCGCTATGAGTTGGCATTGACTCGATAGCAGTGAGTGAATTTGAGCGCTATGCCAGACACATCACAGACACTCATCTTTTATGAGTGAATTCCATTTTTTAAATAGCCAAATTTCATGCATTTGATATTTGCAAACTTGATTTAGATGCCCCCAAAGTAAAGTAGATGCACAAAGAGGAAATGAGATGGATAACAGCAATGCCTTTCCTTTTTCTCTAAGGTTAGGACAAGCCATGTTTGTACTTTGAAGTATGTTCCTGCCTAAAAGCAGAAGAGAAACTAGATAAAATTTAGAGGCTCTAAGATCTATCCTGATTAAATAGGTCTAAGACCCTGAAGGGCAGATGCATGGCTGGATGCATCTTGTGGGTGTTATGATCAGCAGGTTCTAGATTTGGAAACAGTGCTCAGCGTGTATTGAAATCATTACTGCCTACTTAGTCTTCTTCTCTATTTGCCTGAACAAGACTTTGTAGAGAAGACCACAGAGCTTTCTAGTGATATCTTTCACTTTAAAAAGAGCCCGTGTTCTCTCTTGATTTAAGCAATGTTCACAATTCCCCGGGGCTAATGTGAAGTTAGTTTGTACCCATTGCTGAGCCAGCTACAGTTCCTTTCATATTCTTTGGAGTGGAACAGTGTCAGCGCTCTTCAAGCTGCCATTCATTGCTGTGGGAAGACTGAAGTCATGTTATGTGCTATAGTAATAATTATTATTATGAGTCAGCATAAAATAGGTAAAAACATACCTTAATTTTTATCTGTACTTATTCATTTATGAAAGAATATCAATAAACATGAGGAGATATTGCACAGATGGCTATATAAACATGTATAAATGTATGTGCATGTTTATGTGATTTCATGACATGTTTCTATACACACATACCTTTATTATATAAATTATTTAATATTCTTAGTATGGGAATAATTTTTTTCTTTTGTAACTGACATATTTACTGACATGGTAAATGCATTCAAATATATGTAATTGATTATAAATTATACCAAATTTACAAAACTAGTGACTTCAGTTTGAGAAATAATTGTTCTAATATGATAATCTTTGGGTTAAAAATAAAGGTTGCTGCTTGCCTGACTATAAATCTGATAAATATAATTGAAATTTATCTGTTCTGCTTTCCTCAATGTGTGTTTATATAGTTATGCTAGGAACTTCAAAGTTCTGGGGGGGAACTTCAAACTTTTTGAATGTTAGAATTGAAAAGTAATGGAAATTTTCTATGAACCTTTGAAGCTCCCACATATAATAATGTAAGTAGAAAGAGGCTGGACATCATTTTTAAATAATAGCTTTAATAAGATATAATTCACATTCCATAAAATTCTCCAGCTTTATTTATGTGCAAAATTTGTTTCATTTAAATAGATATACCTTGTATATTTCTATAGTTTTTAGTATGTTTAGAATTGTGTAGCCATCACAAAAATCTAATTTTAATATATTTTCCATCATTACAAAAAGAAACTTGCCGTCCATTCTTTCCACCACTATGGCTTTTTCCCCCACCTATTTTATTGTGAATTAGGTGAATACTTACGGAGCACATCATAATTTTTAACTCAGTACTCCAGACACATTGTTTCATTTCACTCATTGCAATCCCCTAATGTAGCTTCACCCGTCCTACTTCCTCCCTGTGTCTCCTGTCTCAAATTCTTCTTAGCCTCCTAACCCTTCTGAACTTTGACCTTGGGTAAATGCTGCCCCTTTATCCCAAAAGATCAATTATTTTAAGGTATGTACACATCACCAGTATTATTATTCCCTGTATAGACCTGTTAATTTGGCTGAAAATTGAACCACAGAAGTAAATTCATTTTCAAATCTATAGGTTCACCAAAAACCATTGTCTTGGGGGTTCCACCAGTCTCTGTCCAGCAAGTCTGGTCTACTTGATGATATTGTATGTTTTCTGCATCTTTCTCTCACTGTATACAAGCAATATTTCAGGCCAGTTGTTAGTCATAGGGGGGCAGTGTCTAGTTCTTCTGGTCTCATGTTGTGGAGACCAGTCATTAGTCTACTGGACTAAATATTTCCATGTATATTTGATTTTTATCACTTATTTCCTCCAGACAGGGAGAGATCATGAGTTTTTAAGATCCCAAAGTAGGATGAAGACTTTGTGGACTAACTTATGCCAGTTGACCTTGGTGTGCCCTGAAACAATGACCCAGAGTCCCCAGACACAGTGCTTTGTTTTCCTAATGTGCCTGGTTATTTCCAAGAAGTTATAACTTTGGCATGTTCTACCACATTGTGTGTATATTTGCAGCAAAGGTATATACAAATTACCTCTGTCAAGCCTATATATATTTGTATACTCTCCCTCTCCCTCTCCCATTCGCTCTTTCTATTCAAACCTCTACTGTTGATCACAGTTATTGCAAGATTAGGTATATCATAGTATTTTTCTTTAACTCTTGCATTTCTTGTCAACTTTTGTTATATATTCATTATTTGACGGGCATTTTTGAGTATTGTGAATGATACCGCTGTGGACATGTGTGCAAGTTTGTGTGGAACTATTTTCTAGTATGACTGCACCATTGTATATCCCAGCAGCAATGAGGATCCAAATTCTCAATATCTTTGCTAATACTTATTACCTCTGTTTGATTATAGCCATCCTTGTATGGTAATCCTGGTGGCATCGTGGATTACACAGTAAACTGCTAACCTCAAGGTCATTGGCTGGAACCTGTCAGTTAGTAGCTCCTTAGGAGAAAGAGGAGGTTGTTTGCTCCTGTAAAGATTTAAAATTCTCAGAAACCCAAAGGTTTCTATAAAGACACTATGAGTTGGAATCAATGTGATAGTAGTGGGCTTGGTTTTGCTTTTTAATATGGCAGGAATTCTGATACCATAGTGGATTGGG
Source organism: Tenrec ecaudatus (assembly GCF_050624435.1). Taxonomy (NCBI): domain Eukaryota; kingdom Metazoa; phylum Chordata; class Mammalia; order Afrosoricida; family Tenrecidae; genus Tenrec; species Tenrec ecaudatus. Next base: position 43,951,289 of record NC_134547.1, read on the forward strand.
TTTGGGCTGCTAACTCCAAGGTTGGCAGTTCAAATCCATCTGCTGCTCTACTGCCTAGCATGTCTGTTGTAAAGGATTACAAATTTAAAAACTCTATATATGAATTGACTTGATTCCAGTGGGTTTGAGGTTTGTTGCTGTCTGTCTAAATTCATAATAGAATAGAAGCATCAAAGCAGTAGGAAAGGTGTTATGTAAAGGAATAGATAAATATCTGCCTAGTGGTGAGAACAGACAAAAATAATTGAGATATATTTAAAATATCTTTTAAATAGCTTTCTAGATGCAACTTTAGCATCTCTCTATATACATATATACTTTATATATATATACATATATATTTTTAATATATTTATACTTTAAAAAATCTTTACTGATTATTCTTTTTTTCAAGATCATTTTATTGGGGGCTCTTACAGCTCTTTTTTAAAAAAAATCATTTTATTGGGTCTTCTTATAGCTCTTACTACAATACATTCCTACATCCATGTGTCAAGCACATTTATACATATGTTACCATCATCATTTTCAAAACATTTTCTTTCCACATGAGCACTTGGTATCTGCTCATTTTCCTCCTGCCCCCAAAATTATAAATATTTTTATAATTTATAAAAAAATTTTCATGTCTTATACTGACCAATGTCTCCCTTCACCCTCTTTTCTGTTGTTCGTCCCCTTGAGAGGTGGTTATATGTATTATCATTGTGATCAGTTGCCCTTTTCTCTCCCCACCTTCCTATTACCTTCCTGGTTATAGCTACTCTCCTTATTGATCCTGAGGCATTTATCTGTCCTGGATCCCCTGTTTCCAGCTCTTATCTGTACCAATGTACATGCTCTGGTCTAGCCAGATTTGTCAGGTAGAATTGGGATCATGATAGTGGAGAGGAGGAAGCAATAAAGAACTAGAGGAAAGTTGTATGTTGCATTGGTGCTATACTGCACCCTGACTCATCTCTTCCTTGTGACTTTTCTATAAGGGGATATCCAATTGTCTACAGATGGGATTTGGTTCTCCACTCTACACTCCCCCTCATTCACATTAATGTGATTTTTTTTGTTGTTGTTCTAGGTCTTTGATGCCTGATACCTGATCCCATCGACACCTCATGATCACACAGACTGGTGTTCTTCCTCCATGTGGGCTTTGTTGCTTCTCCTCAAAGCATGATGGTTGCTTGTTTATCATCAAGCCTTTAAGACTCCAGAAGCTGTATCTTTTGATAGCTCGGCACCATCAGCTTTCGTCACTACATTTGCTTATGCACCCATTTTATCTTCAGCAATCGAGTTGAGAAGGTGAGCTTCACAGAATGCCGGGTTATTAGAACAAAGTGTTCTTGCATTGAGGGGGTACTTGAGTAGAGACCCAATGTCCATCTTATAACAATCCATACAACAATTGTATCAAGCATATTTGTACATATGTTGCCATCATTATTTTTGAAACATTTATTTTCTTTCTGAGCCCTTTGTGTCCTCATTTTACCCTCCTTCCCCCCCCCTTGACCCTCTGATAAATTACAAATTATTATTTTCATATCTTACAGCAACCACTTCTCCATGATTTCTGTTGTTTACCCAGCGGGTTGGTAGTGGTTATGTGTCAATCATTGTATAAATATAAATTTATTGGTTCCTCCCTTCCTCTCCCTACCTTCCCCCTAACCTCCTGGTATCACTACTCCTATTTCTGTACCTGAGGGGTTTATCTGACCTGGATTCTGTGTGTCCTCAGCCCTTATTTCTACCAGTATACATGCTACAGTCTAGCCATGAAAGGCAGGACTAGGCCAGGATAGTCGGGAGTGGAGAAACTTCAAGCAACCAGAGGAATATTGTGTGTTTCATCAGTGCTATACAGTGCCCTGGTTGAATCATCTCTTCCTTGTGACCCGTCTGTAAGGGGATGTCCCATTGTCTACAGATGGGTTTTGGGTCTCAGTTCCAACCCGCTTCATTCTCAACAATATATTTGTTTGTTTGTGGTTTTCTGATGCCTGTTACCTGATTCTGTTGATTCCTCATGATCGCACAGGCTGGTGAGCTTCTTCCATGTGGGCTTGTTGCTGCTTTACTAAATGACGGCTTGTTTAACTGCAAGCCTTTAAGACCCCACACGCTATGTCTTTTGATATAGTGAGGAAGTCCATCCACTTCCTCACTGTATTGCCATACAAATATATCTATATAAGCCAATAACTAGTTTTGAGTTAATATATTTACCTAAGTGAAAACCTATGTTTATACCTCTATCCATAGCTTTGTTTCCCAGATCTTTCCTGTTTCCCTTTACCTTCCTCCTGTCCCACCCTTTTTCTGCCCATTAGTAATTCCTTTCAGCTAAATTTATATTTATACTTTTGCTGCCCTTACTCACCAGTTAAATCTAACTAATTTTTGGCTGTCTATATTCAATAAAATAAGTTTTCCATCTTTTTTTTTTTTTTTTTTTTTAGTTTTCCATCTTATATGCTCAGGTTGGAAGATCGTCTAAGTTAAAGTTTTTATTTATATTGGGGATCTCTTATTTTCCTAAATGGTAGACAAATAAGATGCTATGGCCTTTAATACCTCACAGTTGAATTTGCAAGCTAAAGTAGCATTCAAATAATTGATGCAGGGAGCTCAAAGATGCAGCTGTTTCTGTGTATTCTTATGTAGTTGTTACTGAGTATCCTTGAGACTCCAACTGTAACTGTAACTTCTCTCTCTCAAGGGGTTTTCTGTCATCAATAGCTCAGCTAAATTGATTAACTCTGGAGGGACTTCATGGGAAATATCAAGAAGGAAATGAGTTGATAAATAGTATTGATTATTGTAATTCTAATGTCGGCCAAAAAACGCAGGTAGCCTTACCAGGCATCCTCAAACAACAGCCCGCTCAGGTCATTTATCTGGCTCACCGTTTTTGCCCGTTTGTTTTTTTTAACTTCAAAATAAGATATGTGCAGTGTGCATAGGAATTTGATAGTTGTTTTTTTTTAACTATAGTCCAGCCCTCCAATGGGTCTGAGGGACAGTGAACTGGCCCCTGTTTAAAAAGTTTGAGGACCCCTGCTATACTCTGTGGTGAAAACTAACAGATGCCTGTCAGCTATAAATTGATTGCTACTTATCACTGCTACTGGATTTGACATGGTCAGTTTGAAGGAGCACAGGCGGGCTGAATGAAACGCAAATATTCGGTAATTTTGGCTATTATATATTTTAATAGGGAGTTCCTTTTATTTTTAGTTTAGAGCCAGTTCTAGGACTGGGAAACCCATAGAATTTTATGCCTGGAAGGCTCTTAGAAAATTGCTCAGCCTCTTTATTCTTACAGAAGAGAAAATTAAGACCCAGGGACATGGGGTGATTTAATGCAGGCCATTCAGTTAATGAGAGTGAGAGGGTACCCAAGTATCCAACACCATCGCAGGCCTGTGGTTTTAGACAACCCTGCTTTCGTGTCGCCTCCCTGTTTTTCTTTTTCCGCTTGTTCTTTCTTTCCCTGATTAATTGTGCAGTAAGTGTGCAGGACGTGGGCCTGAAGGTCAGTAAGGTCAGCCTCAGCACCCCCACCGCTTGAGGTGGCGCTGTCCCTCCAGATCCGGCTTTGGGCTCGGCCTCTCCTTAGCTTGCCACCTTTTCCACATCAGGTGCTTGGCATCTGGCCGGAACCGATGTCTGATCGCGGCGGGGCTCCCCTCGCTCCCGGCTACACAGCGGAAACGCGTGTCAGCGGGTGTCTCCCCAAAGGGAGGATATATGGATCCGGTCCCACGAAGGTCGTCCTTCATTGGGTCTAAAGATGCCCAGTGTGTGAGTGACCTCGACGCGGACCCCGCCACTGGTCGGCGGCAGGGGGGCGTGCCTCCGGGCGGTCCCGCAGACGTGACGTGGCGGCGGGGGAGGCCGCAGGGAGGGCGCGTTCTGACGTGGCGGCCGTGGCAGGGCGAGCCTGGGACACTGCACTGCCCCGCGCTCCGGCCAGAGGGCGCCCGGTCCCAACCTTCCCCGCCCCAAGGCCACCTCTGGTTCCTGGAGTAACCGTACCAGCGATTGGATCAAAGCACAGCGGGGCCATGTTGGAGCAGGGCAGTCACCCCGCCTTCCTCCGCTCTCCTCCCTGGGTCGGCCCTGGCGGGGAAGGAAGGGGAGCACTGTGGGGGATCCTCTTTCCCCGGTGGCCCGACGCGGCAGGAATAGCGGAGGGAGCTGCTGCGGCCACCGCCGCCTCTCCACTCCCGGGCCAATCAGCGGAGCGGGCACAAATATGCAAATGACGTGCCGGTGTTGCCGGAGTGCCGCTCGCAGGGGCTGGTGGGGTCGCGCTGGGGGACTGAACTGGGCCAATCAGGCGGGTGCGTGGCGGCGCGGGGGAGGCGGTGCCCCTGCACTCCTCCCTCCTCTCCCTCCCAGCCCCGCGCTGACAGGGGGGCCTGGCCGCACCGCCGGTAAGTGCTGCCGCTGCCCGCTGCTGCCACCCGCCGCCCCAGGCATGGGGAGGAACCCCGGGGGCACTGCGGGGCAGCAGCAGCTGCTCAACTGGTGGGAAGGGCAGGGTGGGTCTGTCAGCCGGGTGGTCGCCTCAGGCTGCCCCCACTCGGCAAGCCGCTCGTGTCAGTCGCGGTCGAGGCGGGGGGCGGCGGGGGCGCCTCAGTCATGGCGAAGCCCGAGAGCCAGCGAGCGGCGGTAAGTACGTGCGGCCGCCGCTCGCCGCGCTCGGTCGGGGCAGGCCGGGCGCGCGGCCTCCCGAGGTGAGGGGCCCGGGGCAGGCGGGCGAACGCGCGGAGACCGGAGAGGGGTGCCACCGCACGTGCGGCCCAGCAGCCCGCGGCCCGCCCCGCGCCTGTCATGGCTGCGGGTTGCTGCCCCCGCCCTCCCCCGGCCCGCAGACCCTGGGTCAGGACCCGACTGCTGTGCCTGTTGCGTTGGGTGGCGGTGAGGGCAGGGTGGGCAGGGCGTGGGTGAGGCGGTGCAGGGGCCGCGGGCTGTGTCCCTTTCCCCGCCCCGTGAGGTCCAGGCCTCCCCATGGCGCAGCTCCTCGGGGGTCTGGTCGGGCTTCCCTCCATCCTGCAGCCTCTCCCGGCCGCCCGCCCCGGTGACTCATGACAGGGCGCCCCAAGCGAGCGAGCCAGCGCCGGTGCGGAACGGGGACGCCCGAGCCGAGCGGGGACGCCGCTGGCGATCTCCCAGGCCCCGCCTCCGGGGGCAGCCGGCTCCCACGTCCGCGCCGCCACGGCTGCCTCTGCCGTGTCTGGGTGTGGGATGCGCCGTGGCTCCCGGCGCGCCGAGGACATCATCCCACAGCCAGAGCCAGGCACCGCCCGGAAAGCTGGTGGTTGCTGCTCTCACAGCCTCCGCTTCTGGGTGGTTTCTGTCTGTTTCGCTTTGTGTTTTAAATAAAACTTTTCGGAACAAAGTAGACACGATTTTTTTTAAGTTGTGAATGGTATTAGCAATGCTACAGAGTTACTTTCCTGAACGCTTGGGAGTTGACACTGTTGTTTACTCACTTATGTGAAATACTCATACCTCAAAATTCCCCCCTACTAAATAAAGTTTGTCTTCATTAATAAAATCACTGTCTAGCACAATTTAGTTTCTCTATTTTGCATGCCATTTCTCACCTTATCCTGTTTCTCTGATGCCAATCTCCCTAGTTCTGCTATACCAACTCAGATCCTAACAGAAAAGAGGGCTTATCTTGTATAATGTTGCTCGCTACAGAACTCTGTACATAACTGTACAAGGACTTTTGAAAGAAACACTTGAATGTACACAGAAGGTGGATTTAAGGGGATATTCTACATTGTCGAAGGACTGATTTTATGTTTCTTTTGCTAAGTAAAAGGATGATTATGGTGGGGGGTTCTATGGTATTTACAGTAATTTATTTTCATGCAACCTTTTGCTAACAGCAGATAATCTTATAAATAATAGGTATTTGATAAATGTTTGTTAAATGAAAAACACCTATTACTCCGTGCAAGTTAAACCTGTAGCCTTCTGTCTTCCAAGATTTTTCAGTTTCTGTTTCTGTTTAACAATTTATATTAAGTTTAGTGTACTTCAAAGTACTGACAGGTTTCAGTGAGGGGTGGGTGTTCCTGTAAACCACAAACCATTTAATAGTTGTGAGAATACACTGGAAAGAAAAGTAGTTGCTTCCCCGATTTGGTTATGGTATTCTGTCCTGCCTGAAATATTTCATGGGAAAAGCAGATATTGTAGAGTGGAGAAATGAAGTAACTAGAGACAAATAACAGAAACAAGCTTGTGATTGATGAAGATGTCCTGGCGGCATAGGAAGCGCCATCAGAAGTAAATAGCGTACTGCTATATTAAGTGTCAGTGAGGTACAGTAAAGAGCAAAGTACCTTAGGGGTGGGTGGGAATTCAGAGAAGTCTAGAGTGGAAGGGCATACTGGCTGGATAGAACCAGGACTTTGTCCCTTAACTAGCAGTACATCAGTAAGTTTCTTAACCTATGCATTAGTTTTGTATAAAATTATTTTAAATTTCCACCAGATTTATGATTCTACATATCCCATTAAATGGCATTTGTACTCTGAAGCAAAACTTATATTTGGATTTTGTGGATAAGGAAAAACAAGTCGAGAGAAGTGGTAGCAACAGCATTCTTAAGAGAAAAATCTCAAATAGGTGGGTACAAGTAAGGATAAGAAAGCACTTCTGCTAGTGGAAAAAAGTCCAGGACAAGACAATTTGAATGAAATCCTACAATTTTAACTTGAAGGTGTTGTTAAGACTATTAATTTCAAATCCTTGTCTAATGCAACTGTTTACTTACGGAAGCAAGATAGAAGGGGAGTTTTAATGTACATATTTGAAGCAGGAGGTAAAGTAGTATAGATTTACAATAAAGTCTATTGACGTTTCTATCCATAATTCTCCAATTCCTACTCATGCGACCCTATGTGTTTCTAGAGTACTGTGCTCCATATGGTTTTCTGTGGTAGATCATCAGTTCTGGACTTCCCAACTTTTGGGTTAGCAGCTGAGCATGTGACCCTTTTTACCCAGGGACAAAGTAAACATTTTTCATATATATGCAAATGTGTTTTAGATTTTCTGAAGAGTTAGATGTGTTAATCACTGGTGAAAATTTAATAGAAAAAGGTCAATCAAATACTTCAACAGAGTTCGTGGACCTACTGGTTAGGATAAACATGACATAAATAAGGATCCAACCCATTGTTTTCTTATTACACTAAAGGTTAGAGCTTTCAAGGAGGGCAATGAGATGCTCTGTGGTATTGTTAATGTAGAGGGAAATTCGGTTCTATACTCATATTTATGTAAAGAGTATTGGGGTTTTTCCCACATTTCAAAAAATTGAATTCCTGAAGAACTTAAATCATGGAGAGGATATATTGAGGAAGTTGCATCAAAATTTGACATGTTAAGTTGGTGCATTTCATAGAACTGAAATCACTGTACAGACAAATATCAATTAATCTACTTTATATCAATAAGAAAATCAAGGAAAGCTAAAAAAAAGGGAAATGCAAGGCTGTAGAGTGGCAGAAAACGAGAATTTCCAGAAGGCCAGTGAATCAATAGGAATTATTTCAGCAAACGTTTAATCAGCTTTAACTGTATGCCATGGGGCCCTGGTGACTTAATGGTTTACATGTTGAGGTGCTAACTGTAAGGTTGGCAGTTCCAACCTACCAGCCACTCCATAAAAGAAAGATGAGGCATTCTACTATAATGTAGTAGAAAATCCAAAGTGACACTTCTGCCCTTCCTGATAGGGTCTTTATGAATTAGAACTGACATCATCACAGTGAGTTTGAGCGTTTTTAAAAAATTATATGCCAAGCAGGGTACCTAATATGAGTAAAGTCATCTCCCTTCTGTTAAAGCAAAGAAAGCCTAAATAGCACATTATCAATGGGAAGTCATAGTTGATGGGAGACTTCACATAGAAAGTAGCATTTGTGTTTACCTTCTTTGGCTACAGTGGTTAGTGACAGCAAGTTGCTTTTAGCAATCAAGACTAGGATAGAGTGAGTGTTGTATTTATCTAGGAAACTATTCAATTTTGAAAATGTATTTGCACTAATACTGTACAAGTTTAATAGGCTAATGACTATTTAGAACATGGATGGTGGGAACCCCTTATTTTTGATATTTAACATAGAGAAGACTAGAGTACTGTGATTACAGCAAGTGACAGGAATATCAAAATAATATATTTGATTCATACATTTTTGTGATGATGCTCATAGTTAGAAGAGAGGCAGGTAATTGCTAGGAGTAACTAAAGATCTAAAGAAGTAGAATATTGAGGTGAAATCTTTTATTGGGGACAAGGAAGAAAGAGAAGGACAAGAGGCCTCATTGTCAGTGACTGAAAATTCGTCAGCACTCCAAGGAACCATTTGAAAATAATAAGTGCTTCCAAAATATATAAACCAAAATAAGTAAACCAAACCTACTGGGGCTGAGTCAATTTCAACTCATAAACATACTATAGGACAGAGTATAACTGGGCTGTAATCTTTTTAGAATCAGACTGCCACATCTTACTTCCTGGGAGCAATTGTTGAGTTGGTACCACTAACATTTTGGTAAACAGCATGAGTACTTAATTATTTTATATGGTGTTTTACAAGAATTTTGTGACACTCAAACTAAAACTCATTATAATTATGTTAATTTTGACCTCTAGCAGCCCTATAGGACAGGGTAGAATTGCCCCTTTGGGTTTCCAAGGCTGTAAATTCTTTAGGGGAACAGGAAGCCTCATCTTATCTACAGATCATCTGGTAGGTTAGAACTGCTGACCTTATTTATGGTTAGGAGCTCAACATGTAACCCAGGTGTAACCCATGTGCAACCAGGGATCTGTTCTGTCCCAGTTCACAGCAGATAAAATGGACATTCATTGTGAATGTGACTTCTCTAATATCATATAGCTAGTCTGTGATGAAGCAAATGTACCAACCTTGCCAATGTGTTTTGGAAAGCCTGTACTTTTAGTTACTGTGCTGTAGGGTTCCTTGTGGAATCACATATCAGTGAAATTAGGATTCTAATAATGAAAGATGACTTGGAATTAAATTTATTTATTGGGAAGAACTTTTTGTTTTTATTTACCAGTATTTATGTTTTAAAGTCATTTTATTGGACACTCTTACAGATAAAATATTGTATAGTTAAATCACATCAAGCTGGGAATTTTAATTTGGATCACTGAGTCATAAAAAATTAAATATACATGTCATCCAAATGATTGTTTAAATAATTGCTCTGAAGAATTTTTTTGAATCTCTACATTTAGAATACAATTAAGGATTGAGAGATTTTATGATATTTTATGGTGTTACATCACTGAATTCCTAAAAGCATTTATTGGGTATTTGTTATGTGCCAGGAATTATACTAGTACATGTTAAGAATACCAAAATTAAGGATCAATATCAAAAGATGTGGAATAAGAAAAATGAGTGTGTGTGTGTGTGTTTGTAAAGGCTTCCTAGTGGTGGTTGTATTTGAGCAAATGGGGAAGACTCGGGGGAGGGGGCTAGACTATAGGCTGAAAGAACTTCCTGTACTCCTTACAGGAGACTGAGAATGTTTAGTGAAATCGGGGTTTACATCTCAGTGTGGTTTAACCATAACTTACCTATGGGGGGAAATAGAATGAAAAAAGACTGGGGTAATGATGTCTTTAGAAAAGGAACTTAAATAAGTGTGTATGTGGGAAGGCAGAGATAAATTCAAGTACATTATACTGTTGATTAGTGTAACAATTTTTTAAATTACAGAAAAGTACAATCTAAAATAATGAGAGATCTTGATAAATTTTCAGCACACCATCCAAGAATCTTAGGCTGTGCGCTTAATTCTACAGTCAGTCAGTGAGAGGGATATAGGTATAGATATTTATTGAATACTTTGTTTAAAGTATGGGGCTGTTAGCTACAGTGTTGACTGTTCAGACTCATCAACCATTCCATGGGAGAAAAATGAGGCTGTCTGCTCCCTTGGGAGCTATTTGGAACGATTCTCTGCTCTTTAGCGTCACTATGAGTCAGAATCAATTCAATGGCATTGAGGTACTGTGTGTTAAGATATTGAATGTATTATTTCTAAATTTTGCAACAGCCCTGAGATGTAGATGATCACATGAAGAAATGCTCTGAGAGGTTACACAGCTAAGAGATGACAGCATTTGAACTCATGCCTGAATTCTTTCAGTTTGGCATGACTGCATTTTATTTACCAGATACAGACTTTAAACAAGATCACTAGAACAATTAGAACATCAGCTAGTCCTAAAGCAGAACAATAACACAAAGAAGAGGAATGTGAAGTATTGGAGTGGAAAGAAAGTTATTTTATGTAGGATGATCAGGAAATGGCCTTAAAGGAGGGTTTGGGGGTTTTGAGGGACCTATTGAAAGCTTTGTGGTTGAAGTAAGAGGGTGAGTAAGGGGAGATTAGGTTGAGCTGCCAGGGTGGGTGTGTGAAGGAATTTTCAGGGCATAGTAAGGATTTAGTTATTTTCAATAACCTCGTAATCAAAATATATGAAAGTTAGATATTAAATAGGGATGACCAAAGAAGAATCTATACATTTGAATTGTACTGGCAAAAAAATATTGAAAGTACCAAAGACTGTTAAAAGGCTAAACAAATCTGCTTTTGAAGAAACTTGCCTACCATGTTTCTTAGAGGCAAGGATAGAGAGACTTTGTCTTAAATACTTTGGACATGTCAGGAGAGACCAGCCGCTGGAGAAAGACATCATGCTTGGTAAAGTGGAGGGGTAGCTAAAAAGAGGAAGGCCCTCAACAAGATTGATTGACACCGTGGCTGTAGCAATTGGCTCAAGCATAGATATAATGGTGAGGATGGTGTAGGACCAGGCAGAATTTCATTCTGTTGTGGATAGGGTCACTGTGGCTCGGATTTGACTCAATGGCACCGGAAGTAAGGATTTTGGCTTTTAACCTAAGTGAGATAATGAGCAACTGGAAGGGGCTTCTATTTTAATAAGATCATACTGGTTGCCGTGTTGAAGTACAGCTAAGACAGTAGTAGGGAGTTGTCTATTAGGGATCTAAAATGAAAAATCCATTGAATTCAGGTGTGTATGGGTATAGAGTTAAGGAATAGACCTAGGCTATAGATGTAAATTTGAATGTACTAACATAAAGACACTTAAAGCTATGAGAGTAGATTAGAATCACCTTGAAAATGAGTATAAATGGAATTGAGAATAATGGGCACTCCAGTATTTATAGAGTCTTAACAGAGATTGAGGGTGTACAGTTGAAAAAGTAGTAGAGAAACTAGTTTTTCTGTAGTGTCTGTATACAAACTGGAGTTAAGTGTTTCCAGGAGGAGTGTACAATAACCGTGCCAAGTACTACTTCCAGATTAGGATTGGGGGGGAAATGGCCCTTGGACTCAATGATGTATCATTATGCTTTTGCTCAGAGCTGTTTAGTGTGGTGACATAAAAGAATGACATAAAATAAATTGAGGACAGCCAATGTAAAGAACATTTTCAATGTTGTTAAAAAAGGAAATAAATGAGATTTGGAGAGAGAAATTGAGTCAGAAAGGGATTTTTTTTTAAGATGGGACAAAAACTTGCTTGTTTGGTTTTGGAAAATATCTAGCAGTTTCAAAATAGAAGGGTTGCTCAGGGCAATAGTCATGGGTTTATCTAATTTTTTCCTAACCATTTAGTTCAGGTCCTTTCTCCTTTGGCTTTGGATCTTGTTGTCTTTTTTAAAAATGCATTCTAACCAGATTTTCTCTCATGATTCTCATTAGAATAGTTGGTAGTGGTAGGTGGGCATCATCTGGTTTTTCTCAGGTTGGAGGAAGCTGTGGTTAGTGTGTATCAAAAAGTACAAAAATTTTGAATAATACACCAACTATTTTCTCTATGAGACATTCTTCCTTTTGGAATATAAAAGTCTAATTTCCAAATTTAAATCTGTTCACTGTTGTCAAGTTGATTCTGACTCATAGTGACCCAAGTCTGTCAGTCTTTATGAGTGCAAACAACCTCCTCTTTCCCCCACAGAGTGGCTTCCCCTGTGGTCAACCCATCAAATTCTATAGCAACTATGGGTACTTAAGATTCAGATAGGTTGTTACATCCTATCGAGTTGGTTCTAACTTGTTGCAACTCCATGCACAATAGAACCAACTATGGCCCAGTGTGGTGCCATCTTTCACAATTGTCATGTTTGTATTGTAGCCACTGTGTTGATTCATATCCTTGCCAAATATACAAGCCTAAAGTATATCAGTGTAAATTCCAAATAACTTATTTTATATTTGTATTTTAAGTTCACTATGATATGAATAAGTAGAAATATATGAACTAATAAATCATTCAGATTATCTACTATCAACATTAAATTGAGGAGTAGATTTCCATAGTTCAGGGTTCAGAACTCTTAAACTAATATATTCTAAGTACTCAAGAAACTAATCAATTCTGAAATGCACAGCTTTTCATGTTTAGTATTACTTAAATTGGGATGTATCTCACTCACTGTTCATTTGCCAGGTTACTGTCATGCAGTAGTTGTCTTCACTTATGTATACACAAACTTAAGTATAGTTACGTGTATTACTGTCTTTTAAGCTGGACAGTATACATTGTTGATTCTACACATCAATCACTGTCAATTAACATCTCTTTGAAACGATTACACTGTGTGAAGAGATTACACTATTATTTAGCACTTAGCAAAATATTTATTGAGTGTGGTTGCTGAGAAAGGCACAGAAGTGCAGCAGCAGACCGTGTAAGAAGTAGTGAAATATTTATTGTCGAAGAAACGACAGAAATTCTACATTTTCTTGCAAAGCAGCAGTCATGTGTTTTATGGACCAAGCGAAGTGCCTCCAGGCAGATCCCTTGGAATAACTGCAAGTCTAAGTCTAATATTTAAAGTTATTTTGTTAATTTTAAAATAAAAATCTAAATGGTATTGTTTCATAATTTAATTTGCAACATTTTTTCTACATCTGATATCAGCTGAGCTATGCCTTATAATTGATGACATATTTGGATATAGTAACTTCAATTATTTGAATATTATCCTTAACCATATATTCATATAAAAATATAAGACATCGCTCTTTGTTGCTTTCTTAACTAATAACTTAGGTATACATGGATGCTCCTGAGTTTAAAGTTGAATATAAGGTATAGTCCAGACAGTAAATTAACCACCCTTAATCTCAGGCAAAAAATATGTGGCTTTCTGTGCCTGTAAAAATTTCCAAAGCTTTGGAAAACAGGTATGGGGTTGATATCAGTCAGAATCAACTCAGTGACAGTGGTTCTTTGTTGTTGTTGTTGTTGATTATTTGTTCCATACAGACTATGTTGTGTGACTTCAGAATTCTAAAGTAATTCTGCAAAAATAATTTATATTTTACTATTATTAAAATGTAAAATCCCATATACTAAAAGCACTTAAGTGCTGTTAGGATTAGTAATCCATTTTAGTAAGTCAGTTTCTATGTAATATTAATATAGCTTTTGGTAGTTATTACTTCTCAGGGCTTAGACAGGTATTTCTACATTTAAATTGTGAGCACACACTTGTTTAGGAAATTTATATTTCTAATATGGGCTTCCCAACTTGAAATTATATAAAAGTTTCAGTTTATCCTCATATACTTAATATGTAGAGGAGAACATCTTAAATGCAAGGCAGTCGGATAGGACTATGAAAGACTCTTGTTAGAAATGTTGGAAATTATACAAGCTTATAACAGTTATAGTCAGCTATTTTATATTAACAGGAAAACTATCAGATGCTTTACGTACAACATAGTGTACCAAAAACCAAACCCAATACCATTGAATTTTGAGACTAAACCTTTATAGGAGCAGACAGCATCCATCTTTTCCCCATGAAGTACGTGGTGGATATAAACCTCTGACCTTGCAGTTAGCAGTCCGCCACCTAAGTGACAGCTCCATCAGGGTTCCGCCCATCCACATATACACATACAACTATAATACTTTTTTTCTCTAGAAACTATCAAAGGACTAGTGTTTTACCTAATTTGTGCTCCTGTTTGTTTTACCTTAGCTACCTTCTCAGTGTAGAAAATATAATAGACATTTTATATTTCAAATTGTTGAGTAGAAAAGACTCAGGGATAGAGAGGTGAATTTAGCTGCTAACTAGATGGTGTTTGCTTTGTTTCATAGATGACCAAATCAGTTCATGGTTAGGGGAAAGAATGATCTTTCATGGTAGTTGAGCAAGAGGACCATGAAAGAATTATTTAGATAAATCCCTAACATCTATATAGCTGTGTGTCAGCTGATGATGTAGCAGATGACTAATTTTTATCTCATTCTGAGTTTGCTTATCATGATCCCATGCATTTGTTCCTACAGGGATTTCCACATATACCCTATGAGTTATTATATTTATCTGTTCAAGAGGCCTACAACTAAAAGACGCCATTAAATTTACTAATCTAGAGGACTCAATGTTAGGTAACTTAACAAGGTATAACTTTGGATTATAGTGTGTATACGAGGGTACATCAATAAATTTGGGGGAAATGAAATGTAAAGATAATGGAATTTGTCCACAAACTTTTTGAAGGAACCTTGTGTTTAAAATACACATTGACTGGCAGTGCAAGGCAGTGAAAGTAATTTTATGGTAAGGCTGAGGGTAACATATCAACTTCAAAATTAATGTAGATTATTTTAAATGCGTGTAGTTATATCCTAGAGGAGCTTTCTTTTTCCTTTATAGGAAACATTAATGAGCTAACAGCAACTTATTATTCTAATATATAAATGCTGTTTTTAATGAGTACTCATTACGTTTATTCTTTTCCTTATTTTTCTAGGATTTTGACACTTCATGGCATGTCATTATTAGAGCAATAACGAATATCAACTTTTGGATTAGTTGATGACCTTCAGAAATGATCCAACATTTACTGCAGAGAAGCTGAATATATTCCGTTTGGAGTGAACAGCCCAGATTATTACTGACGTTTCAAGATGACAGATCCAATGATGGACTTTTTTGATGATGCCAATCTTTTTGGTGAGACCTTAGAAGGTTTGTCAGATGATGCATTCGTCCAACCAGGACCTGTTTCACTAGTTGATGAATTGAACTTGGGTGCAGAATTTGAACCATTGCACATAGACTCACTGAGCCATGTTCAAGGTACTCCAACACATCAGAAGATGGCTGATTTTGAACAGTTAAATCAGTATGATTCACTGAAATTTCATCAAGTTAATCAGTCTTTTGGCAGCCCAGCTGAACACGTGTTATCTCCGCACTCTCAGTTTAATTGCTCTCCCATCCACCCTCCAAACCAGTCCAATGGTTTGTTTCCAGATGTAGCAGATGGGAGTCCAATGTGGGGCCACCAGACAGCTACTAGCATTTCAAATCAAAATGGGTCTCCTTTTCACCAACAAGGACATTCCCACTCTATGCATCAAAGTAAAGGCTTTGTGACACACCATGACTTTGCCTTATTTCAGGCCAATGAACAACAAACACAATGTACATCACTACGCTCACAACAAAACAGAAGTAATCTTAACCCAGGGCAAAATTCTCTTGGACAGTCTAAAACTTTTATGGATGTTAACGTTTCTGGTTCCCATAGGATCAGGGTTAACCACCCACCACAAATTACTAATGCATCTACTTCACAACAACCTCTTTCAATGCAGCAATTTACTCAAACATCAAATCCTTCCATACATTTCCTCAAGTGTAGCACTCTTCAAGAAGGAAATTTTAATGGACCCTCTCCAAATATGACTTCTTGTTCTGTAAGTAATTCACAGCCATTTTCTTCACATTATTCCTTTTCCAGCAGTCATATGTCATCAAACAGTCTTCTTCAGTCCTCTGCAGTACTTTCGTCTAATCATACAAATCAAACTTTATCTGATTTTACTGGAAGAAATTCCTTTTCACCCCATAGAGGAATCAAGCAAGAATCCACGCAGCATATCCTAAACCCCACTACATCATTGAATTCTAATAATTTCCAAATGTTGCATTCGTCACATCCTCAGGGTAATTATAGCAATTCAAAATTATCTCCTGTGCACATGAACTTCCCAGATCCGGTTGACTCAGGAACTCCAATGGGCCATTTCAATGATCATGTAGAAACAAATGGGTTTTCATCTTTAGAAGAGAATTTGCTTCATCAAGTGGAGTCTCAAACTGAACCATTCACAGGACTTGACCCGGAAGACCTTCTTCAGGAGGGTCTCCTTCCCCATTTTGATGAATCAACGTTTGGGCAAGATAGTTCAAGTCATGTCTTAGATCATGACCTTGATCGACCTTTTGCATCACATTTCATGACAAGACCTTCGGATATGGCTCAAGCTCAGTTGCAAAGTCAGGTTCGGGCCTGGCATTCATCATTTTCTAATCATCAGCACTTACATGATAGAAATCGCCTATGCTTACAACGACAGGTATGTAGCTCTTCACTTCTATTTTGGTGATTTGCGTAAGGTGGACTTTAGTTACTGAGTAAATTTTATATGAGAAATAAATATGTGGTAAAATTGGACAATTTTAATTACAATTATGGACACAATCTCAATGCAAATATTGCAGACACAGTCATATAAATAAGCAAAACGTTAAGATCTCAACTGATAACTAGATAAATTAAGCTTAAATTTTATGAAATAGAACTATCTTTAGAAAAATAATTACAACCCTAATAAAAATATAGCTAGAAATGTTTCAATTTTACCTAAAACTTTTGTTATTGTTGCTAATGCTTAATGCTGGCAACTGTCTGGTGAAATTGCTACTTATATGGCTTTGTAATTGATACAGTTTGGGAGAAGTAGTTTGGTGGTATGTGAAGAGTATAAAAATACTTTATTATAATAATCTGAACATCACAAAAGTTTAGGAATACCCAAATATATTTATATTACAACTTTTATAATGGACAACTAGAATCAGCATAGTTTATTATTAGACCTATATGACTTGGCCTGTTATAAGCATTAAAATATTTTAAAGACTAACGTAAGAAACTGTTAATGATGTATAAAAAGCATTATTCAAAATTATAATCATAGTAAAGTTATTAAGAATGTTGTTTGGTGTAGACTACTTAGACTACAATCTTGACTGATAGCTGTGTGACTTTGGGTTAGCTAGTTATATAACTTCTCTGAACTTCATTTTCCTCATCTTTAAAATGAAGAATAACAAAAGGATCTATATAATGGGTTTTTGAAATTCCAGAATTGATGCAACTACTAACTGAAAAATTGGTGGTTCAAGTCCATTCTAGAGACGCCTCTGAATAAAAGCTTGGCAGTCTACTTATAAAACAAGTCAACACAGCTCTACTCTGATACTCAAGAGGTTGCCATGAGTTGGAGTTAATTAAATGAGATATAACATGAAAAATTGCTTAGAACTATGCCTAGCATATATTAATACTTAATAAATGTTTTAATTATGCTCTTTTCTATATCAGTTTGAAAAGGGAGTACAAGGAAAACCATATTTTGTACATGTAACACATGCATTATTTGTGTAAATATACCATAGTTTTGTGTTACAGTTTAATTATACTTTCTACAGTTTTTGTATTGTGAGTATATTATGTTGAGAATGAAAAAATAACAATGTAATGTGACATTTTTTCTGAAATCCTACTTATGTGCTACTTTAATATAAACCTTGATTGCCTATGAGTGAGCAAAAGTGAAATATAAATTTGTTCTTAAAATTAACTATTTTGGAATTTTTAATTTCAAAGCCTTCAAGTATTTGACAAAGATGAGTTTAATCTGCCATTGGGTTGATTTTAGTGGGTTTAGTACATTTTTTGAAATGTTTATGTTTATTCAGAGATATTAAAAGGCGTTTAGAAGCCCTCTCCCTGCTTTTTCTGGGTGACATGAATTACGTATTATGACTTCGCTCCTTTTTCTGGAGCAGGACTTGGAAGCAGGCTGGGGAAAATGTCCACTGATTGCATCTAAATTATCTGTCCATCTTATATACAGATGTCTTGCTATATAGAACCTAGAGTTTACTAACTTTTAAATTTATTAAGATTTTTATTCATTTATTTCTAGATACTTTTTATTTTGTGTTTTAATTCATGCTGTCTGCTCTCATGAAGATCTACAGCAGTGGTTTGTGTTGGTCGTAACCCCTTTGGGGGCTAAACGACCCTTTCACAGGGGTCGTCCAATTCCTAACAGTAGCAAAATTATAATTATGAAGTAGCAATGAAAATAATGTTATGGTTGGTGGGGGGGGGTCACCACAACATGAAGAACTATTCAAGGTCGTGGCATTTGGAAGTTTGAGAACCACTGACCTACAGTATCAGAATTGACTCATTGGCACTGGGATTTAAGTCTTCAAGTTTTCTGTTCTATGTTTATATATAGTGACTCATATTCTTCTTTACTAACACATTTAATAACAAAATCTAGTATCTACCATAATTTTAAAACAATGATAAATAATATTTTGTGATATTTGCAACAACTGTTACATGAGCTCTTCTATTAGTGGCAAAACCATAAGTGCCTGTGTTCAGTCACAGTAGAAAGATGTAATTTTCTACTACTATAAGTTAGTTTCAGAAACTCATGGAGGCAGTTCTACCCTGTCCTGTAGGGTCACTGTGAGTTAGCATCGACTTGATGGCAGTGAGTTTGCGTTTTGTCAGACACAAGTCTATACTCTTTCATTTTAGTTTTTACTATTTCACTACCATGCTATATACAACTCACAGAAAACATTAATGATTAAAGGGTTTGTTAAGGAGGTTACAGTTCAGATGGAAATACTCAGCATAGGGTTTTTCAGTTAGGATTTGTTAACTACCGTATATACTCAAATATAAGCCGACCCAAGTATGAGCCAAGGCACCTAATTATTACCTAGGAAACCAGAAAAACTGATTGACTCGAGTATAAGCCTAGGGTGGAAAACTGCAGAAGCTATTCGTGATTTTCAATTATCAAAACAAATGAAAATAAAATTACTAAAAATTGAGACATCAGTGGGGTAATGTATTTAAATATTTATTTTAAATAAAAAACAAAAATAAAGGTAGTAAACCACAGTAAGTGGAAAATAGGTTCAACAAAAACAATAAGGTATCAACGTTACCTTAAGAATACTATTCCCTGAGCTCAGTCAACAACCAAGCTAAAATGTAAAGAGTTAAAATCCTTCAAAACTGGATTCCTCATCATCATCCATATCCCAATGCAGAGCTTCAGCTGGTGTGAGGTCATCATAGACGCTGTCCTCACTGAGATCGCCGTCATCACCATCACTGCTGTCATTTTCCTACAAAGCACAGTCTTCACTGCCATCCATAGCATTACTAATACTACATTTCTGGAAGGCACGTTGCACCATGTCTTCTAGAATGTCTTCCCATGCATCTCGAACCCACTTTGCTATTAACTCTATGTCAGGCTTCATGAGATTTCCTCCTTTTGTTAGTCAGGCTTGACCAGATATCCATTCGTGCCACATCCTTCGCACATGGTCTTTAAAAGGCTTATTCAAAGATACATCCAGAGGCTGCAGTACAGAGGTAAGCCCACCTGGAATACCGGCTAAAGCACTGTAACTTTACTAGATTTTGCCAATTTTTTATGTCATCCGATAGGTGGGCTCTGAACATATCCCAAACAAGTAACGATGGCTTTTTCTTTAAGGCTGCTCCTGGCCGTCGGTTCCAAATTTCTTCCAGCCATTTTTTTGTTCCATCTTCATCCATCCTGCCTTTAACATGTGCACGCACAGTAATTCATGGTGGAAATTGATCTTTTTAGGCAGGGTCTTTCTTTTAAAAATAATGACAGGATGCAGCATAGTTCCATTAGCCAAACATGATAGAACAACTGTAAAGTGTTTTATTTCATTTCCTGTGGTTTTGAGAAAAATGGTTTTTTTTCTCCTAAACTTGCCACAGTTCTGTTGCTTGGAAGATCAAAAGTCATGGCAGTATTTCATCCATATTTCCAATATCTGCCAGGTCATAATTATAAATCCTTCTTGGTTTTATAATAAATGACTGGAATGACATAAATTTTTCTTCAAGGTCTTGTGGCAATTTCTGGGAAATCCTTGTTCTTTGTCTCAAACATAGTAGGCCAAACCTTTTCATGAAGCGGGTACACCATCCTGCTGATGCAGCAAATTTTTCTATGCCTGGTGCTTTATATTTGTCATCCTTAGCCATTTGTAGAGCACGTATGCGGATTCCCATACGTGTTATGCAGTAACCATTTTGACAACACTCCATAACCCATTTGTGCAATTCACTCTCTAGAGCCCCATTAAAAGACGTTAAACCACGACAAGCTTTTTTACCTTTTGGAATTTGTTTGACGTCAGCTTTCATTTTCTGCTACTCCCTCACTTGCTTTTCGTCAACACAGAATTCCCTGCTTGCAATACTGTTAATTGCTCTCTTCTGCTCTTGACACAACCTTCATTTTGAAACCAGCCTCATATGACTGGCATTTTTGTTTTGGTTCAAGAGTATCCATTTCTAATCGAATAAAAAAGCAAGCCTTTGAAAAAGAACTTTCATGATAATGCCCCTCCCCTCTCCCACGATGCGTTAGCTGGGAGGAGGGAGGCACACAGGGAGTTCGTTGGGGCAGGGGATACAGGATGTGAATTAACACAGAGACCAAAGGGGAGAGATGAAGTGCAACCACAGATACATCCTTACCAATTCAGCTGCTGGCATAAGTGAATCACTAAGAATGCTTCTGCGAATTGGAGCTGTCCACCTCATAGGATGGCTCTGATTGGTTAGATGTGAGTAAACAAACATTCAAAGCCCTGTAGTGTCAGGGGGGCTTTGAATGGACAGCAGAAAAATGGCAATCACCCATGACATAACGGGCACTTGTCCCATTACCTCGGGGCGGGGGGAGGGGAGGCGGGGGCAGCAAGATGTTACACCTCGCTGGGGTAACACTGACCTGTGTATAAGCCAAACACCAGTTTTTCAACACATTTTTTGTGCTGAAAAACTCGACTTATACATGAGTATATATGATAACTTCTTTCAGGGCTGCTATTAAATGCCTGAAGAGCATGCCCTTCTGCTATAAGGCTCAATTCATAGACTCTGAGTTCTAGCTCCTTGGGTCAGTGAACCTAGGACCCTGAATTAAGTACCCAGAAGCACTCCACTCCATTAAGCCTCAACCCAAAAGTACTCAGCTCCAGCTCAGTGGGTCAGCAAACCCAAGCTCTTTTAACAATTAAGTGTCTAAAGACACCCAGCTTTCTGCACTCAGGCCTTACTGGCTTTGTGGTCTGAGAAGTCCACCACTGTGTCTAAAGCACTGGTTCTTTGTTCTGCTGCTGCTCTGCCACTCCTCAGATACCACTACTTATATGTTCTCTAATAAGGAGGTTCAGTGCACAAGAATCTTGGGATCCAGAAGACGTGCTCTACTCCTGGCTCTTGCTAATAATAAGATTCCCTCCTCCTGATTCTCAGAGGGCTCATTTTATACCCAGCAGGGTAGCAATCCCATTGAATCCTGTCTTCCCTCACTTCTTACTTAGACATATAAAGGAAAAGGTGGTTTGGTGAACATTACAGAGACTTTGACTAGAAGAGCTATTTATTCATATATGTATATAAAACATATATATATATATATATATATATATATATATATATATATATATATATATAATTTGGAAACATTTCAAACACAGGAAAATTGAAAGAACAGTACAAACATCTGTATACCCCTAAGTGTTCGAGATACACAGTGGTTGATAGCCTTTCCACACTGCTCAAATCTCTTTTTTTGTTTACAACTTTATTGGCACGTCTTCCATATATCATACAATTCAATAGTTTAGTCATGTCAAGAAGAGTTGCACAGTTATTACCACAACCAATTTTTAGCACATTTTCTTCTTCCTTGTACTCAGTGTATTTATTTTTTTAACTGTGGCAAAAATATACAAAACAAAACATCCTCTAATTCAACACCTTCTACATCATATATTTCAACACCGTTGATTATACTCAGTTATGCAACCATTATTGATAGCCTTTTTCAGATTGTTCTGCCATCATTAACATAAATTCAATGCCCCTTAAGAAAAAATTCTAACTCTTTCACCCAAGGTAGCCATTCTCTATTGCCATGAGGCAGAAGTCAGACCTACCTCCACCTTCCATCTTTCTTTACATATTCCAGTACAAACAGTTGGTTCCTCCTACAACACTCTAGTTCTATGCTGGGTTAGATAATGTGTTGCAGTGTCCACATAGAACTTACAGACGATACTCACAGTTAAGGTGCTGTGTTACAGATATTAACAGGTTACCATCAGCCAGGATTGGTAAACAACATGGATGTAATCAGTGGTCCACAGCAATACCAGTAACAGATTTTTACTCCAGTCCACATCCTCTCAGCCATGGGGTTTCTTGTCCTCTGCATCTGTGGGTCAGAAAACCAGCCCACTGCTCTGCCTTACAATCACATAGTCAGTGCCACTTCTTTGTTCTATGTCTTGGTCTCCTTGCCTTTGCCTCTCGTGCCTCTGGTTTCAGCCTCTGCTACTTCAGTTAGATATCTTTCAGTGTGCTGCACTGGCGGCTCTTCTTCCGGAGATTTCTCTCTCTTTCCAATATGACTCATCCTTATAGCTAAAAGAGTGACAGCTAACACTAATCAAGCCCTTCTATTAGTGTTTGTGACACATGCCGTATCTGCAGATTGCCACCCAATCATTTGGTATGAATAACAGACTTGGATAGAAGAGCTTATTAAGAAATTTCACTCTACCACACCCGCTGAAGTTAATACGTAAAACTACCAATCACTTAGGTCATTTATGCTCATTTTTTTATTGTGCATTGTCTATGCTTTAGTACAAAGTGCTATCAAGTTGGCTTTTACAAAACAACCCTACATTCAACATAACCAAACACTGCTAGATCCTACAGCATTCACACACTTAGTGTTATTATATTTGAGGCCATTTTTGGAACCATTGTGTCAACACATCTCTCAAGAGTGTTGCTTTTTAAAAAAATCTTTAAAGGTATTAACGACATTAATAGTTTCTTAAGACTGTGATAGGGGAGGTTGGGAAATGAATGAGATACTTTACGAAACATGATGTCCTTCTCCAGGAACTAGTCTTTCCTAATTAAAAAGTTTTTCCAAAGTATGTGAAATGAAGTCTCATTATCCATGCTTCTAAAGAGCATTCTGGCTGATACTATAAGACAAATTTCTTTGTTCTTCTGGCAGTCCTTAGTACATTCAGTATTTTTCACCAGTACTATAATTCAGATACATCAATTCTTCTCCAGTCTTCTTATTCATTGTCCACCTTTCATATACATATGAATCAATTGGAAAAACCATGACCTGGTTGAGGCCTTAGTCTTCAAAGTGATGTATTTGCTCTGTATTTTTAAAACTTTAAATAGGTCTTTTGCAGTACATTTGTGCACTACAGTGTGTTCTTTGATGTTTTGACTGCTGCTACCATGGATCCAAGTAAGACCAAATCCTTGACAATTCAATCTTTTATTCATTTATTATGATGATTTATATTGGTCTAGTTGTAGAACACATTTTATATTTGAAAATTATTAAAGATGCATAGCTACTTGGGGTGTGAGTCATTACTTTAAAAGGAGCAGGGAACCTATGTAAAACTAGAGCAAAGGATTTGATGTACTTTTAAAATACCGATTAAGCTGATAAGATCCCAAGATTTTTGCCATCTTTTTTAACGGTGGGAACTTTTCTTGAATCAAAAGATACCAGCTTGTCTTAAAACAGCTAGCCATGTAAGTTAAGTGACAGCAAAGCCTACACTGGAGAAGAAAATTAGCCTGTATGATCCAAGGATTGTAAATAATAAAATCCAAGATCAGGGGAGAACAATGTATTAGATGTTAAATTCTGACCACCTAGTATAGAAAGACAGTGACAGAGACCTCATAAGGATTAAGTTTGCAGAGACCTCACAAGGATTAAGTTTCATTGAACAGCAATATGCATCAGACAGTGCATCCGAGAGTTAATTAAAGCCAATGTAAAAAAACAAAAAATCATTCCCTGTCATTAGGTCAATTATGACTCTAGTGAGTCTATAGGAAAGGGTAGACTGCCCCTGTGAGTTTCCAAGACTAACTCTTTATGAGCCTAGAAAGCCTTTTCTTTGACCCACAGAGCAGATCGCGATTTTAAACTGCAGACCTTGCAATTAGCAGCTCAATGTATAACAACTATGCCACTGAATCAGAAACCAAGCTCAATACCATTGAATTGATGCTGATTTACAGTCGATGGCTGACTTCTGAGTCAGCCCAAAGTAACCACAATGCCACCAGAGCTCCACTACACCACCAGGGCTCCTTTAAATGCAAAGATGTTAAAATTCAACATCTTATCATTTGTTATCCCTTTGATGCATTCTTAATTTGTTCTAGATTTTATTGTTTTCTTTTTGATTAAGGAGTCCTGGTAGCAAAGTCGTTATGTGTCAAACTGCTAACTGTAATCACCTATCACTGCACAGGAGAAAGACAAGGCTTCCTACTCCCATAAAGAGTTATAGTCTCAGAAACTCACACAGGCAGTTCTGCCCTTTTCCACAGAGCCATTCTGAGTTGGAATGACACAATGGCAGTGAGTTTGGTTTTCTGTCTTTATTTTTTTTTATTTAACTTTCTCTGTGATTTGTTGTTATTATTGGGAGTGTTTTGTATGATATTTTTAAAAATTAATTTATTGGAGCCTCGTACAGCTCTTATCACAATCCATATATCCATCCATTGTGTCAGGCACATTTGTACATTTGTTGCCATCATCATTCTCAAAACATTTGCTTTCTACTTGAGCCCTTGGTATCAGCTCCTCATTTTTTCCTCTCCTTCATGAACCCCTGATTGTTTTGTTTGACTTTATATGAAATCCAAAATAGATAAATCTTATAGAGACAATAACTATATTAGTAGTTTCTTAGGGCTATGAAAAAGGAGGTTTCAAAGGAAAGGAGAGCTAATAACAATGATGTACAAAATGAAAGAAATGTTCTAAAATTGATTTTGGTGAAGATTGCATAACTCTTTTAAATATGTTCCAGTCATCGAATTGTATTTTATATGAACTATATGGCAATAAAAGTGTTATTGTGTATATACAGATAAATAATTTAAAAAAACCTCTTCATACCATGTCTATCTGGCAGTAAGGAGTGGAAAGACCACCAAAGTAATAAAAATTAAATGCTTTTTAATTATTTCATTCCTATATTTATAATGTCAGAATTTAAAATATATATTTATGTATTATATATTAACATGTTTTTAATGAATAACAAATTATTATTTATTCCAAACCATTTTCTTAGAAGCTAATCCAGACATCATACCGTCCATAGTTTAATCACGTCAAGCAGTATTGTACAATTGCTAACAAAATCGATTTGAAAACATTTCCTTCCTTCCTGAACTGGGTATCAGTTCCTCATAACCCTACCACTATCATCACCTCTCCCACTCTACTCTCCAGGACCCCTTCTTCTAATTGTCTCTACAGGCTCATCTATCATGGGTTTCATATACCAAAAAATATAGAATGGCCATAACTATTATTCAAGAAGGCTACCCACAATGACAAAATACAACAGAGATAAACCCCAGTATGAAAACACACATTCATACATAGTAATAAAAACCAGATCTACCCCAAAGTGTGTCAGAGGTGAGATCAAGTGACAAGGTTGTAACTGTTCAGGCCAGATTTTCATTTTAATCTACTATAGTCATCTCTCCAGTATTCCCTGTCTGATAACCATGCTTTACCCATCTATCAATTATGGTTAGTGGGAAATCACCAAGGCTTATTCCTTGTGTAGATACTACAAATGTATTTTGGGTTTCCATAGTATTCTATAGCCTACTGGACACCAGAATCTCACAATTTAAGCTCTGATGCTATTCCCTCCTTCACTTTTGCATTATATAATTTACAGTCCTTGGATTGCGGATGTTGGTGTGCTTCTTCCATATGGACTTAGTTGACATCTCACGTAGCTGTCTAATGAAGGAAATGTTCTAAAATTGATAGTGGTGAAGATACCTCTAACTCTTTTTAATATGTTCCAGCCATTGAATTGTATGGTATATGAATTTTTGGAAACAAGCCTTTAAGATCTCAGACACTATCTGTCTCATAGCCAGGAACCATCTAATTTCTTCACCACACTGCTGTAGCATCCATTATCTTCTGTGTTTCCTTCATGAGGGCGAGTATCAATCAGGGTCATAACATAGTATTTTTTATAAGTAGTTTTAAAAATTTTATTCACTTGAGTAAGCCAACACACAAAATGGAGTGTTGCTTTGTTTGAATTAAAACTGGATTTGTGTTTGATTTTAACATTTTTTGAAATCTTCCTGATTAAAATATTCTATTTTAACTGGGAAACTTGTAAAATGTTAGGTAGTAAATAAATGGTATTTTAATTATTAAACTGTTCTATATTATATGAGAGTTGAGCTATGCAATGACTGACAGGAAACTGAGTAATAGAAACTCCTGTTGGTAGAGTAGCTTTAAGATTATTAGCTTTCATCATGCGTACTTCAGCGTGAAAGATAAATAGGAAGTAAATTCTAGGGATGGAGAAGAGGCAGCAGATGGGTGAGAGATTTGTGGATTAGTGTTGTACATGTGAGATTGAAGCCAAACTGCTGGATCTTTTGATTTTATGGTGATGTGTACTACTATATTTAGTTATTTTTATTGTTTGAAATTGGAAAACAGTGAGAGAGTTAGGACCTACAGAGCTGTGAAACATTATTATTATTACCTTAACACAGATAGAAAACTGTTCAGGAATATTTAAATGTGGGTAGCCATGTTAATTTTTTTTGGATAATTGAACAGAGATAAATTCAAATTGAGGAATACTGTAATGCTCTATGGTGTGGGTAATATGTGGGGAGAAATAATGCATAGTTTGGAAGCATGGAATGTAGTTTTTAGTTAGATAAACTCTAATAATTTCTTGTGCTCAACTGTGTAAATACTACCTTCCACATTTACTGTGCAAGTAATGCCTTATACATTATGAAAGGAGAAAGGTCTTTGAAGATATTTTCCTTAAATTTTTTTATAAACCTGAAAAAAGAACAGCTTTATATTATCTATTTCATGGAATAAGCATTTTAGAGCCAGGGTAATTCTACTTTTACCATATATAAAATGTAAAAATAGGCTTAGAAATAATTCTAAACTAGCTAAAAACAAAACAAAAGCAAGTTTAGAGAGGTCATGAATCATTTGTTTTCACAAGTGAGAGATACTGTAAAAGTCAGGAACTTACATTTAATGTGTTATTTAGTAAAATACAGTTTTAACTATTTGTCTTAAATTAATGAGAAACACTTTAAAAGTTTTTGTTGGTTTATCTAGCTTTCAATATGCCTTTAAGTTTTTAAACTTTGTCTTTTATGTTAAAAATGCACCATATTGTAGCTTCTTCTAAAGTAGAGTTACACATTGTATACTCATACAGGTTTATGTAACAGTTTTATATAACCAGTGTTTTTGGAAAGGTTGCATTTTACTGCTTTTATTTGTTTCGCTGTTAGTGGATGGCTCCTATTTGTAAGAACTTCTGTTGAGCACTGAGATTACAGAGATGAGTAAGATATGATTCTTGCTGTGTGAGATGCTAATTGAAAATAAAATAATACTTTACTATTTATCTACATAATAATTTCAGAAATTAGCTCTTTACATTTCTGATTCATTTTCAATTAATAGTGGTTTCTACCACTTTCCCTTAGCCCTCCAAGAATTCAATTTATAATGAGTGATTTAAACACAAGAAATTAGTTTTTCTTACCCATTCTGTTTCAGATAAGTGTTCTTTGAGGCCGTTTGTTTGCTTAGCTGTTTGTTTCTAGGTTTTGTGACAATCTATAGTTACTTGATTAACATACGTACACTTCTGTTTATTCATGTTCTCATCTTTTCACCATTAGAATATTAGCCTTTTGAAAGTAGAAACCTGTCTAATGTGTTAAAGTTGTTTCCCTAGCAATAACATAAACACGTATTATTAAATGGATGAATATATATCTATACAAATGAATCACTGAAATTACAATTACTTTCCATCTTGTATCGATTTTATATAAGCTTAAGGGATCAGCTTTACAAGTTGATATTTACTTAAATCAGTCATTTACCTAAATCAGACTAAGGCAAACACCAGTATGCTTTCTATGTCTATGGATAAGCTTGTTCTAGACTGCATGTATAAATGGAGTGATACAGCATGTGGTCTTTGTGATAGGCTTCTTTCATGTAGCATGTTTTGATATTTTATCCATGTTTTAGTATATATCAGTGTATCATTTCTTTTTATTGCCAAATAATATTCTAATGTATGGATTCAGCACATTTTGTTTATGGAGTAATCAGTTGATGAACATTTGGGTTGTCCCCGACTGTTTGGCTGTTAAGAATAATGCTGCTATAAAAATTCTCATGTTTTTGAAGTTAGCACAGCATGTAAAACACTGTGCCACCAGTCTTCCTATTCTTGTTGCTTTTGTATCTTTCCAGGAATGACACTGCTGAGTCATGTGGTAACTTTATTTTAACCTTTAAAGTAACATCTGAAGTACTATCAAAAGGGATAGTACACATTTACACATTTTTCCATTTCTTTAAGCATGTATGAGCATTCCAATTTCTCCACATCCTTTCTAGTAATTTTAATTATACCATCATACTAGGTGTGAAAGGAGCCCTGGTGGCACAGTGTGTTAAATATTGGACTGCTAACCACAGGATCACCAGTTCAAAACTACCAACTGTTCCTCAGGAAAAAGTTGAGGCTTTCTATTTCTTTAAAAATTTACAGTCTTGGAAACCCACAGGGGTGCAGTTCTATTCTGTCTTGTATGATTACTGTGATTTGGACTCAACTCGGTGGCAGTAAATAAGAGTAGGTCTAAAGGAGTATTTTGTTGCGATGACTAGTGATACTGGATATCTGTCCATGTGTTTATGGCCATTTGTCTTATCTTCTTTCCAGAAAAATAAACTCACTGTCATCAAGTCAGTTCTGATTTAGTGATTCTGTAGGGCAGAGAAGAACTATCCTAGAAGGTTTCTGAGATTATAACTACTGGAATAGAAAGATTCATCTTTCTGCTAAGGAGTGGCTGGTGGTTTTGAACTGCTGACCTTGTGGTTAGCAGCCCAGTTTATTACCCACTATGCTTTATTTTTAATATGTTATTTATTTATCTTTTTATTATTGAATTGTAGGAATTCTGTATATGTTCTAGATTATGTGTGTAATTTGCTAAAGTGTTTTTCTCCTCATCTTGGGTGGTTGTATTAGACCTGGTTGATTAGAGAAACAAATCTAGAGATATTCATCTATACATGAGAGCTTTATATCAAGAAGTAATTATATATCAAGCAAACATTCTAGCCTAGGACAGATCAAGTCCATAAGTCTGATACTAATCCATAAATCCCTCTTCAGACTCACACAGCCACATGCGGTGATGCCGAATGCAGGAAGATCACAGGCTGGTGAGTGCAGTTATGTGGATTCAATGGCGGGGGCCACATCCTAGCGCCCCAACAATTCTCTATGTGGCTACTCAACAGGAAGGTGAAACAGAGAGAGGCCAGCCTCCAGGGAGCCATTTACCTTTGTTGCACCTCCAAAGAAGGTTATCAAGTGCAACCTGATTGACAGGCTAAACTCCACCCATAAAAAAACCTAACTATCACAGTGATTAACTTTTTCTTCTTCTAATATTTGGTTTAGATAAAAGTTTAAAAAGCAAACTAGTTTCCATTCAGCAATGTATACACATTGATCTGTGGCATTGGTTGCAATCTTGCATTTTGTCAGCACTCTACCCATTTCTACTTTTAATTCATTGTTGTAGGTTGACTTCTCACTTTCTGACTTATGTCCATTAAAGCACAAATATTTAAAAATTGATGTCCATTTTGTTTCATTTTCTTTTGATGTTTGTGATTTTGGTGTCAGATTTAAGAATCAATTTCCTAATCCATAGCTATAAAGATATTCTTTTATGTTTTCTTCTATGAATTTTATACTTTTAACTATTAAATTTAAAAATAATTTTGAATTTATTTTATATAGTATGAAGTAAGGAACCTTGGTGACATAGTGATTACACATTGAGCTGCTAATCACAAGGCTGAAACCAACAGTTAGTTCCGAAGTAGAAAGAAAGGTCTTTCTATTTCCATAAAGAGTTACAGTCTGAGAAACTCAAAGGGGCAGTTGTATACCCTATCCTACCAGGGTCGCTATGAGTCAGTATTGACTCAATGGCGGTGAGTTTTAGTTTTTCAAAGTGTGACAAAGGACTTTAATATTCTTTTGTGTGTGATTTTATAGTTGTCTCAGTATCATTTGTTGGAAACTTCATAGAATTATTTCTGGGCTGTCAAATCTATTCCATTAATCTGTATATCTATATAAGGAGCCCTGGTGCCACTGTGAATGTTGAGTTGCTAACCATAAGGTTGGTGATTCAAAACACACCAGCTGTTCTACAGGAGAAAATTCGCTGTCTGCTATCATAAAGATTTACAGTCATAGAAACCTTACAAAGGGTCACAATGTGTTGAAGTCAGTTCAATTGCAATAGGATCCTGGTGGAACTGCCAGGCTCTTAAACCACAAGTTGGCATGTGAAAACCACCAGCAGCTCCTTGGGAGAAAGATGAGACTATCTCCTCCCATACAGATTCACAACCTCAGAAACCCTCTATAGGATTACTATGAATTGGAATTGACTCAACAGCGTGCTTTTTGGTTCATAGCTATCTTATATACCAATTTCTGCAAAGAAGCCACCTGAGATTTATATGGATTGCATTTTAAATCTGTATACGTTGGACATCCATCTATGAACAATGATTGTCTTACCATTTATTAAGGTCTTTATTTTTTTCAACAGTTTGTAGTTTTCAGAGTATAAACATACTTACTTTGTGAAGTTCATTCCTAAGTATTTTATTCTTTCAGATGTTACTGAAATGGAATTATTTTTTCATTTTCAGTTTGTTCATTGCCAGCGAATGTACATTTGATTGATATTTGTATATCAATCTTATATCCTGAAATCTTCTTGAACTTGTTTATTAATTCTAATGAGTTTTTCAGCAAATTCTTTAGGGTTTTTTATATACAAGATTATATCACGTACAAAAAAGATCACTTTCATTTGTCCTTTACCTTACTAGTATCTTTAGTACAATGTTGACTAGATGAGATAACAGTGAACATACTGGTTGTTTTCCTTAAGAGGAAAGCCTGAAGTAGGATGTTATTGGAGTGTTTCAGATGATCTCTATCAGGTTGAGGCAGTTTCCTTTTCTTCCTAATTTGTTGTATATTTTTATTATGAAGGGGCATTGATTGAATTTTGTAAAATGTTTTTTCATATCGGTTGAAATGATCATGTGTTTTTATCTACTGTCCTATTGATATCTTGCTACATTAAGTGGTTTCTAATGTTAAATTAATCTTATATTCCTAGAATAAATCTCATTTGATCATGATATATAATCCTATTTATATATTGCTGGATTCGATTTGTAATGATTTTGTTGGGAGTACCTGTGATTTTAGTCATACCTGAAATTCATTACTGATGTAATATGGATTTTGACTTAGAGCAAGGAATACCAGAAAGATGTTCACTAGTATTTTATTGCCTATGCAAAGGCCTTCAACTGTGTGTATCTTAAGAAACTATGGTTCGCTTTGAGAACAATAGGAATTCCAGAACACTTCATTGTGCTCATTTGGAATCTATCCATGAGCCAAGAAGCAGTCACTCAAACAAACAAAAAAATGGAATACTGAGTAATTTAAAATCAAGAAATGTGTGCATCAGGGTTATATCTTTTTACTCTGCTTTTTCCATATGAATTCTGAGCAAATAATCTAAGAAGCTGGACTATATGAAGAATAATATGGCATCAGGATTGGAGGAAGGCTTCTACTAACCTTCAATATACAGGTTGCACAACATTGCTCCTGAAAGTGAGAAAAACTTGAAGCATTTGCTGATAAAGATCTTCAGCATTCAGTATGGATTGCAGCTCAGTGTCAAAAAAATACCCAAATCCTCACAACTGGACCAGTAGATGACATCATGATACATGGGGAAGAGATTGAAGTCAGGATTTCATCTTGCTTAGGTCCATAATCAGTGCTCAGGGAAGCAGTAGTCAACGAATTAAATGGCACTTCTTTGGGCAAATCTGCTACGCAAGACCCTGTTGAAAAACATGGATATCACTTTAAGTCTGATCCAAGCCATGGTATTTTCAGTCACCTCATATACGAGTGCCAGCTGGACATTGAATAAGAGAGACTGAAGAATTGATTCACCTGAATCATGGTGCTGGGGAAGAATATGTAAGGTACCATGGACTTCCAAAAGAACCAACAAATCTATCCTGGAAGAGGTACAGCCAGAGTACTCTTTAGAAATGAGCGTGGTGAGACATTGTCTCATGTACTTTGGACATGTTATTAGGAGAAACTAGTCCCTGGAGAAGAACATCATACTTGATAAAGTAGAGGGCACTGAAAAATAAGATGACTCTCAACAAGATGGGTTGACAAAGTGGCTTTAATAGCGGGCCTAGACTAACAATGATGAGAATGGCACAGAACCAGGCACTTTTCATTCTGTTGTACATTGGTTACTGAGTAGGAACTACTTTAGGGCACCTCACAACAATAAAAGGCAGGAATATACTCTAAATTATAGATATAATGATAATATGATATAATTTTATTTTGGGATAAAATAACAAAACTAAGAAGAGCATTGACTAATATAGATAAGTCAGACTTAAACAATTATTCCTGATGGCTTTATATTCATCTTATATATATATAAAAGTATATACATATAAAAGTAAAATTTTTATATACATATAAAAGTAAAATTTATTGAGGCATAATTGCATACAATAAAATGTACACATTTTGAGTGTAACTGGGTTTTTGTTAAATATTTACACCCATGTAAACATTAGCACAAACAAGATCTAGAGCGTTTTATAACTCCTAGAAGTTTTCTTATATTTCTTTTAAGTAGTCCATTTTCTCATTCCTAGCTCCAGACAATCAATTACATACTTTGTTTGCCTCACGAAGAGGGTTCATTTTACCTGTTTTAGATTCCAAGTATAGTGTGAGGATCACATTTTTTGATTTATAGTTTTAACAAGCATAGGCAAATGATTAATTACCACTTCTAATCAAGATAGAGAATAGTTCTGTGACTACCCCAAATTCCCTCTAATCTTCCTCCAACCATCAGGCCCTAGCACCCACTGCTGTTCTACCCTTATTGTTTTGTTGTTTCAGGATATCATGTAAGTGAAACCTTGCAATATGTAGCCTTTCAGTGAAGCTTCTTCTGTCTCTTAGAAAAATGCATTTGAGATTCAGTCATGTTATTGCATATATAAGTAGTTTGTGCCTTTTTAACACTGATTTGCAGTCTACATTTTATCTACAGCACAATTTGTTTATCCATTTACCTCTTTTAACACTATTTTTTTATTGTTGAAAATACACAGATGAACAAAGTCCAGTTCAACATTTTTTACATACATGATTCAGTGACCTTGATTACATTCTTCAAGTTGTGCAAGCATTTTTACCCTCTTTTTCGGAATTGGTCATCACCCTCCAATATAATCTCACTTACCCTAAGCTGCCTGTCTACCTTTTCAAGTTACTGTAGTCCAGGCATCCTCAAGCTATGGCCCGCGGGCCACATGCATCCTGCTGAGGACATTTATCTGGCCCACAGGGGTTTTTGTCCCGTTTGTTTTTTTACTTCAAAATAAGATATGTGCAGTGTGCATAGCAATTTGTTCATAGTTGTTTTTTTTAATTAATAAATCTTTTTATTGGGGCTCATACAACTCTTATCACAATCCATACATACATCAAGCGAGCAAAGCACCCTTATACATTCGTTGCACTCATCATTATCAAAATTCACCTTTCACTTGGGTTCCTGGAATCAGCTCAGTTACCTTTTTTTCCCTCTCCCCCTCCCTCCCCGCTTCCCTCCCCCCCGATACCCTAATAGTTTATACATAATTATTATATCTTATCTTACACTGCCCGGCGTCTCCCCTCACCCATCCTCCCATTGCCCATCTCCCAGAGAGGAGGTCACACATAGATCTCCAAGATCGGTTCTCCCTTTCTATACCCCCTTCCCTCCCGTTGTCGCCACTCCCACCGCTGGTGTTGAGGGGTTCTCCGGCCTTCCAACAGGTCTGAGGGACAGTGAACTGGCCCCCTGTTTAAAAAGCTTGAGGACCCCTGCTAGTCAGTTTGATTCCCATATATATAGTTCTTTGAAATAGCACAATGTTCAATACAGGCATTCTTTTACAATTAAGCTAAACTATTAATTTGATTTGAAGAAGACTTCAAAGGATATTTTGACAGAAAATTCTGATCACAATGAGGAAAATACAGTATTCCAAATTTTCATGTAATCTACATGTTCTGAAGCCACTGAGTCTGGATGAACCCCTAAAAGTATTGTTGTTAGATAATCTTTAAACCTTAAAACCTTTGCTACAAAAGCAAAGAAACATGTATTAAAAATATAGAAATTTGAAGGTATTGTTTCTCAACATATCTTCTACCAAAGCCTGCACACTTCTGAGGGTGGTGTTTGCATCACTGTTCCTTCCTTGAAAAATTCCGTACTCTTCAGTTTACACCATGTCAAACAGCCGTTTGGGACTTCCTGAGAGACTCAAATTGCATTCCTGTAAAATATTATGTGAGTTTGGGGAATAAAAGACAGTCTTAAGAAACAAGATTACCTACCCTCAAAGACTAAACATTGTTGTGATGGAGACATAGTCTTCGATGTACAACTTTCATTGCTTACAACTCATCAATGCAGTTTTCTGTTTTCTTAAAACTTCTTCACTAACATAAATATTTTTTATTCTTTTCTTTCTGAATGAACATTATTTTAAGTAGTATGCTACTAAAAAAAGAAATAACATGCTTTTATAATAAAAACTATGTTTTAATATCAAGACATTAGGAGAACAGTTAATCTTTTAAATACTTCAACATTAATGGATTGTTTTCAGATTAATGATAATAAGATGAAGTAAGATCAGTTTAAGAATTATAATATTTTATTATAAATCTTATTGATGTATAACATTACATGTTATGCAAATTATACAAATCCCACAGAACTAAGGCCTATGCTCTTTTTTAATAAAAATTTTTATAATTACCTCATTAATATTTTTCTCTTTTAGAGAATTATAGGTTCACATGAATTGTAAAATATAATACCGAAAGATGCTGTGTAAACTTTACTTAGTTTCCTGCAATAGTAGCATCTTACAAACTTATTGTACAATATCACAGGCAGGAAGTTGAATTGATAAAATTAGCTGCCAGTCTTATTCAGATTTCCCCACTCATGCATGTATCTCACTCATTGAGTATGCATTTTGTCCTATGAAGTTATATGGGTAGGTATCCACCACCATCATCAAACCACAGAGCCCGAGAATCTTTGCTGTTGCTAATTTATAACCATTTTCCTAACTCTTGGAAAAATTAAGTCTTTTTCTCTATATAATTTTATGATTTAAAGGTTATTAGGGAACCGTACAGTATATATTTACCTGATTGAGTCAGGTGTGGTTAAGACAATTTGTCTAAGCGTAAATCAAGTGATTAAAAAACAAAAACCTGTTCCTGTTTAGTTGATTCAAACTACAGGACAGAGTAGAACTGCTCCACTGAGTTTCTTAGGTCATAAATCTTTGCAGAATTAGCTTTTCTTTTGAAGCGTTGCTGGTGGATTTGAACTGCCGGACTTTGGGTTAGCAGCTGTGCATTTTATCACTCCATCACCAGAACACCTTAATCAACTACAGTTGTTGTTGTTAGGTTCTGTCGAGTTCATTCTGACTCACAGTGACTGTAAAAAATAATTTATTTTAGAATAATTAATACAAGGCTGGTCGTATGAGGTGGAAGGTAAAGATGTCTTAAATGTCTAACTTCATAAATGCTTGCTATCCACTCCATTATCTTTCATATCAAACATGACTTCTCCCCTTCATAGTCTCCCTTACATACCATTCACAACAACATCTCACAGAACTCAAGAAACTTTAAGGAAATGACTCACCTGATTATAGAAGATACCAAGTCCCAAATCTGAATTTCATGCATCCACCTGTAGAATTCTCATTCACACTAAATTGGGCTGTTGATTCACAGGCTGTGAAAACTGATGAATCAGGTCAGGCATGAGGCTGCCAGTTTAAGTACCAAGAATCAGAGGTCAGGAAGAAGCAAGCCAGATATAAGATCCAAAGCTAGAGATCAAACATTGCCATAGTTACTAAGCCAAACAAAAGACATAGGAATTACATCCCCAAGATGGCTCTCTTGAGTCCTAGGGCTGTGTCCTTCTGGGGCAGTAACTGGTGTCTGATTGCAATTCATTACCTGTTGACTTAACAGTTATCTTCTGCAGCTGCAGAAGGGGTTGGGGGTATAACAAGAATAATGTCTTTCCCAGATCTGAGACTTTGATATAGGTGTACTTTTTGTCTTCTGACTTATAGGTAGAAGATCACTGGTCAATTCTGCATGTTTTAGGGTGGCCAGTTCTGTGACCTCAGTCTCCTGCTTTTCAGTTTCAATTAAGTAAGCAGCTGGCAAAAAAAAGAAAGAAAAATGGCATATAATCAGTTACCCTATAGGACAAAGTAGAACTGCCCCTGTGGGTTTCCAAGACTGTTTACAGAAATAGTAAGCCTCATCTTTCTCCCACAGAATAACTGATGACTTTGAACTGCTGATTCTGCAGTTAGCAGCCCAACACATAAACACTACACCACCAGGACTTGCCTATTAAGGGAACAACTTAGAATTGGAATTTCTTATTTTATCACAGATAGCAAAGATTTTGGCAAATCTGCATACCATGCCCCAAGGAAACTAAGGGTGGTGACATGAGTTACATTTACTCATAAGGTGGTCACTCAAAATATACCTCACCTTAATCCTTCCTCATTAGTATAACTGACAACTCACTACAAAGTTGGCTATAACCAGTAGTGTAGAGTCTAGAATATATCATACCTCATAAATTGAGGGCTATGGCTAGAAGGGTCAAATAATGTAGAGAGTATCAAACTGTCATTAATGTCACATACAAATAAAATTTTGCTAAAGATAATTAAAAACTGAGTGGAGCAATAGATAAGAAAAGGACATGGACTAAGGAATATCATGGCAAATGTCAGATAGATCCTAACTAAAAGCAGAGTCTCAGAAGGAATATGCAAAGGCATTCAGGTGTTTGGATCATAACAAATTTAGGATAGCATTTGGAAGAATGGGAATTCAAGGGCACTTAATTGTGCTGATGCTTGAGCTATACACTAATCAATAGGAAATTATTCAGACAGAACTAAAGAGATATTGCATGGTTTAAAATCAGTAAATGATGCATCAAGACTTTATCCGACACCATGTGTATTCACTGTGTATGGTGAGTAAATAATCTGAGATGCTAGACTACATGAAGGAGGAAAGCTCATCAACAACCTGGGTGGGCAGATAACATAACCTTGCTTACTGAAAGGGAAGAGAACTTGAACCATTTACTAATGAATAGCAACAAATATAGCCATCAGTATGGCTTACAACTAAATTTTAAAATAGCAAAAGTCCTTCAGGTGGATCAATAAGCAGTATTATAATAAAGGGAGAAAGTATTGAAATTGGCAAATATTTCATTTTACTTGGATTCACTATAAGTGCTCATGGAAGCAAGGTCTGCACAAGCCTTCTTTATAGTGTTACAAAGCAAGGATGTCATTTCAGGACCAAAGTGTACCTTACTCAAGTCATGGTATTTTCAATTGCCTCATATTCAGGTGAAAGCTATGGATACATTGTCAGGAGAAGCCAGCCCCTGGAGAAGGAGATCATGCTTGGTAAAAAAGAGTGTCAGTGAAAGATAGGAAGGGCCTCAACGAGTGGATTGACACAGTGACTGTAACAGTGGACTCAAAACAATTGTGAGGATGGTATAGGACAGTGTCTGTTTTTCTTGTGCATTGATTGAAGCCGACTCAGTGACAACATCTCACAGTGACTGTACCACTGTGTTTGATCATCAGTAAGTGCTTCAAGTCCTCATGTTCTCAGCAAGCAAGGTTGTGTCATCTGCATATTATTGCAGGTTGTTAATGAGTCTTCCTCTAATCCTAAAGCTACTTTCTGCGTCATGCTCTCCAGGTTATGGGATTTATTTACTCAGTATACAAATTAAATTGGTGAAAATATTCTGCTGATTTCAAACCATACCATATCTTCTTGCTCTGTTTGAATGATTGACTCTTGGTTTGTCTACAGGTTCCTCATGTGCACAGTCAAGCATTGTAGAAGTCGCATTCTTTGCAGTGTTATCCATAATTTGTTATGATCCATGCCTGGTAAACATCTTTATGGTATTCTCTACTTGCAGCTAAGTTCTATAAGGACCTTAAATATATCATAGCCTTCACCTTTGCCAGTGTTCTATCATATGCACAGGGGAGGGAAATAATTCAAGAATATTCATTGAGTTCTGCTTATCATAATGAATTGCCAGCTCTGATACATACTAGCATGATTCATTTTTAAAAACAGCATATTTGAGATAAGCCTAGGGGGCCCTTAATGTAAAAAGGTGACAGAAGATAATGAGAACTGCGTAGTACAGTCTCTGCAAGCCAATCAATCAATGTTCATTTACGTAGTTTTTAAAGAGCTGATCAGATTCAATCTACACATTAATTACATAAATTTTACGTATTTTGTCTTGAATTAAGTTCAGTTTTGGCTTACAAGTTTATCCTTTCTATTTTCATGGTTTTACAAATTAGTGTTTGATATTTTCACTTCATTAAAAAAAATGTCTGGAACACTAAACCTCAGTGGCAGGCAGTCAGAATAACACTTCCCTGTAAAGATCTCAAACTCTCAAGGGAAATTTACCTAACTAATCCTGTGCCACTCCTTTCCCCTATCGACAGCTTCATTTGGGAGTCTGTGTTAAGAGATATTACTAATGCATTGCCTATGTGAAAAGTAAGGAAATAGTGAAAAGGCTGAGACACTGTTAGACTGATATAAAGATTATAGGATTGAGAATAACAAAAACATTTCCTGGAAATTTTGTAAGAAGTGAAATTATAATGGTTAAAATCCTCTGAAAACTATCAGAACTGTACAAATGTTAGTTTCCATCTCTAATCATATATCCTATTTATAATCAGAGTGGGTTGAGTAACATTCTTTGTTCAAAAGTGTATAAGGAAATGAGTACTTGGAGTATCTGTCTGGCCTTTGCTCAGGAAGATTAAATAACTGCCTACTTTATGTTACAGTTATCTTTTATATTGAGACATACTGTTACAAAACAGAAAATACTTTTTTTTGGTGTCTAGCTTTAAGACCTAATGGACCATAGCTTTTTGACATTAATTTTACAGGCCAGTGCTGCTTACATTGCTTTTAATTCTGTACCTATCTTTTCTGTTTTTTTGTGGTTTGCTTCTTGAAATCTACACGACAGCAACAAATGTCTTTAGATAATTTACTTCCCCCACACCTTAGAATTATTTGTGCTTGCATTGTCATTTGTCTTTTGTGTTTCCTGACTTGTTGAACTACATTTATTAGCTATAATAATTTGTCTTCCCTATGTAAATGCTTTTTTTCTTTTTTAATCTTAAAAGGTCTCTTTTTACATAACTACTGTGTTTAGGGTACCGGTTCTGATATGGATACAGAAAAGTTTTATTAGCTTCTTTTGTGGTTCTGTCCCTTTTACTTCTACTGTTGTTTTTTTCTTGTGTCTAGAATTCCACAGTAGTACTTTCTCATGTTACTTCCATTGTGTTCTGCAAGATGAAATTTTAACATGGTAAAATTAAGTATTCTTTGTGATTTCTAAAGTGTGTCTGTCTTTTTATATATAGCTACTTGTTCACCATCTAATAAAAAATGTCTTCTTTGGTTTAAAACTGTGAGAGATCTTCAGAAAGATTGTGTAAACCTTCAGTTATCTTTTAATTCTATTTTTTCTATGAACTTTGTGAAGCCCCCTCATGTCTCTCAAAGTTCAATGCATTACTTTTAAAATTTGCCTTATTGGAAATGTGTGGTGGTTGGTGATGGTGGTGGTGGTGGTGGTTGTCACTGTTTTCATGTTCCATTGAATCCATTCCAACCTATAACAACCTTATGCACAACAGAACAAAATACTGCCTGGTCCTGCGCCATCCTTACAATTGTTCCTATATCTGAGTCCACTGTTGGAAACACTGTGTTGATCCCTTTCCCTGAGGGCCTTCATCACTGCCCCTCCACTTTATGAAGTATGATGCCCTTTTCCAGGGGTTGGTCTTTCCTGTCCAAAGTATGTAGGACAGAGTCTTGCCATCCTTGCCTCTAAGAAGCACTCTGGCCACACTTCTTCCAAGACAGACTTTAGCAGTCCATGGTATTTATTACTAGCCCCTTAACACTATTTATGCTTGTGTTAATAATTGCTTGGGTGTTCCAGTGCTTGGTTGTTATTTGTTGTTTCTTAGAAACTTATCTTAGAATTCTGAATTTTAAAATAATTAACAATAATAAACAGTAAAAAATGAACAATAGGTATCTTTTAAAAGAACCAATTCTAAAACCAATTAGCATAAAACTCGTAAGAGTCTTTTTATGTTTTATTAAGAAAACTAGAAACAATCTAAGGAATTTCTAGCATGATCGCTCTTTAGGCCAGTTATGGGATTACTTGGTTAATATGTTTACGCTATTATACTTCCACTTTCTTTCAAGTTGGTTCTGGCTCATAGGTACTCTGTGTACAACAGAATGATAGATTTTTCTGGTCCTGCACTGTCCTCACTACTTTTACATGTATCTAAGACCATTAAAAATGCAATGGCTTGGGTCAGGCAAACCTTATTCTGCAAAGTAACAGCTTTGCTTTTCAACATTGGAAAGAGGCCTCATCTAGCAAATTTACCCAATACAGTGTGTTGTTTGGTCTCTTTACTAATGTTTCCATGACCAAGTTGAAATTCTTGAAAAATTCAATCTTTTCTCCATTTATCGTGATGTCATCTATTGGTCCAGTTGGGAGGATTTGGGTCTCCTTTACATTGAGTTGGAATCTATACTGAAGGTTGCAGTCCCTGACCTTCATCAGCAAGGGTTTCAAATTCTTACTTTCAATAAGCAAAGTTGTTTCATCCACATATCTCAGATTAATAAACCTTCCAATTCTGATACCACATTTTCTTCATATTATCTATCTTCTCTATTTGCTCACCATACAGATATATATATATGTATATATATTCACATAACTCATTCTATATTGCAGAATGGATCTGAATCTCAGTCAAAATGTAGAGATTATTATTTTTTATCAAATACTTTTATTGGGGGTTCTTACGTCTCTCATCATAATCCATACATTCATCCATTGTGTCAAGCACATCTATACATATGCTGCCATCATCACCTTCAAAGTACTTTCCCTCTACTGGAGCCCTTAATATCAGTTCCTCATTTTCCCCCTCCCTTCCCTGCCCACCCTCCCCCATGAACCCTTGGCAAGTTACAACTTATTACTTTCATATCCTACATCGTCCTCTGTCACCCTTCGCCCACTTTTCTGCTGTTCGTCCCCCTGGGAGGGGATTATATGTTGATCCTTGTTAGTGATTCCCACTTTCTTCCCCTACATTCCCCTATTCCTCCTGATATCTCTATTCTCATTGTTGGCCCTGAGGGGTTTGTCTATCCTGGATTCCCTGTGTCCTATCTGTAGCAGTGTGCATGCTCTGGGCTAATCTGATTTGTAAGGGAGAATTGTGGAGGGACAGAAGCATTAAAAAATTAGAGGAAAGTTGTGTGTTTCATCGGTGCTATACTGCATCCTCACTGGCTTATCTCTTCCTTGTGACCCTTCTGTGAGGGGTTGTCCAATTTTCTACAGATGGGCTTTAGGTCTCTATTCCATGTCCATTCGCAACTTCCATTCACATTGGGTATGATTTTGTGCTAGGTCTTAGATTCCTGATACCTGTTCTCATCTACACCTCATGATCAAGAAGGTTGTTGTGCTTCCTATATGTGGGCTTCGTTGCTTCTCAGCTAAATGGCCACTTGTTTATATTCAAGCCTTTAAGACCCAGACGCTATATCTTTTGATAATTGGGCACGATCAGCTTTCTTCACCACATTTGCATATGCACC
The DNA here is from genome assembly GCF_050624435.1 of Tenrec ecaudatus. NCBI lineage: Eukaryota > Metazoa > Chordata > Mammalia > Afrosoricida > Tenrecidae > Tenrec > Tenrec ecaudatus. Next base: position 43,993,774 of record NC_134547.1, read on the forward strand.
CATTTTGTCTTCCAATTGTGTCAGGAAGGTGAGCATCACAGAATGCTGGAATATTAGAACAAAGTGTTCTTGTATTGAGGGAGTACTTGAGTTGAAGCCCAATGTCCACCTGGAACCTTAATTCTTAACATATAGATATAAGTACATAGATCTATTCCCCTCTCGTTATATATTAATATATTTGCATATGTACATTCCTGTATTTAGACCTCAATAATTGTGCTTTGCCTCCTGGTTCTTTCCTCTATTGCCTTTTACTTTCCTCTTACCCCACCATCATTCGGGTTTAGTATTTCCTAGCTACTATATTGTCCTTGATTAAGTTCCACTAGGCATCCTATGCCCTTCTCACCATTGAGTTTAGTTCGTTGTTGTTCCCTTGTCCCTGGGTTTGTTGCCCACCCCTCTTCCTTTCTACCAACTCCCCATCTTCTGTATCTCACTGGGACCATTTCTCCAATTCTCTTCAGCTCCAAATGTTTCTCCTGCTTATCTTATCTAGATAGATATGCAGAGACTTTAATAAGCGCAAAAAAACTGGCAAAACCAAACAAAACAACAAAGGAAGTCAAAACCAACAATACAATAACAACAAAGTGAAGCAAAAACAAAATGACAACAAGAAAAAAAGTCACTGATAAAACTGGAAAGGTCTATAAATAGTTCAAGGTCTGTTTGTTGACTTTTATAATATTTTCCAGCCAAGTCTGATGGGGTTCCACAATCTGTCTCCAAAGTCTATTTTTGGTATTCCCTGGGAATTTCATCACTTTGCTCCCCTTGCTGCTCTGTTGCATGTTCTTAATGTTTCACCTCAGTGGGATGGGGTCACATTGGGCACAGGTCCAGCACTGTGTCGCCAGTATTGGCCCCTGTAGTGCTATAGTTAAGTGAGGGACGTCATGTCTCGTGGTGGAGCTGGCCCTATGATCCTCTCTGTACATTTTCTGCTCTGAGCAGGAATATTGTCCTCGGGGCTTGGTGGACCAGGATGTGTTCCCCTCCCTCGCCATCCCACTTTATTTCTCCTGTGTGCTCTAGTCAGATGTGCCCCGCTCCCCAAGCTGTAGCTTCAGTACCGTCTTCTGAAGTGCATTCTTCGGGAAGGGGTGTGGGAGTGGTGTCCACATAATTGGGATTGGGACCAGCCCCAGAGATCTCTTTATTGGTTCCCTGGCACATGCCGGTATGTTGTATTCACATATTGGCGCATCGGGTTGAAACCTGTTCTCACTCCCTCTCCTGTGGAGATATAAAAAAATACCCTACCCTTGGGTGGTTAGTGCCCTTTCCCCCCCCTACCCATGTCTTTTCCCCCTTTTCCTTTCCCCCTCCTATTTAGTTGGCCTCTGTATGTATCCCTGGATTGTGGCTCCTGCCCTAGTACCTGGACCTCACCTCAGGAATGTATGTATATATTAGCTTTTCCCCTATGCCCCATTTTTTTAAGCTTACCTCAGTGGACTCTGTTGTACTTGACCTTTTGTGCTCGGCTCAGTTTGCTTAGCATGATTTCCTACAGTTCTTCCCAGATGGCAATGGGCTTCATGCATTCAGCACTGCGTTTTAGGGACGTGTAGTACTCCATTGTATGTACGTACCACAGTTTTTTGATCCATTTGTCTGTTGATGGAAATTTGGGTTGTTTCCAACTCCTTGCAGTTCTGAACTGTGCTGCATTGAATATTAGAGCACAGTCTGTGATCCACCTTGAGTTTATTCTTGAGCTTGGAGTGAGGTAAGGGTCTTGCTTCATTTTTCTGTAGATAGAAATCCATTTTTTCCAGTACCACTTATTGAAGAGGACATCTGCTTCCCATTTATATTTTTTGGTCCCTTCTCCAAAATCAGTTGTCTATATGTTGTTGTTTTTATTTCTGGGTTTTCAGCTCTTTTCCATTGGTCTAAATATCTGTCATTATACCAGTACAACACTGTTTTGACCACTGTGGCTGTATAATAGTGCTAAAGTCAGGTAAAGTAAGCCCTCCCACTTTGTCCTCCTTCTTGAGAAATTCTCTGCTATTTCTGGGCTTCTTCCCTCTCTATATGAAGATGATAATCAGTTCCAATTCTATGAAGAAGGATGATGGTATTTGTATCAGGATAGCATTAAACTTATATAGTGCCTTGGGCAGAACTGACATCTTTACTCTAGTGAGTCTTCTGATCCACGAGCATGGGATATTCTTCCATTTGTTGAGGTCATTCTTGGTTTCTTGTAATAGTGTTCTGTAGATTTCCTCCATCTGGGATAGTGTAAGGAGGGATTGTTTTTCCAAGTATTTATGAATGTCTTACAACTTGTTGAATTCATTAGAGTACAGGCCTTCGTAGTACTATATAACTATCCTTTTAATTCCATTTGCATCTGTTTTAATGTCCCCCTTTCCCCCTCATCCTTGCTGTTGACATTGGTTCCTTCCTTTCTTTGGTTAGGTTTGCCAGCAGTCTATCAATTCTGTTAATGCTTTCAAAGAACCAATTGTTAGCTGCATTAATTTTTCCATAGTTTTCTTGTTTTCCTTCTCCTGTATCTCATCCCTGATTTTTATCATTTCTTTCCTTTTGCTGTTAGTAGAATTGTCCTGTTGAATCTGCTCTGATTGGTGTAAGTTTTGTGCCAGCATATGAACTATAAGTCTCTCTTACGTTTTCATGCATGCATGTATTGCTATCACACTTCCTCTGATAAATGCCTTTGCTATGTTTCAAAGGTTTTGTTAGATCATATTATTCTCATTGGTTTCTTGAAACTTCCTGATTTCATCTCTGATCTGAGTCAGTACCCACTCCTTTTACAATAGAGGGTTAGTCATCCTCCAATTTTTTTGCCCTTGTTTTCTTCATCATCCTTTTGTTGAATTTCCAGCCTTATGGTATAGTGGTCAGAGAGAGAAATTTATATAATTTCTATGTGCTCGAATGTACTCAGGTTCAACTTATGTCCACCATGTGGTCTGTTTAAACTGTGTGCCATGTGGGCTTTTTTTGCATTTGGGTGGATATCTGGGAAAATATCAGGTGAAGTTGACTAATTGTGCTGTTTAGATCTGTAGCCTCCTTGTTAATTTTCTTTTCCTGTGATCTATCTTTTTCAGAGAGTGGTATATTAAAGTCACCTACTATAATTGTTGATCATGTGATTTCTTTTTTCATCTTTTGGAGTGTTCAATTTACGAATTTCATGGGTCATTCATTGAGTGTGTATGTATTTATTGTACTCACTGGTTCTTGGTCTTCTATTCCTTTGAGCATTATATAGTGTCCCTCCTTAGTCTCTTGTTACGGCTTGTACCTTGAGTTCAATTTTTTCATAAATTTAGATTGCTACCCCTGCTTTTTTTGAATTGCCATTTGCTTGGTATATTTTTCTCCAGCCTTTAATTCTCAACCTGCTTTTGTTTGTAAGCTTTGAGATGTGTCTCCTGTAGGCAGCAGATCAATGGGTTATATTTCTAAGCCAGTCTACTAGCCTCGGCCTTGTAATGCCTGAGTTTGGTCCACTGGTATTCAGTGTTATTACATCCACCTGTGGACTCTGTGATGTCATCTTGTACATTTTGTGTGGGGTGTTTTCCTACTACCTATCAGTTTGTGTTGTGTGTGCTTGTGTGAATCATTCTTGCCTTCTTTCCACCATTAAGCTAATACTATCTTGGGTGCTGTTTTCACTTTTTTGCCCTCTGGGTAGAGTTGTTCTATGTGACAGTCTCTTATTAGTGCTCGGTCAGTGTTGATCTTCTGCCCATACTAGGTTGACAAGGATCTTTTGTAGGGCGGGGTTCTTCTAGCGTATTCTTTGGGTTTTTCCTTGTCTTAAAAGACTCTTACTTTTCCATCTATCTTGATAGATAATTTGGCTGGATATAGTATTCTTGGGTTTGTGTTATTTTCCTTCAATTTTTGGAATATGTTATTCCCTCCTCTTCATCATGTTCACTGATAGGTCTGAACTTATTCTAATTTGGGTACCTTGATAAGTGACTATTTGTTTTTCCCTAGATGCTTTTATTATTTTTTCCTTTTCCTCGGAGTTGGATTATTTACCATATATACTTGTGTATAAGCCAAGTTTTTAGCACATTTAAAAATGCAGTTTATGTGGTAAAATTAGGTGCCTTGACTGATATTCAGGCCAGCTTATTCTCAAGTACACATGGTAACTATTATGTGTCTTGATGACTTCTTCTTCTTGGGATTCACTCTGGCTGGTGTTCATTCAACCTCCTGAATGATTGCATGAAAACTGATTTTCATTTATTAAGCTGGGGAAGTTTTCCTCTAAGAATTCCCTCGCTATTTTTGCTGTTGAATTCTTTGTTGTGTCTTGTTCTGATAGTCCAATTATTCCTCTTCATAGCATCAGACATGGCTTTCAGATTTTATAGTCCTACCATTCCTCTTCATAGCATCAGACATGGTTTTCAGGTTTTCTTCAGCTTCTCTGATTGTCTTAATTGACTGCCTTTCCCATTTGTTGACATCTGCCTGGTTATCCTCTAGGTTGCTGGTGGGATTCTCTGCCTCCTCAATTCTATTGGCAAAGTCTCTTTGCTACTGGAGTTTGTTATTTCATCCCTTAGGTCTTGTATTTCCCTTTGGTGCATTGCCTTTAACTCCTCTGTCATTTCATCCTTTTTCTGTATTGTTTCCCTCATATCCTATATGACTCCAAGCAGCATTCTGTGACAGATCATTAGGTTAATGACTTCTTTGGCATTGTCTTCTGTTTCTCCTTAATTTTGTTGAGGCTGTTGGGACTGGTTGATGTTTATGTGTTTAGAGGAACCTGGTGCATCTTCCAGTAAAAGAGCACTGGACTCGCTCTGGGGGACTCATATGTGTTTTTCAAATTACCTGAACTGTGGGGTCAGGCTACCGCTGTATCTTCCTTTGGTTTCACTCTTACCCTCTCCAACCAGTATTCTATTATTTGGAATGTGAGTTGTATAGTCCTCTCACAAGATGCTGGTTGGGTGATTGTGGACTCTTGAGAATGGCACTTCCCTGGCTGATATCTCAGGAAGCCATGCTGGTGTGTCCCACGGAGCTTGGAGCACCTCAGATGACATGTAATGTTTCCCTCTGCAACTGGAGTGCCACATAGGGTGGGTGGTTGTAGCCTCGGTGTTGAGCACCATGGATGGCCAGCAGAATTACCCTAGTTGGAAAGATCACTGTGGAGGTTGGGAGTGTGTACCTGCAGCAGCATGGAGCACTACAAACAGCAGGCAGGCATTCCCCCATCACTTGTAGGACCTTGGGGTGTAGGTGGGAGTTCCTCCAGCCATTTAAAGGTGATATCTCCCAGCCATTTTGGGTGCAGCGGAAGGCGGGCATGATTTCCCCAGCTCCATGTAGAGCCAACAAGTGTGGGAACTCCCCCAACTGCACAGTCAGTTGCCTTAGATAGAATAGAGATACGTGGAGGCCGAGAATGTCTTGTGAAAGGAAAGAGAGGGGGAAGAGAATAAAAAGAGAGACCCGAGAAAACAAAGACAAGAGCAAACATAAAAAAGAAACTAACACATTGACAGGCGAGATTGGGTACATTCAGGGTGGTATGGCCGGCTGGGGTCTTAAAAGCTTGAAGGTAAACAAGTGGCCATCTAGCTTAGAAGCAACAAAGCCCACATGGAAGAAGAACACCAGCCTGTATGACCACGAGGTGTTGAAGGGATCAGGTATCAGGCATCACAGAACAATATATCATATCATTGTAAATGAGGGTGAGTGCAGAGTTTAGACCCAAAGCTCATCTGTATGCAACAGGATACCGCCTTACAGAAGGGCCGTGGGGAGGAGATGAGCCAGTCAGCATGCAGTGTAGCACACTGTAACATACAACTTTCCTCTAATTCTTAAGTGCTTCCACCCCCCACTATCATGATCCCATTTCTATCTTACAAATCTGGTAGACCAGGGGATGTACGCTGGTACCTATAGGAACCAGAAACACAGGGAATCCAGTTCAGATGATCCCTTCAGGATCACTGGTGAGAGAAGCGATACTGGATGGTGGAGGAATGATGGGGTAGTAAGCGGGAACCGATTATACGGATCTACATATAACCTCCTCCCTGGGGGACGGACAACACAAAAGTGGGTAAAGGGAGATGTCAGCCAGTGTAAGACATGACAAAATAATAATAATTTATAAATTATCAAGGCTTAATGACGGAGGGAAATGGGAAGGGAGTGGAAAAATGAGGAGTTGATAACAAGGGCTTAAGTGGAGAGCAAATATTTTGAGAATTATGAGGGCAATGAATGTACAAATGTGCTTGACACAATTGATGTATGTGTGGATTGTTATAAGAATTGTATGAGCCCCCAATAAAATGATTAAAAAAAACACACACACAAAGACAAAGAGAAAAAAGAAAAGAAGAAAAACTAAAAATTGAGCCTGCTGAGACTGTGGCAGGAAAGAGAGGAGATGGAAGAAGAAAGAGGAAAAAATTAAAAGTGAAAGAAGAAAAACAAAAAATATATAAATATACATTGAGATAGCTCTACCCTGTGCCGTCCTGTGTGTAGGACTGTCACAGGGCGGGCTCCTATGTTACCTGCTAAGTTCGCAATGTTGCCCTAGGCATAGGGTAGGGGGCTAGAAGTCAGCAGTGGCATGTGGAAAGAGAGGGAGAAGAAAGAGGGGAAAAAATGAAAGAGAAAGAAGAAAAAAAAAAACAACGGTATTCACTGGGAATGACTATGGTGGGAAAAAGAAGAAAACAATAAAATGTAAAGACATAGCTGATCCTTGATCGCATGAACGTGGAGTTGGGGGAGTTTAAACCCTGCCCCTAGGTGGTGGTTGGGTGTGCCCTTTTGATGGATGGTCCCATTGGTACTGGGCGTAATTGCCCTAGTGGGTAAGATCACCGTGGAGGCCATGAGTGGTTTTCCTCGGCAGCTTGGAGCACTGGGGAGGGCTGTTGTAGCTGCCTTGTACAGTGTGCAGCACTCCCACAGAGAGCAAGCTGGAGTTCCCCCTGCTGTTTTGGCAGAGCTGCCCAAGGCAGATGGTAGTGGCCTGGAAGCTAGCAGTGGCATGTGAAAGGAAAGAGGGAGAGAAGAAGAAAAAGAAGAAAACAGACTAAAAATAAAATTGGGCCCACCGAGACCATCTGCGGTGGGAAAGAGAAGGGAGAGAGAATAAAGAGAAAAGAAAAAGAATGGAAAGTAAGGTGATAGCTGAGCCCTGTGTGCCTGACCATGGGGCTGGAAGAGTTCTTACCCTGCCTCCAGGTAGCATCCCACAGATACTGGGCAGAATTACCCTCATAGTCAAGATCACAGTGGAGGTCAGGCAGTAGTTCCCACAGCGGTGTTGAGCACTGGAGATCACTGGTATAGCTGCCTAGTGTCGTATGTAGCACCGCAGCAGGCCAGGGGATGTTCCCTCAGCCATGTGTAGGGCCCCAGAACAGGCAGGGGATCCCTAGCCACATGACGGACAGGCAGGATCTCCCCGACTGTGTGTAGTACTCCTGAGGGTGGACAGTAGCACTATCACCTCTGCCCCCATTGAACTAATGTTGTGGCCCTAGACCACTGATCTCCTCATTTTAAACCATGCAGTATTCCATGGTTCTCTTCACACAACTTCCTCTTTTTATTATGTATAGGCTGTACATGAGTACAATAAAGTATTCTGGAATTCCCATTCTTCTCAAGGCTATCCTGTGTTTGCTGTGTTCCACACAGTGGAATGCCTTGACATGGCCAATAAATCATGCAAGTAAACATTTTTCTGGCATTCTCTGCTTTTCAGCCAAAGTATAGCTAATATCACCAATGATCTTCCTTGTTCGACATCTTCATCTGAATCTAGCGTGAACTCCCAGCAGCACCCTTACCAATCCAATCAGTGTTGAATGTTCCTCAGCAAGATTTTACTTGCATGTAATATTTTGTTAGTCTGGAAGACTAGAGAAAAAAATTCATAGGCACTCGTGTGTAACAGAGAACTTTATATCAAAGAGCACTTGTACATTAAGAAAACATCCCAGCTCAGTCCAGATCAAGGTCATAAGTCTGATATTACACCCCATATGTCGATACTAGTCCATAAATTCCTCTTTAGACTCACACAGCCATGCAATGACTCCAAATGCAGGAAGATCACAGGCCAGTGGGTTGAAAGTCTTATGGATCCAGTGGTGGTGGAAACATCCCAGTGCTAGTGTGGGTCTTCATGTGGCTCCTCTAGCTCCAGGACTCTGGGTCTATCAGTGAAGTTCCATGTAGTTTTTCAACAGGAATGGCATGCAGAGAGTTTCTGAGTCCCACCTCCGGGGAGCTTTCTATCTCCATAACGCCTCCAAATGAGGTCCAGCTCCAACCTGATTGACAGGCTCAACTCTACCCATTCACAAGGTGACAGAAGATTATATAACTGCCACAGATATTAATGATGGTGTGCGATAATTTAAGCACTTTGTTGGGTCACCTTTCTTTGGAATGGGTACACGTATAACCAAGAAGTTGTCTTCCAAATTTCCTGGCATAGATGAATGGACACTTTAGTGCTTCATCAGTTGAAACATTTCAATTGCTATGCCATCAAATCCTGGAGCCTTGTTTTTGGCTAATACTTTCAGTGCAACTTGAACTTCTTCCTTGAGCACTATTGGTTCTTGCTAATATCCTGCTTCTTGATATGGTGGAATGTCGACTAATTCTTTTTGGTAGAGTGATTCTGTATATTCTTTTGATGCTTCCTGCATCATTAAGTATTTGTGATGGCATCTTTAGATAATGCAACTTGAGGCTTAAAGTTTTCTTTAGTTACTTCAGTTTGAGATATGCTGAGTGTGTTCTGTTCCCACAGTTGTCACTTTGTATATTCTCCATCTGGAGAAGGCCACATACGTAGTCACCATTCGTGTTGGTGAAAGAAGGCATTTGTGATGATGAAGTCGTTGGTCTTTCAAAATTCTATCATGATTTCCAGCTTTGTTTCTTATCACCAAGGCCATAGTTTCCAACTATTATCCTTCCCCTTAAAGAGCCCTGGTGGTGTAGTGGTTATAGTTTGGATTGCTAAACTTAATGTCAACAGTTCACAACCACCAGTGGCTCCTTGGGAGAAAGAGAAGACATTCTCCTCTACAAAGAGTTACAGTCTTGGAACCCTATAGATAGGAGCAGTTCTATCCTGTCCTAGAGGATCACTGAGTTGGAATCAACTCTAAAGCAGTGAAATTTTGTTTGAGTTCCTTCCTCTGTTTCCAATTTCTGCATTCCAATAGCATTGTATGTTGATTGCAGATTTGATCCATTTCAGATTGAAGACATTGATAAAATATTCAATTGCTTCATCATTAGCTTTAGTGGTTCGTGGATAAACTTGAATAATAGTTGTGCTGGCTGTATTTCCTTGTTTGCAGATAGATATTATGGTCGCACAGACAACATTTTACTTCGATAGTCTTGAAACCTTTCTGACAATGAGTGAGGTGCTATTCCTTTTAAATATATCATTCTTGGTATAGTAAGCTGTATTATTTTCTGATTCAAACTGGCCAATGCCTGTCCATTTCAGTTCACTAACACCTAGAATGTCGTTCTTCATGCATTTCATAAAGAATGGTAGGAGATGACAATGTTTTACAGAATGAATTTTTTCTATTTTGAACTCTACTATTAATTCATGGTGATAGACTCCTACCTTTCTGAATTATTTTATTTGCAAAGTTAGGAATAATTAATGTCACTATGTAATAAGTCAGTGGTTCTCAACTTTCTTAATGCCGTGACTCTAATATATTTCTTCGTGTTGTGGTGACCCCCAACCATAAAACTGTTTTCGTTGCTACTTCATAACTGTAATCTTGCTCTGTTATTAATCTGGCATCCCCTGTGCAAGGGTCATTTAACCCCAAGAGGGGTCACAACCCACAGGTTGAGAACCGCTGCTGTAAGCATATAAGAATGGCATGAGATCAAGTAAGGAAATATAACAGAAATTATGGAAACTTTGGGGAATGCTGGTTTTTATTTTATTTAATGTACTCAATAATTGATTTTATTTGTTTTTGTATTGTTTTGCTAAGCAGCAAGAAGAAAAAAAGCCTCCAATAAACATGTGATGGAAATAGAGTAGCAAGTTTGCTTTTTTGGGGGGGGGGGCAGTTGGAGTACATTTTCTTAAGCTCTGGGCAACTTTGAGATTTAACTGGTCCTATAAGAGTTAAGGGAAGAAAGTAAGGGTTTGGGATTCTAGGTCCGTCTTCTAAGTTCCCAACCCCAGACTCCTATGAGCAAGAAATGTATAACGTTCTAGTGCCTCTCCTAGAGAAGACCAAAGGGAGCAAGAGCCCTTTCCCAAGACAGCAAGGATTCTGCAAGGGCAGGACCCAGGTCTAGGTTCCCAGATGAGTGGGAATGGGCCCACCACTATACCACTACCACCACAGTGGATATGGAAGCTCACTATAATCCCGGCCTAGAGGGAACTGAAAAAGGGCACATTTAGCATGGAGCCCTAGGAGTTAAGTCTGGGAGAAGATTCATTTGTATACCCCTTTTTGGAGGAGCAGGCAGCAATGGGGCCCTCACAGAGAATGGGAAAGGTTCTCTGATGCTTATTGTTTCAGACCTAGAGGTCTGCACAAGTGGTTACCTTGACCACCTCTAATACCTCCTCCTTAGTCTTAATTGAGGCACTCAAGGTAACCAGGGCACTGATGCAGTTTACCATCTCCTAGTTTTCCTCAGAGTGAACTGGTCTTGCTTCATCTTGGCCAATTCTCTCCTAGTTCTCTTGCCTACAAACGAAAAAACAAATTCACTGCCAACTCATAACAACTGTATAAAATGACTGATTAGGACACTTCAAAGTCAAACTCATAAAAGATACTGAAGAACTGCCACAGATCGCAGGAGGTTACAGAAGCACAAAAGCTAAAAGTAATGTGAGATTCTAAATTTCATCTTAGAATAGAAAACTGATTAGTAGGAAAACAGAATTAAAACCAAACACTGCTATCAAGTCTATACTGACTCCTTGCAACCCTATAAGACAGAGTAGAAACGCCGCTTAGATTTCCTACGCAGTAAATCTTTACAGCAGCAGAAAGCCTCATCTCTCCTGAGGAATGACTGGTGGGTTTGAACTATTGACCTTGAGGTTAGCAGCCAATGTGTAAGACACTATGCCACTAGGTCTCCTTAATTAAGTATATAGTTTTGTGACTAATTTTCTATCAGTATTAACTTCTTGGGTCTGATCATTGTAATATGTTTCTATAAGATGTTAACATTAGGAAAAACAGAGGGAAAGATGTTTGGGAACCCTGTATTTTAAAATCTATGATTATCTCAGATAGATAGGTCGATAGAAATATAGTGAAGGTTTACAGAACAAATCTGTTTTCCTTTAAACAATTCATAAACCTTTTGTTTCTTGCCATTGATTGTAATCCACTCACACCTAGTAATACCTTTTCCTCTTTTGTTTCCCATTAACCTTCCTCCTTCTTTCCCAATCATTCCTATCTTCTGAACTTTGGCAGTTGCTCCCCTTTTGACCTTAAATGATTGATTACTGTAAGAAGTGCTTACTACCCTCGTGTCATTGTTTACCTTATACAGTCTGCTTACTATTTGACTGAAAATTGAACTGCCAGGTTGAGTTCAGTTCCAGGACTGAAAAGATTTGATAGTCTCAGGGGTTCCACCACTCTATATCTGTGCAGTAAGCCAGGTAGTTTTTACAATTGGGGTTTTGTTCCATATTTTTCTCCCACTCTATCCAGGATCATCTAATGTAATCCCTTTCAGAGCAGTTACAGTGGTAACTGGGGCCCATATTGTTTTTATAGTCCTTTGCTCCTGACGGTTGAGGTTTGTGTTTGGCCTGTCACTTTCCTACTTGACTTCAGTGTATTTGCAGTTGGTTATACAGGCTACATACTTCTTGAAACTGTTCTCCTCATCATCCTCACTAATTTTGCCTTGATTCACATTCTAATCACTTTCTTCCAAGATTATTGAAATTACCTGTATTTATTGCCAAATACCAGAGTTGAGATTTCCCAGTTTAATAGGTATATTTTTACAGTTTGCTTGCTTCCTTAGTTCAATATCCATAGATAGACCACACATTACATTTGCTTTCTTTGTCTCAGATTGTCATTTTAAATTGTATTCATATTTGCATTTTAATTTGTTTTAAAATTGTTATTTCCAATTAGTTTTTTATTCAACAATTTGTACACATTTTGTTTTGTGACGTAGGTTGTCATCCACAATGTTGGCACTCTGCATTTCCTGTCTTGATTCTCCATTTCTTTTTGGTAATTTTTTTTTCCTCCCACTTTCTGAGCTTTGTTACTGGACAAATACTGACCTTATGATCTCATGGTGGTTGATTGTACTGAGGAGATGCTCTAGAAATGGTGTGCGAGGAGTGCTGTCCGACCTCTAGGTACACATACACAAAAGAACCAAACACTGCTACAGAGTTGACTCCAACTCATAGTAACCCGACAGCACAGAGAACTGCCCCTGTGGGTTTCCAAGACTGTAATTCCTTACAGGAATAGAAATCCTCAACGTTTTCTCTTAGAGCAGCTGTTGCTTTCAAACTGCTGACCTTGTGTGGTTAGCCAGCCAATGCATAATTCAAAGTCTGTTATTATAGAGATAAGGTTAGACCTGCCCCCACAATCCAGTCTTCAGTACCAATTTTGACACCACTTATCCCTCCCACTTGGGTGAAAAACTAGGCTTTCTACTCTTAAAAAGAGTTACCGCCTCAGAGGAGGAATTTTCCCCTGCCTATAAGGTCATTATGGGTTGGCATCAACTCAATGCCAGTGAGTTTGGGGTTTGGTTGTCCCTCTCATGTCATTCTATTTCTGTGTGTGGGTTTGATAATTCATTACAATGGAAACACAAAACACACAGATGATACTCATGAGTATAGGGTTTATTAGGGAAATTAACAGGTTACAATTCAAGTGAGAAATACTCAGGATACAATTGCTCAGTCTGTACAATTTATTTTCTGTTGTGCCTGCAAAGAGGCTGTTCTCTGGCCTTTAACCTCTGCCCTGTTCTGGCAATGTTACAAAACCCTATTAGGGCTGCCAATAAACGCCAGGTGGCATATCATTTCACTGAAAGCCTCATCCTGAAGGCAGTTCCATGGGTCAGCAAACCCAGCTCCCCCAATTAAGTTCACTCCATAAGCCAGACTCTTGTCCCAAAGAACTCAGCTTTACTTTCTCTGTGGACTGAGAAGTCCACTGTCCTGTCTCATTCTCTGACTTCTAATTCTGCTGCTCCTCTGCCACTCCTCTGAGGGGCAGTTGTCTCTGGGGTCAAGGAGGTTCAATGAGCAGGCATCTCAGGGTCCAAAGGAGTGTTCCTCTCTTGTTTCCTTTCCTTGCTGGTAGTGAAACCCCCTCTTCTTAATTCTGAGGTGTCTAATTTTATACCTAACAGGAGGGCAATCACAATGAACCATATTAAAAATCATTCCCAGGTGAACCATAACCCATTTAGTGTCTTCTTCCACCTTTTTACACAGACCCATCAGGAAAGCAAAGATCATTTGATGGGAGTAATAAAACCATGTCAAGAAGTGCCATATTAAATAATTCACTACATTGCAGGAATGCAATTTTCCCTATTGTTCATATTAATTTTGTGGGCCTACCAATTGTTTGGTTCCACCACTCATCTATCAGGTTGCCGTGCTTTCATGACATGTTATAATGCTGGAAGTTGTAAGAGAAGCTTTTGGGCAATACTATCAGTGGTAGGATAATACCTACGTGCCTACTAGGAAGACCAATTACTAAGACAACTCAAATTTATACCCCAAATACTATAAAGTCAAAGATGAGGAAATTGAATAGTTCTACCAGCTTCTGCAGTTTGAATTGGTTCAAATATTTAATAAGGAGGCATCAGTAATTATTGGTGATTGGAATGTGAAAGTTGTAAACAAAAAAGGAAGATAGGTAGTAGGAAATCACTAAAATATGGATTTTCTGATAGAACTGACTTGGAAGGTACCAATGTTAGATTTCAAGGGTTGGAAATACCTGAGTTGGCTTTGCATAAGATAGAATTCATGCCAAAGCCTGGTTTGTGATCCAAGTGGGTTTTTATAAAGGACAGAAGAAGTTTCAGGTTTTACAGTCACTGAACACGGGCAGCCTCGTGGGACTGCACACCTACCTACAAGTGGTAGGTATCCTGAGGCCAGAGTGACCGTGACATGGCTGAGCCATCACAGGACAGGAGCTGAAAGGCAAAGAAGGAAAAAGAGAAGAGGGATGGTCTCGTAGTCAAGGTATTTGAGGCCTCAGGCTGGGAGGCATCGTCAGAGGTATTGGTTGACCCCTTTGGATAAATAAGCCCACCTGGGCCTAGTTTGGGCCACCCAGGTATACCACCCACCTGGTTCAGGATTGAATTGGCACATGCCCAGTAGGCTTTATGACTGGCTAAGTGCTCACCTGATTCTCTTCCTGTAGGGGGCCTTCAGACATGAAGAGAGACAACCCCCCATCGTGCTACCTAACACCATTGTAGGAATTTGTACTACCAACAGTACATTGGCTGTAAATACTTTGTTTCAACAGCATAAATGGTGACTATATACATGAACTTAGTAGATAGAATACATGGAAACTTAGCCAACTACACCAATATTGTCAATCACAATAAGGTAAGGGGTTGACTATGGGACAAACCATCACTTTTTCCTGTGCAAGCTGAAGCTAAAGTTTAAGTCCACAAAAGATAAGATACAATCTTGAATATATTCTGCCTGGATTTAGAATCCAACTCAAGAATAGATGAAACACTAATGACTGAATACCAGACAAGTTGTGGGCTACTGTCAAGGGCATGATACATGAAAAACATTTAAAGGGTCATTTAAAAAAGCAGGAAGGAAAAAAATGACTAGAACAAATGTCAGAGGAGACTTTGAAACTTGCTCTAGTCTAGAATATAGACAAGCTAAAGCAAATGGAAGAATGATGAAGTTACAGAACTGAAGAGATTTGAAAAGGTGGCTCAAGAAGATAGAGTAAAATATTATCATGAAGTATGCAAGAACCTGAAGTTAAAAACCTAAAAGGAAAAACATGCTTAATATTTCCAAGGTGAAAGAAAGAAAACCCAAGGCTTTAAAGTGAAATGTTGAAAGATTTTATGGGCAAGATATTGAATGAAACAGGAAGCATCGAGAGAAGATGGAGAGAATACAGAGTCACATAAATAAAACGACTATTAATTTTCACAGTAGCATGTGATCAAGATCTAGGATACTGAAGGAAGAATTTCAAGCTGCATTGAAAGCATTAGTGGAAAACAGGCGTTCAGGAGTTGATGGTACACCAATTGAGCTGTTTCAACAAACGAATGCAGTGCTAGAGGTGGTCAGTTATTTATGCCAAGGAATTTGGAAGATACAGCTACTTGGCCAAAGAGATTTATATTTATGTTATGCCAGTACCAAAGAAAGATGATTCAACAGAATGTGGATATTATCACAGAATATCATTCAAACCATACACAAGTAAAGTATTGCTGAAGGTAATTAAAAGATGGTTGCAGAAATACAAGAAGGAGTCAAGAAGCAACAGAGATTTATTGATGATGTTAGTTAGATATTGGTTAAAGGAAGAAAATACCAGAAAAGATTTTACATGTGAGTTATTGACTATCCAGAAGGTGTCTGTCACCAATAATCATGAATAACATTGCAAGGAATGGGAATTCACAGCACTTATGCTTATATAGACCAAAAGGCAATTGTTTGGACAGAACAAGGGAATACTGAGTGGTTTAAAATCAAAAAAGGTGTGCATCAGAGTTGGATTATTTGAGCAAATAATTTGAGAAGCTGTCCTATATGAGGAAGACTCATTAACAACCTACTATATACAAATGAACAAACTTATTTGCTGAAAGTGAAGAGGACTTGAAACACTTATTGATGAAGTTCAAATACTGTAGCTTTTAGTGTGGCTTATATCTCACAACTGGACCAATAAAAAACATAATAATAATTGGAGAAAAGCTGGAAGTTGTCAAGGATTTAACTGTACCTAATTCTGCAATCAGTGGTGAATTGCATTGGATAGATCTGCTGCAAAAGACCTTTTTGAAATGTTAAAGAGCAAACATGTCACTTTGAGTACTAAGATGTGCCTTAACCAAGCTGTGGAATTTTAAGTCTTTTCATATGTATGTGAAAGCTGGACCATAAGCAAGACTAGAGAAGAATTGATGCCTTTGAATTACGGTGTTAATGAAGAATATTGACTAACAGCATCAACCGTCAGAAAAGTGAACAAATCTGTCTTGTAGGAAGTATAGCCAGGATGTGGCTAAGAAGTGAGGTAGTGTCAATAGTGTCAATAGAAGGGACCAAATCCCTTGTTGCTTGGTAAAGTAGAGCATCACTAGAAAATCCCGCAATGAGGTTAGTTGACACAGTGGCTAAACAGTGGACTCACATTTAGCAACAGTTGTGAAGGTGGCCCAGGCCCAGTGTTTCAGTCTGTTGTTTTGGGGATTTGTGTGAGTTGGAACAGACTCCAAAAGCACCCAATAACAACAGCAGCAATATTATTTGGTTGGAAGATAATGCCTATGGATTATTTGATTTCCTTGCTCAAATGGTGTCAAAAGACTCCATGGACCTTTATCAGACTAGTAAGTCTGGTCTTTTTTAGTTGTTGTTGCTTTTATTTTTTTTCTTTGTTCAGGCCATCTATTGTGATCCTGATCAGAACAGTCAATTGACTGTTTGTATGGAGGCTAATTGTTTCCCTATCTCTTCATTTGTTTTTTGTTTTTTTTTGTTTTTGTCCCATTCTTAGTTCTAGGCGAGGAGAGCCCAGTGCTCACAAGCTTTTAATACCTCATTCACTTCTTTTTTTTATTAATAAATCTTTTTATTGGGGCTCATACAACTCTTATCACAATCCATACATATGCCAATTGAGCAAAGCACCCTTATACATTCATTGCGCTCGTCATTCTCAAAATTCACCATCCACTTGGGTTCCTGGAATCAGCTCAGTTTCCTTTTTATTCCCCTCCTTTTCCCTCCCCACTCCCCCCTTCCTCCTGCACCCTTAATAGTTTATAAATAATTATTTTATCTCATCTTAAACTGCCCGGCGTCTCCCCTCACCCACCTTCCCATTGCCCATCTCCCAGAGAGGAGGTCACACATAGATCTCCAAGATCGGTTCTCCCTTTTTACACCCCCTTCCTTCCCAGTGTCGCCACTCCCACTGCTGGTAGACCTCATTCACTTCTTAAAAAGTAGGATAGAAGAGCATTAGACTTGAGGGCTCAGGACCAAAGTGTTAGGAAACACGAAGATCAGTTGCCCTAACACAGTCCACAAAGACAGTGTTTTGTGCCCTACTTTGGTGAGTTGTAACTCAGATCTTCAGAGCTTTGAGCAGCTATGTAAGATAAAACTGTTGCTCTCTTCTCGTGTGGAGCAAAGAAAAGTGAAGAAAATTGAAGATACATTTAAACAGTCCAGTAGACTAATGGACTATGAGAACCTCATTCTGCACCAACCTGACACCAGAATAACTACATGGTGCTTTGTTACCACTCCAAAGTGATTTGAAAACTATCACATTTGAAGGTCCTGGATAGAGTATTAGGAAATTATGATAGAGAAATTAAATCACAAAAAGACCAAGCTTACTGGTCAGGTAAAAACAAGTGTAATCCCCAAGACTGTGACCCTTAGTTACCCTTCAAGTCTTAAACTGAACTCACATCATGGCTCAATTTTCAGCCAAACAATGGAAAATAAGATGAACAGTGAAATTAGTGAAGTTTGCAGTCCTTGGAATAATCAGCTATTTGCAATCAAAAGGGCAGCATGTGCTCAATGACAACTTTCAAAAGACTTAGAAAAGGAAGAGGACTAGGAACGAGAAATGCACGGATTAAGTGTGATAAGTGATGTTGCATTGTGAAGAATGGTATAAAATAAAGCATGTGTGAATTGTTGAATAGAAAAGTAATTTGCAGTGTAAATCTTTACCCAATTCACAATAAAGTATTTTTTAAAAGCCACTCACAGTACTTTCTGTTATATTATTAGATAGCTAAGACATACATCCTTAGACACAGTTTTTTTTCCTTTGTTGATTATGTTATGCCAGTTTACCTAGATTTCCCCAAGACTATTCTTAAGTCTCCATTTCCTCAAGGTATTTTATTATGTCTAAGACATTTTCAAAAATTTGCCTCTTCTGTACTTTACAGTATTATTAGATATATATTTCCAACTACTTTTAATGTTTTCTACATTTTTCTTTGAATAAATTGACTCATTTGTTCTACAGAGTTCAACATCCTAGATTTTGTTAACTGTGTCCCTGTGGCATGGCATCTGTGACTGTGTTCCCTTCTCCCCTATGTGCCTTTAAAAATATGTTTTAAACAGTTTTATCCCCCTGTCATCCACATATCCTAAAATTAAATAGTTCCACCATATCAAGAACAGTTGTGCAGTCTTTCCCACAATCAATTTTAGGAGATTTTCTTTTTCCTTATATTCATTGTTATTCATGTAATTTTTTTCTGTTCGCAAAATATATGCAACAAAACACTCACCAGTTCAAGTTCTACATGTATAATTCAGTGCTACTTATTATACTCTTTGTATTGTATAACTATATCCTCTCCAAATTATCCTACCACCATTAAAGTGAACTCAATGCCCCCTAAGCAAAAACTCTTCCTTTTTCACCCATGATAACCATAAGTCAACTTGAGTTTCTTTTCTTCTGTCTTCCTTTTTTTTGTTGTAGTTTTCTTGCTACCATATTCACTTACCATACCCTTCAGCACCTCTATGCCTTGTATGTTGAAATGGAACTTTTTTCTTAAAAACAAACTAAAACCTCTATAAACATGCATGATTTATCAGGAGCACTAGATGAATGGTTAATGGTAATAGTTCTAGTCTTTATCAAAGGAGAAACAAGATTATGAAACTCATTTTAAAAAAAGAATATCAGGAGACGTAAAAAAAAACAAACACCTGTCCCTGAATGGATTAACACCATCATCTCCCACTTTTTTGTGTGTGCTAGTTTTCTTCTTTTCTTTTGTTCCATCTCTTTTTATTCTTTTTGTTTTGCCTCTGTGATTGTTGTTTTGCATACCAATATAAGATAGGCATGGCAAGCAAGCACAAAAAGAAAGCAATAGAACTGACAGGTACAGAAGGACCTGGTGGGGAGGAGGAGGCAGTGGGAAGGAACAATGAGCAAGTAGCACCATAGACAGGGGAACAACTAAGGAATTAAAAGCAACAATGAGGAGGAGGATGTAGAGATCCCTGTGCTGTTAGAGCAACAGCAATGTCTAGCTGGAAGGAATTGCTAAAAGGCAGAAGAAGAGCAAGTGTGATGCTGGGACAAGAGGAAGGTAAAAGGAAACAGAGGAAAGATCTAAGAAGCAAATCTATGGGCAGAGGTACAAACATAGGTGTGCACTTATATAAATACATTAATTCATAAAAATAGAGGTTTTAGCCAATGGACATATTTTTATGACAATACATTGAGGAAGTGGATGGACTTTGGGCCTCTAGTCAACCCCTCTCTCAATGCAAGCACACATTGTTCTAATAACTTGACATTCTATGATGCTCACCCTCTGTGTTAGTCTGGGTACTTCAGAGAAACAAATTCACAAAAACTCATATGTATAAGAGAGAGTTTTATAAAAAGGGTAAGTGCACATCAAGAAAACATCCCAACCCCATGCTGCCCAAGCCCACAAGTCCAACATTAACCCATATGTCCTATACCAATCCACAAAGTTCTCCTCCATCTCACAAAAGACAAGCAGAATCAGTGAATGTGTAAGCATCTTAGTGCTGGCAGGGGTCTCCACATGGCTGCTCCAGTACCCAGGGCTGCTTCAGGGTAGGTCCATATGGCTTCTCCTTGGGGATCTTTCAGGAAGTGAGCCTTGCCAGCTGAAGCAGGGAACTGGCTAAGGCAGATGCACCCTGGTCCAACCATCACAAAGCAAGAGACCTGAGAACTAGAAAGGTGAGGTTTACCGAGCCATTTATCTCTCTGCACTTCAATGAACCCTACATGTGTTTATTGGCCAGGTTGGCACAATAAACTTTTAACTATATCACCCTCCCAACACAATTGCTGAATACAAAATGGGTACATAAGCAAATGTGGTAAAGAAAGCTGATGGTGCCTGGCTATCAAAAAATATAACATCTGGAGTCTTAAAGACTTGAAGTTAAACTACTGGACATCTAGGAGGGAAGCAACAAGCCCACATGGAAGAAGCACATCAGTCTGTGCGATCAGGAGGTGTCTATGTAATCAGGTAACAGGCACCAGAAGACAAAACAAAACAAAACAATTAAATTGTTGAGAATGAGAGGGTCAGAGCAGAGACCCAAAACCCGTCTGTAGACAATAGGACATCCCCTCACAGAAGGGTCACAAGGAAGGGATGAGTCAACAAGGGTGCAGTATAGCACCGAGGAAACAATATTCCTCTAGTTCCTTGAGGCTCCCTCACTCCCTAATATCATAACCCTAGTATTCCTTTCAGTTCTGGCTAGGCCAAAACATGTATACTAGTACAGATAAGAGCTCATAAGACATGGAATCCAGGTCAAATAAGCCCCTCAGGCACAGAAATGGGGGTAGTGATACCAGGAGAGTAGGGAGAGAATCATGGGGAACCAATCTCAATGTTTGATGCATAATCATCCCCCCAGTAGGATGAACAACAGAAATGTGGGTGGAGACAGTAGTCAGTGTAAAATAATGAAAATAGTTATAATTTAATATTTATCAAGGGGTCATAAAGTGGGGGGTGCAAGAAGGGGAAAAAGAGGAGTTGATACCGAGGACTCAAAACAAATTTATGGATAAACAGAAAAAGATGTTGCCAAATTATTATTTGTTCTTGGATTGTTTTTATTTTCTTAGTGCTTTTCTCTTTTAAAAGCAAATTTTCATACATAACTTTGGGGAAAACTATTGTATGCAATTAAATACAAGCTAAAAGAAGACATCATCTTAATGTTGGACATGTTACTAACATTAACAAAACCAACTCAATGCCATTGTGCCAGTGGTTTCTCATAGTGACCCCTCTGTGGGTGTCTGAGAATGTAACTCTTTATAGGAGTAGAAAGCCCAGTTTTTCTTTTCCAGAGTTGCTGGTGGTTTTGAACTGCTGGCCATGTGGATCACAACCCAACTCTTGATCTTTATAGGAGCCCTGCTGGCTTTATAGCGACCCTGGTGATGTAGTAATTACGAGTTGGGCTGCAGTCTGCAAGGTCAGCTTTTCAAAACTACCAGCAGCTTCTCGGGAGAAAGACTGGGATTTCAACTCTTGTAGACAGTTTCAGTGTCAGAAACTAATAGGGGGTCACTATGAATCAGCATTGACTCAATGACAGTGAGTTTGGTTTTGGAGTTGGTGACATAGTAGTTAAGTGTTGGAGGGGATACTAACCACAAGGTCAGTAGTTAGAAACCACCATCCCACTCCAGGAGAAAGATGGAACTTTCTACTCTTGTAAAGAGTTATAGTCTCAGAAACACACAAGAGGAGGTCTACTCTGTCCTATAGGGTCAGTATGAGTCAGAATTGGCTCACTTGCTGTGAATTTGGTTTTGGTGATCTTCATGGAAACAGAGTGCCATATCTTTTTCCCTTGGAGCAGCAGATAGATTGAACTGATTTTACTAGTTTCCAGATACTTAAACACCACCTATTAGAAACCAGTGGCCCATCTATTAAAAAAAAATAGTCACTCAGTAATTGTGCTTATTGCATACAACTAAAATAGTTTAATGAATTCGCCAATGTAAGTAAATAGGATGTTACTTTGCCTAGAGAAAGAGACCAGAATCCCTCCTGATTGTAAAACTTCTATCATTGACCATCTATCTATGCTTCTTTCCCTCATGAAGGAAAAGAGGAAGTAACAGGTGATGTGAAAACTATAATTTCATCAAAAAACAAAAATACTCAAGCTCACCTAGTCAATCCAACTCTTCTAATTTCATAAGAAGTGATGAATTCATGCATAAGTACTATATGCTATTATTTTATATTTCTTTTTTAAGTATGAGTCTGGTCTAATCTATTATTTTATGACTTGTATTTTGGTCATGAATTAGAGTTTGAAAAACACTAATGCCCATAAAACCTGACTTTTCCTAATACTTAAATATGATATCCAGGATCTTCCATATATGCTTCTCAGTTATTACTAATAGAATTAAATATATTGCACATATTGTCTTTATGTTGTGATATAATTGATTATCTTATAAATATTTTCATGTATATTTAATATATACACCTTTTTTGTCTCCGCTTTCATTTACCATACACATCCTTAGGAAGCAAGGTGCTTTTATATTTTAAATTTTGAAATAAACTGTAACTTGAAACTATGTGTTTTCAATTACAAAGAAGTTACTAGTATACTACAAAGAACTTATTTTATCCCAGCCCATTTGAGAATAGCTTGTAGACCTACTTCATGCTCTTATCACCCTTAAGACTTTATCATGTATTTTCTAGAGATAAGGACATTCTCCTTCATAACCACAAAGTAATCATAACAAATGGAAAATTAATGAATTCAGAATTGTGGAGGAAGACAACCTAATGCAATTAAGAAATAGGTTTGCCAGAATTTCATGATATATGAGTATCAATTACTTATTTGCACATCTGCATGTTTATATGTGTAAATTGGAAAATGGCCATCATTAAAAAATATTTAACACCTCATTGTTGATGTTCTGTGAAAACAAAATTTTCAAATATTTTATTTTAGTAGCCAAAGAAATATCTGATCGCAAATTGTTTTTTATATACTATTAAGACATAGTTTTGAGTCAGGTAATAAAATCTAAAGAAAAATATATTAAGGTATAGGGGAAATGAGATATTTGGGAAATCAACTAAGTGGTCTGTGGATAGTCACTAAGTTAAGGGTAATAAAAGAAAATATCAAAGATATCCATGTCTTATTGTGATAAGAAATGTAAGAGTCCCCCAATCAAATGATTTTTTTTTTTTAAAGAAAAGCTATCCATGTCTTTGATTTCAGCCCAGATCTTTGTCATAGGACCCACAGAATCCACTCCCAAATTTCCAGCTGATAGAACTTTCTATCTCAACCTCTGTACAAAAAGAATCACACACACACACATACACACACACACACACACACACACCCCCCGTATCTCTTCTAAATTGGGATTTATTTCCATTTCCTGTACCAGCATTTTACTTTTTTGCTTATTCCTATTTCCTAGAATCCAAACATTCGCTCTTCATGCTACTCAATTACTCCCACCCATACCTATTTGAATTCAATATTTTGTAAAAGGTACTGAGATAATCTAAGTTTCATACCAGTTTTAATTACTAGTAACAAACTTTTGTCTTCAATTATTCTCTGTAAATTCTGATGTTTGAAGTAAATATGATATAATGTAGTGTTAAAGAACATAGTCTCATAATGAGATCTTGTCGTCCAGTTCCCACATCATCATCTAGTAACTGTGACCTTGGGCAGGTCACTTCTCTCTACGTTACTAATTTCATCTATAAAATGAGGATAGCAGTAATACATATCTCAAATTATTGTTTTTAATATTGATTATATCTTTATAATATATATGTAAAATATATAATCTGGGAATACATTATACATAATATTAGGAATAGTTCCTGGTAGATAGTAAGTACTAAATAATTGTTAATACCTTATTCATAATTGTTTTCTTTAGCAGGTCCCTTCTATTATTTTCTAATTTTGCTTTAATATTGTCTTATTTGCTATCTCCTTTGTAGCCATTACCTGTCTTGTTTTCCTATTTTCACTTAGGATTAAATGAGTTATTACAGATTTAAAATGCTTAAAATATTATCTGCCACTTACTTAGTAACACTTATTATATGTTAACTCTTATTATCGTTCGTGTAATTTTTGTATCAGCAACCTCTCAGGTCACTCTAATCTTTTTCTTACTGTTAGTAGTCTTTTGCTTTTACTCGACACTCTTGCTGTTCCAATTGATCTTTCTAATACCTCTTCAAATAAGGCCGTTGGCACTTGGGGGTGGGGGACACGCAAGGTTCTTTGGTAGACGCTTCAGTAGTACGATGAGGTTAAAGGAGGTAAATCTCTAGTAATGTTTTAGCTTTTTAAAGGCATTGCTAATTAAAAGGAGCATAATTCTTTTAAATCAGAAGGAAAATTCTGATGGACTTTCTATGTGTTTTTAGCAAAGGACTAAACCTAATATTTTATATGAAAAAATTTACAATCTGGATAAAATAGGATATAGGGGCAAAAGTTGGAAAGGTTTTATGTTTTTTTAATATGATAGGAAAATAAATTTGTGTTCGTCCAGTTTGAGATAAAGTTTCAGTGTGCTTAATAATTCTTTATAAATAGCTTTCATTTGTTCATTTAAAAATCTGAAGCCTCTTTTTAGAATTAAAATGAAAAAAAGTTTAAATCGCTCCGTTTCCCTATTTTGAAATCATTGTTAGCTTTTGTTAGATGAATCATAAGGGACCTTATCTTATTTTTTTAAAGATAAGTCACTTGTTGTGTGTTCATTTGCATGACCTGCTCTTTAACCCTTTGATTTGATAGTCTCTGGCTATTTTCATAGAGCTTGTCTGAGAAAAGTATTTTTTGCTCCTAAAGAAATTACATCAGGTTTTATTTTTAAAACTGATAGCTGCATTAAACTATTTCACCAGTTTTAGTTTTTAGGTTGTTTCTTTAAATCGGATTTTTATGCATGTTTTAAAAAACCTTGACTCAGGAAATGGCAGGGTGAGAGTTAATGTGTGGCATGAAGGGAAGAACAGTCCACTGGGGGTTAAATTGCAGAGTCTAATGGAATAATAACTGGTAGCACCATCTGCTGGCCTACTTCCGCAGAAGGAGTCAGTATTTTTAACGACATCTCTAATATTCATGCTGATGCATTTTGATGCTTTGTGCATTCATTTCTTTCTGTGCTTTGTTGGAATCTGGCTATCTGCTTACAGCTATTGAGGAAACTCAGCTTTTTAGGAGGGGTTTACAGCCTTCTTCATACCGGAATAGGATAAGTAGTGGATATAAACTTGCCAAGGCAGAAATATGTTCATAAATCACAATGTATATTTGTGGAGGGTTGTGCATCTCTTGGTTGCAGCTTGCTAAATAGGCCATTTAGGAATCTTCTTTCAATGCTTTTTTCTTGAGCACTGCCTGGGGTGGTGAAAAAGCAGAGGGCAAGCCTTTGTCTGACGCCAAAAATGTCTTCAGTGAAGAGGCCAAGAGGAAGGGTAAGTGAAAGCCTGAATGAGTGGGAGGAGGAGGGGTTCTTTGGGCTAAAAGGCTAATGGGATTGAATAACCTTCCTTATTACTGGCTGCTGCTGCGGGAGTCGTGCTGCATCGCCATCTTGAGCTTGTTGCTGTTTTCTGGAGTCTTGGTTATTTGTTATAGCTTGTAGGCCTTAAGGTGGCATTTTAGAGAGCAATTCTAAACCTTCCTTCCTTTCTTGGTGCTGCAGCACTGCTATGAAACCTTTGATGAGGCAGGTATAGAAAGGTACACTGGAATCGGCATGAAAATGTGTTTGGAAATTCCTGGTGTTTTTTTCCTTTGCTATAGTCAGAGGCATGTTTACGGGTAAGAACATAACAAAACTGTGATCTAAGTATATGTGGATGAATGTTTGTTTAAAGAGAGCATTCTTTTTAAAATGTTGATCTGCTTCCTGTGAGATTGCTAAAATATTAATAATTTAATGTAAAACTATAGAACTTGTTTTTTCCCCAAATTGCTTGAGCAAAATAATTATGATATAGAAAAAAGGGTGACTGCCCCTCCTCCCCACCACAGTTTAACTCTTTCATGGATAAACTAAAACTTTCTCTAATAAGTATGGGAATGTCCGTTTACTAACTATGTTGCTACATAGAGCACATTAAAGTGGTTTAAATGTTCTAGGATCCAGTCTTATGTAAAGTAGAGCCTTTTCCGTCTAAAATTCCACTGAACTATGAGGAATAATTCATCTAATTTTAAATTGCTATTTTAAAATTATTCATAATTTTCAGAGCTCTGGAAAACAGAAGAAAAGACCTTTATACCAGATAAACATGATATTTATAGGATAAAATTTGGACCAACTAACTGACCAAGACTGCTATGGAAATAATAGTGAATCTATATTATTCTGTTTTAACCTCCATTTTCAAAAGCAGTAGTTGAGCTATTTTATGCCTACCCATTCTACAGAAGAGTATCTTAATTTTAAATTTGTTTATAGCACTTGCATAGTTGCTTATGTAATCTTATTTCCTATTTAAGTCTAATTTTAAAATTTCAGATATTAATGTTAAGTTTTAAATATACTTTGGTATAATCTATTAAAAATATTTTGGTTTTCCTAGCCTCCATCTTCCAAGAAGAGTGATGGTTCTGGGACATATACTAAGTTGCAGAATACCCAGGTGAGGGGCATGTCTGAGAAGAAGCAGAGAAAAAAGATGGAATCAGAAAGCAAGCAAGAAAAGGCTAATCGTATAATCTCAGAGGCCATAGCAAAAGCCAAGGAGCGTGGGGAACGCAATATTCCGCGAGTAATGAGCCCTGAAAACTTTCCTAGTGCTTCAGTTGAAGGAAACGAGGAAAAGAAAGGCAGAGGGACGAAATGCAAGCCAAAGGACAAAGAGAGCAAAAAAACAAAAACTTGTTCCAAATTAAAAGAGAAGACAAAAATTGGGTAAGTTGGTTAAAAATTAAGTTCCTTTCAGCTTTTTTGTTAAAATGTAACTTCCCTAACTCCTACTTTTGATTTGCTCCTGGTTTGGGATTTTACATTATTAGATAACCATATGTATGCCATGTTTCCTTTTTGAACGAAATTAGATATCTTCCAGGATCTCTTACATGGAACTGTTGTGTTAACATAGTTTGTTTTATACTTTAATATTTATAAAACATTTGAAGTAGGAAAATATCTTAGTATATGAAATAGAAAGAAAAAAAGAAAGCAAACTAATTGCATTCATATTATAGTGCCACTGCCAAACTCTTCCTGTATAGAATGGGCATTGAATTTCTTACCCTCTCCGTTGTGCTTGTGCCTCATTGGGCATTATGTAGTGTAGAAACGAGAAGTACAAGAAGGCTTCCTCAGAAAGTTTATAGTAAAATTCCATTAACGTTCAACCACATTTTTATGAACTTTCTGAAAGCCCACCCCATAGGATATTTTCCTAAAAGCCCACTAAATGATATTGCAAGAAAACCCAGAACCATGAAAGCTAACAGGGTACAAGAGACTTTTATTGTTTCATTCCAGTGCACTCTTTCTAATTTACTTTATGTATGAAAGAGATCAGGTAAGGATTGATGCTCGAAGGGAATTATATGGACAAAAATTTTTTTAAAAAAAATACAGTATAAAAAGTTTTTTTGCTTGCAAGGGTTTTTTTGCTTGCAAGGGTTAAAAAAAACTTATGCCAGAAATAGTTTAGAATTTTTTTTTGGACTATTGGAAAGTTTTTGTTGTTGATTTTGTTTTTTTAATTAAATCATTTTATTGGGGGCTTATACACTCTTTTCACAGTCCACACATACAACCATTGTGTCAAGTACTTTTGTACATTTGTTTCCCTCATCATTCTCAAAACATTTGCTTTCTACCTGACCCCCTGGTATTCGCTCCTCATTTTTTCTTTCCCTCTCTGCTCCCCCCTCCCTCTTAGAAAGTGTTTAATGGAATTTTAGGTAAAATGCTTAACCTAAGGGTTTTTTTCCTTTTCATAAAAATACACACTAAAAATGATTCCTTAATTAAAGTCTTCATTTACTTAAGAAACTATAACTATATGGATATTTAGAACTAGCGTTTTTATAAAACAAATGAATTTTTAGCAACCAAATTGAATTACTGTTTGCTGATGAAGTAATTTATTCAAACCAGTACTAACACCTGGAGTCTCTTACTATAATAGATCAGTAAACATTATTATTTACTTCATATTTTACTTATGAATAACTACTGATGTTTTAAAATCCTACTCTTTATTTTCTAAATGTTTTTAGTGTGAAGGTATCTTACTTTTCCAATGTTTTGTTCAGTTTAGTACATGTCATGTGTACCCTTTTGCTGTTTTAAAACTTAATCAATTTTTTTTTAATTTTAACTTGTCCAGAGCTGGGATACTTTGGAAAAACAACATTTTGAAAAATCATGTATAAAGTAAAGAAATGTCATATTAAAACTTTAGAAGTTACAGTAACTGTTTTTTACTTTAAACTGTGGGTACATCCACTAGAAGCAAAAGCTACTAAAGTGAATCTGGATCAAGAACAAGTAATGTTCATATATTATACAGATGTGTTTAACAAAATGAATATATGTATGATTGCGATGAGAGCTGCAAGAGCCCCCAATAAAATAAAAAATTAAAAATAATGTACATAAGGAAAATTAGGAATAATTAAAATTTAATAGAAGGAAACATGTTTTTTTTAATGTGAATTTGTGTAGTCAAAAGTAGTAGCTTTTCAGTGGAGTATCTAATTGTACGATTTTTACACTTTTGTTAGACATAGGTAGATTATTAACCAACTATTATAATATTAAATGATATTCATTTAGTGTAATTTTTAAGAAGTATCAGTCTTTTAAAAAGCTCAAAATAATTGAGAATTGTACTGGAAATTATGTTTTCCCTATTTTGGCTAAATACATTGTGACACATGGGTAGAAATACAATTTTTGAGACTATAGGCCTTTTTGACAGAAGAACTTATAAGCTGCATTAAGGCAAGTAAAATGGAAGCCTATTGTTTGTGAACAAGCTTTGGAATAAAGCAATCATTTCTTGATTATCTTTATCATTCAAAGGCAGATTATCATATTAGAGAGAAAATTTTTAGTTGAAATATATGAAATTCATATATATCTATAGTTCTAATGTTAGACAACTTAAATAGTTTAATACCTCACTAATCAAATTATAGTTAATAATTTTGCATTTTCCATGGTCGAATTTTAGATTTAAAATATTATATTAAATGTTATCAGTTAATTAAGTTCCATTTCATCATTTTAACTAGCAGCGTTTTATGATATAGAAAACATTTAGAAACTTATTTTCTATTAATCTCAAAAGAATTGGGCTATTCCTAATATCCAATTATATTGAATAATTTTGAAAGGGATGTGTATTGGAACTTAACCACTAGCAGTGTGAAATATAAATTTTAAAAGATCACTAAGTCTGTAACTAATAATTTATAGTCGATATGTATACAGAATAAATATGGTTTACCCATAACTATTATTTAGCACAAACAAGACTAGCGTGCAGAAAAATAGTACTATCTCTGCTTGCTAGTATGCTAAAAACTTTTTCATTGATGTCACTTTTTAATAGATTTTAAAATAAATATATACATAGTATTCACAGTGAAAGTTTGTACATAGATTGATTTTTTTAATACAAGCAATATAGTGTCCTTTTCAGAGCACTTTCATATACAATTGAAATCTATAAGTTAAGCTGGCTGTGTAGTGAAATAATAAGGTTAAGTTCTTTGGCTCTGGAACCAATTGCAATTGTTCAGATCCCAGTTTTATCATCATAATTGTGACCTTCGAAAACTACTTAATCTTTAAGGTTGAGTTTTTTCTTTTTTAAAATTGATATATTTATAGTATTTATATGATAGGGCTGTTTTGAGGATGAAATGAACATACAACATTGGAAGCACACAGAACAGTACCTGAAATATTTAATGTTCAATAAATCTTATCCTTTATCATTTTTTAAAATATATAAAATAGCATTTAACTATTTAAGGGGGGTGGGAATAAAAGCCTGGAACTAGGCCCTCTTCCTGTAGTCTCAATTTTCATTTATTTGCCTAAATTCTTTTTTAATTAAGGCATTATTTGTAAATAGGATCAATTAAACAAACCCAAAGAAAGCTAGTGCTGCTTCTTAAAGGGGTAGTATTGCTATTTTCACATGCGTGCGCTTCCTCTTACCATGTTAAGTAGAATTGCACGAAACCAAATGCCACTGAGTCAGTTATGATTCATAGCAACCCTATAGGAAAGGGCAGAACTGCCCATGTGGTTTTCAAAGACTGTGAAGTCATTATGGTAGCAAAAAGACAGCCTCATCTTTGTCGTACAAAATAGTTGGTGGGTTCAAACTGCTGACCTTGTGGTTAGCAGTTGAACCTATAACCCACTGCACCACCAGGACTCTGTGCTTTCAAACTCCTGACCCGATTAACAGCCCAAATAACAAACGATGTGCTTGGAGTTTGAAGGGGCTCTCCATGGTCCTGTGACAGGGTTAACTCAAGTGGAAATAGCAGGTGCAAACTAAAGGGCATAGTAGTACAAGAAAGCAAGCTTTTACCATTTTGACACTTTGTATAAGTCTTAGTAATTGAGTTATAAAATGCTACCTTTGTAGTAGAACAACATATTTATTCAGTAATAGTAGGTCCTTATTAGCTATTCTATGAATACATTCTTCTCGTCAGGAGCAAAATAATAAGAAGGAAACCAAAAGAGAAAAACCAACCTCATCTTTGCTGAGACCAGAAGCACTAGTTGGTGTCAGCTACTACCATTGACCCTTCTGAGTTGGCTCCTAATAGTTGGTCCCAGATAGAAAGTCAGGGATATGGAAGAGAACTAAAAAATGAGTACATATGACAATCTGGAATAGTAGAGAACAGAGGAACCCCTGAGACTGTTGCCCTGAGGTAACAAACAATCAGAAGCCCCTTTATAAATGTTATTTAATAGCTAAATAGGTAAAATATTTTTCTGATCTCATTACAAACAGGTAGATTACAAAATGCAGTAAAAACCTGCAGAAAGAATAATTATTATATATTATTAATTTTGAGCAAAATTTATTGTTTTTTACCTGATTCATTAGTAGATTTAATCAGGGGGAAAAGTCATGCCGTAATTTATTGATTTTTAAGATGTCATTGAGTGTAGGATATAACATTATTTTATGTTTCACTAAAGAAAAATACAATAACAATGCCAGTTAAAATTTGCCCTGATATTTTAGAAGAATCTTAATTTCAGAGAGAATATTTGAAGAAAATATGTACATTAACGCCAGTGAAGTACAATGTCTGGACCTTAATGTTTGTATTTTACCAGTATATATATTTTAGCATAAATAGTATTCTTTGTATTTTAAGGGAGAAATATTCAGTTTTAAAGAATAAATGAAACTGCTAATAAATATGCTGACTATGATTAATATTTAGCTAATGTTTGGACATTTAGTGATTATATGAAGCAACTCCATTAATTCAACTTTTTGGGGGATTTGGGAAGAGGCACCTAAAATTACATAGGAAGTAAATAGTTCAAATCAATAAAGGCTTACAGTACAATACTACTTTCATATATTTAAGGACTGCATTTTTAACTAAAGAACCTTTTTGAAACTTTGTTTGTTCCAGATTAATTTAAGCTATGTTCTTGAGTTGAACTTTAAACTGGAGTCCTTTTATAATAATGTTCAGTTATTTTTATAAAAAGACAAAAAAATTATCTGATTACTTTAAAATAGCCATATTGTCTTTCACTTGACTGCAAAGAAAAATAATTATATGAAGTAGTATTTTGCCTGTATTTTCTTCACTTATGATGAATTGGGCATATTAATTACAACAAATGGGCTGATTGAGTAAGATCTATTGTTAGTCCAGTTATTGCAATGAACAAATCAACAGGGGGCAATTATAGATTGACACAGTGTAGAATGAATCTTGTTACATAGCATCTACTAATAACGTAGGCAGGATTTAAATGAGTGCATAAATTATATCTGAAAATCAAATACAGACATGTCAAGTATAAACACTGCAGTTTTCTAGTACCTGTACTTACCAAATGAATTGCCATTTCAAACTTAAACCTTAGTTTGGATTTGCTCTTTGCTCTTTGCTATCTGAAATAACTCATTTTTTGAAATTAGTTCTTGTGCTTTATTCTGATGCTGCTGTTTCCTAATATTGACAACAGATCCCCTTTTTGCTTAAGAAAAACAAACATGCAGAAAGTCTTTTATTATTAATATATTTTGTGTTGCCATATATACTCGAGTATAAGCTGACCCAAATATCAGCCGAGGCACCTAATTTTACCACAAAAACTGCTTTAAAATGTGCTGAAAAATTCAGCTTATACACAAGTATTTATGGTACTGTGCTACTTTTCTTTGGTGGTATTGCTCTTTAGATTATCAGTTTACTTTAAGAATGTATTTATAAAGAATTTTTTTTAGAATTAATTAAGGTAAAGTCTTAAAACTCTTAATAATCCATGATGGAAGAAACTAATTCTTTGTGATAATTGGATATTTTGCTTAATTTATTGATTTTTGGGGGTGGGTGGGGTTGTTTTTTTTTAGAATTATTTTATTTCCTTTAGATAACTTTCATGACTGTTGTTATTGTACAGGCAATAGATAAAACTTTAGATTTAATTTGCTAAATGATTGTAGTTTCATACTTTCTTTATTCATTAAACAATGTTTAATGATGTTAAATGTCTATTAATGGGTTGAAATATATGTTCTTTTCATTTTTGAAATCAGTAATATATATCGGAAAAAGTAGATTGAAAATGAAGAGATATTTTGTCTTGACCAAATTTACCAAGAGATAAATTGTCTTTACCAGGCCTGTGCCTTGGTAGGCTGTCACTTTTTGGAGCTCATTCTAATGGGATTAATATCTTGCATATCACAGAGTTGATCTCAGGGTTAACTGAAATGTTGTAGGCTTCGGGTACTTTGATATGGCACATTTCTAAAATTGTAAGACAGATT
The DNA here is from genome assembly GCF_050624435.1 of Tenrec ecaudatus. Taxonomy (NCBI): domain Eukaryota; kingdom Metazoa; phylum Chordata; class Mammalia; order Afrosoricida; family Tenrecidae; genus Tenrec; species Tenrec ecaudatus. The sequence goes on from NC_134547.1 coordinate 44,026,726, forward strand.
TATTATCCTGAATGTTTTTTCTACAGTTTTCTACTGTTGTTATTTTAAGCCAATGATTCCCAATTCTGATATAACATAAAAATAAGGGAATTTTTAAGAAGTCCAATTGGAATTCAGCTACTCCATAAAAGTCCTGGGTCAAGAGTCTACAAATCTGTATCTCCTCTATGCTTGTTATTTTGAAATTATTTCAGACTTAACCAAAAAAGTTGATAAAGTAGTTTAACAATGATCAAAACCAGGAAATTCTTATTCAGACAGCCCAACTGTTGGATCTATGGCCTTAATGCAGATTTTGCTAGCTGTTGTACTTTTGGGCTTAATCTAATTCACAGCTCTTTAATCACCTTCAATTCTTATAGTTCTTCAGTCTTTCTTATCCTAAGGAACCTCACTGGTCTAATGGGTTATACATTGGGCTGCTAACCACAAGATCAGCAGTTCAAACCCCACAGTTGCTCTGACAGAAAAAGATTAGGCTGTTTGCTCCTGCCAGCCCCAGAAACCCATAGAGACAGTGCTTCTCTGTCTGTTAGGTCTATGAGTCAGAATTGAGTAGATGGCAATTAGTTTAGTTTGTCTTTTATAACTTTTTCAATTTGAGGACTGTTGTTACATTGTATACTCTGTCTCAATTTGGGAATGTGTAATGTGTTCCTCATGAAGAATCTGTAACCGCCCCTAAACCTGAAATATAGGGCTGTCAATTCCCATTGAGTTATAGTCTTAGAAACCCACAGTATAGTTCTATTCTGCCCTACAGGGTCATCATGAGTCAAAATTGATTCAGTGGCAGTGAGATTGCTTCAGTTTTAAGCCTGTGTGCAATGCCCTGTGTGATCACGAGCTATCGATGGGATCAGGTATCAGGCATCAAAAGACTTAAAACCAACCATTTTGATGTGAATAAGGGGGGTGGGGTCAGAAAGGAGATCCAAAGCCCATCTGTAGAAAATTGGACATCCCCTCACTGAAGGGTCACAAGGAAGGGGCAAGCCAGCCAGGGTGCAGTATAGCACTGATGGAACATACAACATTCATCTAGTTCTTTAATCCTCCTCCACTCTACCCACTATTATGTTCTCAATTCTGTCTGATAAATCTGCCTAGACCAGAGCATATACACTGGTACAGAGAAGAGCTCTCCAACACAGAAGCCAGGACAATAAACCCCTCAGGACCAATAATGAGAGGAGCGATACTATGAGGGTAGGGGGAAGGTACGGGAAGAAAGGGAAAACGAAACACGATGATTGACAGACATACAACCCTTGTGCCCCTAGGGGGATAAACAACCGGAACATGGGTGAAGGGAGATAACAAATGGTGTAAAATACAAAAATAACAATAATTTGTCAATTATCAAGTTTTCACAAGGGTGGGAGGGGAAATAGAGGATCTGATACCAAGGGCTCAACTAGAATTAAAATCATTTGGACGTGATGATGACAACATATGTTCAAATGTGCTTGATATAGTTGATGTATGGATTGTTGTAAGAACTATAAGAGCCCCAATAAAATGATTTTACTAAAATAATTTAAAAATAACTTTAGGATAAATTTTTCTCCTATCATAGAAATATACTCTTTTGAAAAGTAAGAGCAAATGTAAACATGTTAGGCTTTAAGGGAGTTTAGTAGGAAACTACTGTATAACTGAAATAACCCAGTATACCAACAGGACTCCTAGTCACTTTACAGTCAGTCTTAAATTTTAAAAAAATTAAATATATTTTATGTCTCATTTCACTGAAGTTTTTTATCACTGGAAAGTTTGTTTTTAAACAACTAAGTAATTCCAAATGTACTCAAACTCAGTGCCATCAAGTGAATTTTGATTCATTAAAAACCCTGTAAGACAGGGTAGAACTGCCCATATGGATTTCTGAAGTTGTAATTCTTTTTGAGATGAGAAAGCTTTATCTTTCTCCTGAGGAGTAGCTAGTGGTTGTGAACTACAGACCTTCAGTTAGCAGACTAAAGTATAAACCACTGCAACATCAGGGCTCCAACTATGTAAGCAGCGCACCAGAAATCCAAAACTCACTGCCACTGAGGCAGCTCTGACTCACAGGGACTCTATAGACAAGCAAAGTACCACCCCTGTAGGTTTCTGAGACTGTAATTCTTTATGGGCGCAGAATGCCTCTTCTTTCTCCCACAGAGCAGCTGGTGGGTTCAAACTGCTGACTTGTGGTTAGCAGCTGAATGCATAACCCACTGCACCATCAGTACTTCTTGTAACTAGTTCACATGTTATCTGACACAATTCATTTAGTTTACTAGTCACTGAAAGTACCTTCTTCAAGCAATTTGCTGAAGAATATCAGTAAGCCTTCATTTGCATTTCATAAGCAGCTATAGATGAGAATAACACTAATCAATGAAAATTTAGTACATAAAAAACAAACTAGCTTAAAACAAATATTAAGTTTAGAGATGAGTAGCAAGTAGGGGAAAACTTCTAATGTATACTCCTACTGCCCAGTTTTACTGAAGGTTTGTAATTGAAAGTCATTTGCACATTTGTCTTCAGCTATATCAAATAGTCAAAGACAGGATAATAGTTGTCTTCAAGAATAGTAGTTACTGAAAGAGGACCCATGAGAGGGGTTTCTGCAAAACTTAAAATGTTTTATTTCTTGCCTAGAAGTTGGTTACACAATGTGCTCACTTTAAGAAAATTGCTCAAGCTATACTCTTAAGTATAGGTACTTTGACAGGCAATTGACAGAAGTTCAGACCAGGTGCAGAACAGGATGTGGAACAAGGGGATTCATTGCTGATGTCATAGTTTTTGGCTGAAAGCAGAGACTACCAGAAAGTGCTTTACTTGTGTTTCATTGACTATGCAAAAGCATTTGACTGTGTGGACCCTAATAAACTGAATAACTTTGAGGAAAAAATGGAATTCCAGAACACTTCATTGTGCTCATACTTGGATTAAGAGACAGTTTTGTGAACAGAACAATGGGATACTGCATGGTTAAAACCAGGAAAGGTGTGCTTCAAGGGTGTATCCTCTCATACTTATTCGATCTGTATGCCGAGCATATCATCAAGAGAAGCTGGATTATATGAAGAGGATAGTGGCAAGGCTTATTGACAACCTATGATTTTTAGATGACACACCTTGCTTGCTGAAAGTAAGGAGGACTTAAAGCACTTGCTGATGAAGATCAAAGATTGTAGCTTGCAGTATGGATTATAGCTCAATGTAAGGAAGACCAAAAATTTCACACTAGACCCATAGGTAACATCGTGATAAATGGCGAAAAAGTTAAAGTCAGGAATTTTATCTTGCTTAGATCCACAATCAATGTTCATGGAAGCAGCAGTCAAGAGTCAAAAGACTTTTGCATTAGGTATAGATCTGATTCATAAGTCTTTAGAGTACTGAGGAGCCAGGATGTTGTTTTGAGGACTAAGGTGTGCCTTACTCAAGCCATGGTATTCTCCATTGCATTTTATGCCTGTGACAGTTGGACACTGAATAAAGAAGATTATAGAAAAATCCATGCATTAGAATTGTGGTGCTGAAGAAGAATATTGAAAGTAACGCGGACGGCTAAAAGGACAAACGGATCTGTATTGGAAGAAGTAAGGCCAGAGAGACCCTTAGAGGCAAGGACGGCAACACTTTGTCTTCCATACTTTGGACATATTGTCAGGAGAGACAAGTCCTTGGAAAAGAACATCATGTTTTGGCAAGGTGTAGGGATTATGAAAAAGTGGACGACCTTCTACAAGAAGGATTGATACAGTGGCTGCATTATGGGCTTGGGCATAGGAGTAATTGTGAGGATGGCACAGGACTGGTACACAGGGTTTCGTTCTGTTCATAGGGTTGCCATGAATCTAGAGCCAACTCGATGGCACCTAACAACAACAACGTACTCTTAAGCATTGTGTACTTTCCTGAATTTATGTCATATGAATAAATTAAATCTCCCAGGGACAGTATGTATAGAGAAAAATCTGAAAACAGAACTTTAAGAGACTAGCAGAAAACTATCAGCTGTCATGGTATGAATCCTTCTCAAAATCAACATCAGGGAATTTCCTCACATTTGGTCTTCTAGTCAATGATCAAGTCTTACTGGTTCTGCTTCAAAAACTTTTTTTTTTAAGGAATCTTCATCCATAGTGCCCTGCTTTTATTTTACATTCTTCATCTCTCACCTAAATGGTTGTTTATTTGATAACTGGTTTGTCTGCCTTACATTCACTTCCTTCGAGTCATATTTTCCCTTATTCAATATTTTTACATCATCTTGAATTTTTATCTTTTTTCCATATACACTGGGAAAATATATCAGTGCCGATTCAGTAAAATACTTGTGGCTAGTGATGATTCCTTATAAGTTCTTAGATGGTGCAGCTTAAAAGCTGGCCTTAAGATAAAATGCTAACTTGTCATATGCTATATATCTTCAGTGATAGTTATCCTGTCTACCTTCTACTCTCAATTTCTCCTCGCCTAAACTCCTCTTCCTGTCATATTTCATTGTTGCCGTTCTATAGTCTCTGTGGTCTATAGGGCTTATGGCTGGGGAAAAGGTATAACTATATTGTATATAATGAGAGACCTTTTGGGTATGGAACATGCATATATCCTGGTTGATTATCATTAAATGGAAAACATGTATAACAAGCACTGGTAACTCTCTGGCTTAGGCATTGGGCTGCTAACCACAAGATCAGCCCATCAGTTAAACCTACCAGCCACTCTGCTGAAGAAAGGTGATACTTTGCTCTGGACAAAATTTAGTTTTGGAAACTTTATATAAGGTCGCTAATGGGTCATATTCAATTAGATAACATTGGGGGTTTGGGTTATCCCTTCCTGGCATGCACCCTGTTTCCTTACCGGTTAAAATCCTCATCATTCAAGTTAAATGTCAAACTGTTTCTACAAAGCCTCTTTTGTTTCACAGTGGAATCAAGTCATTCTTCCTTTATATTGCATCCTGTGCTCCTGTGTACTGTAGCATTTTAGCCATGATAGTACTCTGACAGTCATGACTGCAGTACTTTCAGGATAGGGACTGGGACTGTTGACCATATAAGCAAATAATAGTTGCGTGTATACTTTATGCCATTTCAGCTTATGTGAGATTTGATACCAAAACCAAACTACCACCATCAAGTTGATGCCGACTCATAGCGACGCTGTAGGACAGGGTAGAACTGCCCCTGTGAGTTTCTGAGACTGTAACTCTTTATGGGAGTAGAAAGCCCCATTTTTTCCCAAGGTTTGACAGGGACACTCTTATTTTCAGTCAGCGATAGAGACTTGTTTATATGTCTTTCTATGTACAAATATAATTATTAATGACATCTAGATACTGTGGTGAACATAAGAAAATCTTAGGTTTTAGACTACATGGTACAGCTAAGTATTAACATAACTGAGATAATTAAAGAACAATTATTAAATAATTTTAAGTAAGGAGAAAACTGCTATAGGAGTAGACAGAAGTAGAATCTTTTATTGGTGATTTGAGAACAATAAGTGGAATGAGAATTTAACATGGGGTAGGTAGAAGGGGAAAACCCATTATTATAAATCTATAGGACAGCAACAACAAAAATAATTTTTCTTCTTATTAAATAGTTATATCACCTGACATTTTTCTCATGAATTTTTTTTCATATTAAGGCTAACAAATAAAATGACTGTCTTTCTATGCTCAGGAATATATGAACTGTAGTATTAGTTTCTATTCATTCTATAAGAAAGAGTTTATGGTTTTAAATACTATTAATTTTATTTGATTATAACTTTGGTTGGACATTCAATTAATATAAAGTGGAAGAAAGTTTGTCTTGGCCTTTTTCACTTGACCAAAATATGGGGGAAAATGTGAAGAGTTCTAATTGTTTACTCTTTCTCTCTCAAAACAGTAAACTCATTATTACATTGGGTAAGAAACAAAAAAGAAAAAATGATTCTTCAGATGAAATATCTGATAGCGAGCAGAAGCCACAGCATGTATTGAAAGATGAGGACTCTCAAGTGAGTATTCAAAGTTTTTCTGAGAAATGAAGCACTGTTAGAATTATTTAGGTAGTATAAATTGCCTTATGGATAATTATACTAGGTTAGTCTTTACAGGTTATTTTATTTTACTATAGAATTTATAGGACAGCATTACTAAAATATGGTCCTAGTATTATTACCATGTGTACCATGTTAGACCTGGGAGGAAACATTATCTTTTCCAAGTCCCTCATTTTAAAATAATGAAACTGAACCCCTGAGAGAGTTTAAGTAACAATCTAAAATCCCAGATGACTTTTAGCATGACCAAGTATCTACTGATCTTATCTTGCACTTGTAGAGTGCTTTGAATTAACTTAATGATTGAAATACTAATTTTTTAAATCACATACAAATGACAAGGCAAATGGATTAAATCATTCTTAGAGATAATTACTTTCATATGCTTGTGTCAAAGAAAAGTTAGCCAGCTATACTCAAAATGTCCTCACCAAGACATAAATAGTCTGCATTTTGCTTTTATTTTTTAATAGGTGGATTTTCAAAAAAAAAAATCCTGTGAAGTTAGAAAAATTTAGATAGTGAAGGTCATAATAAATCAGGCCACCCTCTGATCTCTAATAATTAAAGTATTACAGTAGGCCGAAGGGGTGGTGGCATTTGTTGGATTATGGGGCCAGAAAGCCCCTGAATGGCCTTTCTTCTTCCTTATGCAGCTTCTTATCCAATGGGAGAGTAGTGGCTCAAGGCTCCTGGGCTGCTGCAAGAGTTGAGGTAAGGGCAGTGACCAAAGCTCCTAATATTATATGGCCTGGCTTTTTCTTCATATGTTATCTTTAACTTAGACAAACATAAAGTTAACTTATTCCACATGAGAAAAACTAGTTTAAATTTTACTAGAATAATGCTGGCCATTTTTCCACTATGTAAATACCATACAATCAAACAATAGAATAGGTTAACTTGCACATTTTTCCATGCTTTTAGTATAGCATTAGGTTGTTTTGTCCTATTTCCTTGCTTTAACACACACCAAAAAGAGAGAGAGAGAAAGAGAAGGAAAGATATATTTTATAGTAAACAATTGTAAAACCATATTATTGATACACTTAGGTGCTTTGTAATATATATGGTGAAGAGGTCCATGTAATGTTCAACAGCAATTAATGTTCCAGATCTGAAGGCTTGAAAATTAAGTTTTAAAGATGTACATATGGTACTTAATATTGTTACTTTAATCTCATTAAAGAACTTGTGAAAAATATAATGAAAATCCACCTGTAGCAGAATACACTGGGATCATTATAAGTGATATGCTTATGAAATATTAGTCATTTAAAAGCGTAGTGTTTCTGACCTCTGTGGGCTTATTTTATAAAGCCTTAAAACATAAGAAAAAAAGCTAGAAATAAGAAATTAGAATAGAGCATTTTCCCCTATTTCCAGTTGTACTTTGAATACCATTATAAAAGAAATGACCTAGAAAAGTACATTGGCCAAAGTATGGACGTCTAATCAGATTTTATCTTTTTAGACTAGTGGCGGTGCTACACAAGAGACAGGGTAGTTGTTGAGAGGGACGCTTATTGGGCATTACTCTGTCGCTGTGTACATTAGGGGAATGTAATTGCGATAAAGAATCACCTCTTAGTTTCATGACTCATGGACTTTAATCAGTTAAGTGAGGGATCAGTTTACTATATGTGACCTTCATTCTGAGTGTGTACTTTTATGAATTCAAGAGTCTTGTAGGCTACTTGTTTCAAAGTACTCATAGATGGCATAGTGACTGTAATTATAATATTGAAAATGTCTAGCAGTGCCTTCTAAAAAAGTACTCTATTATTCCCAAACATCATTATTTAGAATACTTATGTACATTGATCATACATGTTATTGGTAGAATAACAAATTGGCTATTTTAAACTGTCTTTAAACATTAGATCTGGATGGTAGCATTTTAAACATTCTTTGGACCTAGTGTTAATTTGAGTTAGCATTCTATAGGAGGCCTGGATTTGTCTGCCACATTGACTGAACTGACCATATTAGTGCCTGCCCTTCTCTCACTGTCCCACTACTAGGAGAAAGGAGCAGAGGCAGGTTGTTCAACACTACACCAACCTCACAAATTGCAAGTAACAGCCTGTTCTAACACTGCTGCACTAAGCCACTTTTGTCTTAGCTTTAGAGTTCATTTAAAACCTCCTATATATAAATCATCATCAGAAAACAATAGAAGATTAGTAGGGCTATTTTGCTGATTCCATTTTTTGAGGGGTGGGGAGAGTATTAAACATATGGAAGAGAATGGATTTTAAAAAGAAGAAGGGGCTGGATTTACCAAATAAAGAGCTATGTCTCTGATGTTTCCACCCAAGAGATCGGCTGTGGGGGGAGGGGTGGGCAGTAAATATGACGTGATTGGGGGTTTAAAGGCAACTTATGATATTTGGGGGGATGGGTGTTGGTGACAAAAGATAAGTAGTTTTTTCTTTTTAATTCTCAAAACACGAAATTTCTGGAAAAATTAAGATAATTAGGGTGGTAAGTAAAACCATGTGTATTTGATTTCCTGGCTTGAAATGACTTAGATCATTTTAAAATGCTACTTGCATATAATAGTTTTGAAATGGTTTACTTCTGCTTTATGCTGGAATTTTTTCTATTTTTAAAGAAAACTAGTAAAATTAGTTTCCTCTTTCAAATCAGATTATTTGGTATTCTTAATACTTTTTTGTAATCTTTTAAAAGACTATATCATTTAATTTTGCATAGTCTGTTTTAAAATCAATTTTGTAACAAATATTATTTAATTCTTCTAGGATTGTGCTCCAAGTTAATTATTTAGCCAATATTCACCTAATATTTAGACAAAAACGGAAAGTGTTGTTTTTGGGGGTTTTTTGAAGTGTTTAATAGTTGGAAATATGTGCTACCTAAACAGTGAAGTACTTAAATAACATAGTTGTCTCTTTATTCTTCTTGACAGTCATTTAAAAGCAATAGGATATTACTAATAAAATCTATATTGCTCAAACTGTACAATAGCTCAATAACACAAACATTTTTTAATCAAAGGAAAGTAATAAAAGCAATCCTAATCTTTCTATTTAAAATTTCAGGAAGTGAAGTTCTAGGACAACTATAAACCTGTTGTGGCAAAGGAGAAATCATAATTTCTGTTTATTAAAAGAAAAATATGAGAAAATATGATAGCTGAATAAAATTTTTAGAAGTTGACAGAATTGTCAATTTGGAGAATAATTGCTTTTAAAATCTTTCCTTCCAAATAAGTAATATAAATCTAATCCTTATGATTCATTACAGAAAAGAAGATCAAATCGACAAATTAAAAGAAAAAGATATGGAGAAGCAGCAGAAGGGAAACAGTGTGAAGAAGCAGTTAAAAGTTCTATGAAAATAAAAAAGAATTCAGTTTCTTTACCTGGTGAACAGCCCTTACAATTATTTGTGGTAAGATACATTTTGGGAGGACCTGATGCAAGGGGCTTAAGTGGAGAGCAAATGCCTTGAGAATGATTGGGGCAGGGAATGTATGGATGTGCTTTATACAATTGATGTATGTATATGTATGGATTGTGGTAAGAGTTGTATGAGTCCCTAATAAAATGTAAAAGAAGGAAAAAAAAGATACATTTTGGATTATGACTATAAACATTTTAAGCTAATATAAATTCTTTCATTGTCTTTCCTTCTAAAACTTGGACTTCTTATTATGGGAATCCAAACCAGAAACTTAAGGATCCAGCTTCTCAATTTCCTTTACTTTGTCTAATTTGTCAACTCTGCATATTTTGTTCTAAATTAGTAGTCTGATCAGATTACTATGCTAAACACTCCCAGTCATTTTCTGAAAGCAATGCCTGAACACAGTTTCTGACTTTTCTGGTCTCGTCTCTTACCACTCTACTTGTCTGCAAGCACTCAGTTCTCTAACTTTCTGAAAGTAGTAGCCTGAATGCCAAAGTTTTTCCACTTTTATGCCTATTCATATACAATTTTCTACTTCAAAAATTATTTTAATTCTCCTTAATTTCTTTGTAAGCCAACCACTTATCTGCTACTTAATGAGGCCTTGGGCAAGGACTCATCGTCTCTAGCCTTGGTTTCCTCATCTATTTCATACTACTTATAGTATTGTTTCAATGAGTAAAGTATGTAGTACCCTAGGATCATTTTTATTTTTTTTCCAAAAGAATAATTCTTAATGTTTTAATTTCACATTTCCATGAATAATTTGAACCTCTTGTTTGATACTAAAAATTATGATGAGGGCAGTAGCAACAATATTGTTATGGTTTTTCAATATTTATATTCCTGTAATTTAACAGATTGCCTTACACATGCACTAAATAAATGTTTTATTAGCATATGTATAAATACACACTATGACAGCAAAACAAGTTTTCTGAATGTGCTCCATTATGTTTTTGCTTTGTTTGTTTTTCTCTCACTTCTTCCCTTAGGAGAATCCCAGTGAAGAAGATGCTGCAATTGTGGACAAAATATTATCTTCTAGAACTGTGAAAAAGGAAGTAAGTAATGGTATATTATATATTCCATTTATACTCCATGATTTATTTAAAGAGTCATAATTATTTATTTTATTTTTTAGCTATCCTCTGGAGTGATGATTGATACAGAAGAATTTTTTGTAAAATATAAGAATTAGTAAGTATGAGTTAGAAAATAAGTAACAGCAATATGTTGATTTCAATATAAAGTTACCCTATTTACTTAAAATTGAGTTTTTTTCTTTTTTACCTATTTACTTAAAATTAGGTCTGTATTATATAAAATGTTAAATCTTAGTATTGTTTGAGCTTAAAAATCGTTAAAAGAGTGGGGAAAAATAAAGGTGAAAAAGTATTCAATAACATGCCAAAATAGAATGCTTTTTCTTTCAGGAAACATTAATCACTAAACATATCAAAATGCAGGAATTTTATCATAATATATGCTTTTACAAATTGTATGCATTGTTTGTTCTAGATGTAGCATTAGCTTTTCATATTTTATTTGTTTTGTTAAAAACCTTTTTAACCTTAGGTTATTATATCATATGATGATTTGACAAAAACATTAAATCCTGAGCATAGTGAATTAATTCATAGGTATTGTTAATTGTGAAAAAAAATTCATTATTTTTTAAATGTTTTCCAACTTTTTAAATTTCAGTTAAAGAGAATGTTCAAATAAAATTAGATTCAAAATAAATCCATTTTACTGATCACAACAAAACTCTTGCAGTAAAGAAATGAACTCACATTGTGCTATCTCCTGATGACTCAGTTGGCTCATGGAAAATGACAGACATTTATACTGCAGTCCTCAGAGAGTGAAATTATCACAAGAATTATTTATTGTTAGATTATATGGGAATCTATTAAGTAAAATGATACCTATTTATAAAGTTGAATATAGAATCTTGTACTGGATATTATGATTAAATTAAGTGTCAAAATCATAGCATGGTTTTCTATTACAATTTTAACATACTGTGTTTTATGAAATTTTAGCTCCTACCTTCACTGTGAATGGGCTACAGAAGAACAACTTTTGAAAGATAAAAGGATTCAGCAAAAAATCAAACGATTTAAATTGAGACAAGCACAAAGAGCACATTTTTTCTCAGACGTAAGAAAAAACTAATAAATGAGCTTTTACATGTTAGATTCTACTAAGTATTATTCATTTAATTCCTAAGCTCCAAAATTTTATCAGTTTAAATACCAGTGTATAAATACTACATGCATGCATATGGTAGTTTTTTCTCTGTAAATTCTCTTTTGGAAAAAATACTTTTAAATAGTAGCAGTGATAATTCAAAATAGTGAATAACACTTGTATTTTTAAGTTTGGATACATGCAGACATGTTAATTTCACAAAACAAAACTTTATGAAAGCTTTTTCATTAGAGGAGAGATAAGTGACAAGTAGGAAATTAGATTTTTCAGCATATAAAGTATTGCATATTTTCTCTATCGTGTGTGCGGGGGGTGGGTGTGTGTGTGACGTATACAGCGGCATTGGAAAAAAGTTATTAATTTCTCTAGAGGAGCCCTGGTGGCGCTGTCAGATAAACATTGCACTGCTAATTACAAAGTCAGAGGTTCAGGCCTACAGACCTCCACAGGAGAATGCTAAGGCCATCTTTTAGCCTTAGCAACCCACAAAATAGTTTAAAAAATTCACATATGCTTGAATCAGATTTCCCACTAATAACCATTTACCACTAAAGTTTTATTATTTTTCTTCATTCCTTCTCTGTTTTCTCTCTCTGACACTATCTCTTCCACACAGCCATTTTTTTAAAAATTATTTTGTTGGGGACTCATACAACTGTTATCACAGTCCATACATGCATCAATTGTGTAAAGCACATTTGCACATTCGTACCCTCATCATTCTCAAAACATTTGTTCTCCACTGAAGCCCCTGACATCAACTCCTTATTTTTCCCCCTCCTTCCCCACTCCCCACTCCCTCATCAACCCTTGATAATTTATAAATTATTATTTTGTCATATCTTACACTGTCCGACATCTCCCTTCACCCACTTTTCTGTTGTCCATCCCCCTGGGAGGAGGTTACATGTAGATCCTTATAATTGGTTCCCCTTTTCTATCCCACCTTCCCTACATCCTCCTGGTATCGACACTCTCACCACTCGTCCTGAAGGGATCATTCATCCTGGATTCCCTTGTGTTTCCATTTCCTATTTCTAAGGTAGAATTGGGATCATGATAGTGAGGGGGGCGGAGGGGGTGAAGCATTTAGGAACAAGAGGAAAGTTGTATGTTTCATTGTTGCTACACTGACTAGCTCATCTCCTCCCCGCGACCCACTTTGCTGTCCTCCTCATTCACAATGATACAATTTTTTTGTTCTTTGATGCTTGTTACCTCACCCCTTCAACACCTTGTGATCACACAGGCTGGTGTGGTTCTTCCATGTGGGTTTTGTTGCTTCTCAGCTAGATGGCTGCTTGTTTATCTTCAAGCCTTTAAGATACCAGATGCTATATCTCTTGATAGCTGGGTGCCATCAACATCTTCACCACATTTGCTTATGCACACATTTGTCTTCAGCGATCCTTATTGGGGAGGTGAGCACACAATGATAAGATGTTTTGTTCTTTGATGCCTGATAACTGATCCCTTCAGCATCTCATGATCACACAGGCTGGTGTGCCTCTTCCCTGTGGGCCCTGCTGCCTCGGAGCTAGATGGCTACTTGTTTACCTTCAAGTATTTAAGACTCTAGATGCTATATCTTTTGACAGCCGGGCTCCATCAGCTTCCTTCACCATTTGCTTATGCACCTGCTTTGTCTTCAACGATTGTGTCAGGAAAGTGAGCATCATGGAATGCCAGTTTAATAGCACAAAGTCTTCTTGCATTCAGAGAGTACGTGAGTGGAGGCCCAATGTCCTTCTGCTACCTTAATACTAGACCTATAAATATATGCACATAGATCTGTTTCCCCATCCTCATATATAAATATATTTGCATATGTACCTGTCTTTATCTAGACCTCTATGAGTACCCTTTGCCTCCCAGTTCTTTCTTCTATTTCCTTTTACTTTCCTCTTGTCCCACTATCATGCTCAGTCCCCTCCTGAATTTCAGCAATTCCTCTTAGTTCCATTACCTTTGATCATGCCCTATCAGGCCTCCCACACCCTCCTCACCACCTATTTGGATCACTTGTTGTTCCCTGTCCCTGGGTTTGTTAACACCACTACCTTTCCCCCGACCTCCCCCTCTCTCATGTCCCCCCAAAACTGTCAGTCCCATTGTTTTCTCCTCCAGATTGTTCATCCAGTCTAACTTATTTAGACAGACCTACGGATATAATAATGTGCACAAAAACAAGACACAGCATACCCAAGCAACAAAAGAAAACAAAAAGCCACTGACAAAATAAAACAGAACAACAAAAAAAGAAAAGCTGTAGTTAGTTCCAGGACTGTTGGCCTTTAGGAGAGTTTTCCGGTCGAATCTGATGGGTGCTAAGCCATGGCCCTGGCCCGAAGTCCCTTTTTTGTATTCCCTGGGGACTTCTTTACTCTGTTCCTCTTGCTATTCTGTTGCACGTCCTTAGTGTTTTGCCTTGCTGTGGTGGGATAAGATCGGGCAGAATTCCCACACTGTGTTTCCAGTGTTGTCCCCTGTAGACACCCTTTTTTTTTATTAACGAACCATTTGAAAATAAATTATAGGGTCTTTAGTATTTATTTCCTAAAAATAAAAACATTCTTTTACATGATAAAAGTAACATTGATATGGTAGTTATCTTATTTAGATACCTTGTTCACATTTCTTTATTGTTCTAATTCTTTTAAAAATTGTTTTTATTGTCTTTTAGATGAAAGTCTGTACTGCAAATTAGGTTACCCTTTAATAATTTTTGTACAAATTGTCTGTGCTCCTGTTTACTGGCTTTATACTGTTAGAATGCTCATGATTTTCACTCTTTCCATTTCCAGTCATCTAATTTTTCTTCCCCTTTTTGCCTTCTAATCGTTACGGTAGGTAAATGTTGACCATTTGGTCTCATGTAGTTGATAGTGTAAGAGGGAACTCCTTAATAATAGGTGATATTGTTTATTTTAATAGTTTGGGGGGGCTAAATGCTATAACCTATAAAAGTAACTTCAAGGTCAAGGCAGTATACTTGGAGATTTCTCTAGTCCAGCGGTTCTCAACCTGTGGGTTGCAACACCTTTGGGGGTTGAATGACCCTTTCACAGGTGTTTCCTGATACATAATAGTAGCAAAATGACAGTGATGAAGTAGCAATGAACATAATTTTATGGTTGGTGGGTCACCACAACATGAGGAACTGTATGAAAGAGCCCCGGCATTAGGAAGACTGAGAACCACTCCTCTAGTCTCTTCGTTAAGTCTGATATCTTTTCAGTAATTTCAGTCTTGTTTTACATTTTTTTCTCCCCTTCTATCTGGGACCTTCATTATGCCCCTAGACATAATGATTGGTATTGGCATCTAGGCACCATCTAGTTCTTCTGGTCTCCGGTAGTGTCTTTTATAGTAAAAGATAATGTATATATGTGTTTGTGTGTGTATTCTTGTCCCTAATCCAGTCCAGGACCTCAGGTTACACTTAGTTGTCATGTTTCTTTTAATCTGGAAGGCTATTCATGGTTTCTTTTATTTCATGACGAACATTTGTTTATTTTATAGGGGGTTGCCTGATACACCTCATGATTACCTTCAGATTTTACATTTTTAAAAAGAACAATCTAGAAGTGAGGCATGAATTATATTTGAAAGGATATGATATATATTTACTCTTTCATTTGTGGTGATAACTTTCATCACTAGTTCAAGGTGGTGACTTCTAGAATTCTTCACCATGAAGTTTTTGTTACTCTCTTGCTATTATCAATTGCAAGAGCTGGAGATGTTAATTATTCTAATAACCTATCAGTTAATGAATCCTCAAAAATATGTGCTTACACACTCTGATAATTAGAAGTTCCTGGAGAGTTGAAGATTTTAGAAGTATTTAACTAATTTTATTTTTTCATGAAGATTGCTCTTTCTAACCAGGCACATCAAATAGGAACTATGCAGATTTTCTACAAGGACCATGGTACCACTCCTATGTTAGGCCATGTGTTCTGCAACAAAATATGTGACTTAGGGGAAAGTTAAGATGGTACAGATATTAAAAGAAGAAGCCTGGATACACTATTTAGAAGTTAGGCCAGGGAGAAAAAGAAACCAAATGAGCTGATGAAAGTAAGATTTTCAAGGATGAGAGGGATTATCACCTTAGTAATATGAGGCAGAATGGCAGGAGGGAGATGAAGAATGTGTAAGACACCAGGAGACTTTAAAACCAGATTCTGGTATTTGAAAAACTGTAATTTAAATAAAAATAGAAAGAAGGAATCACTTTCATTTTCATACTTGTAAAGCCTGTATCAAAGATGAGGCTGGAAGCAAAATTAGAATTCCATTTATTCCTTAAAAAAACAATGTGGACTTGATCACCATATAAGAGGAGGTGAAGGGTTTTAAACAGAAACAATATATGATTTATGTAAATACATTTACATATAACAATAGGGACATAGATCTATGTACGTATATTTATTTGTTAAGTAGTAAGGCAGCAGATGGACATTGGGCCTCTACTCAAGTATTCCCTCAATGCAAGAACACTTTGTTCTAATAACCCAGCATTCTGTGATACTCACCTTCCCTGACACTCGCTGAAGACAAAATGGGTGCATAAGCAGGTGCGGTGAAGAAAGCTGACGATGCCCGACTATCAAAAGATAGAGCATCTGGGGTCTCAAAGGCTTGAAGATAAACAAGCAGCCAGGTTACCGAAAAGCAACAGAGTCCACATGGAAGAAGCACACCAGCCTGTGTGATCATGAGGTGTTTAAGGGATCACATATTAGGCATCAAAAACCCAAAATAAAAAAATCATATTGATGTGAATGAGGGGGACGGTGGAGTGGAAACCCAAATCCCACCTGTAGACAAAAGGGCCACAAGGAAGAGATAGGCCAATCAGGGTACAGTATAGCACCAATGAAACCCACAACTTTCCTCAAGTTCTTTACTGCTTTCTTACCTCCTCTCCCCCTTTTTCATGACCCCAATTCTACCTAACAAATCCAGCTAGATCGGAATATATATACTGGTACAAATAAGAGCTCACAGCACAGGTTATCCAGGACTGAAAAATCCCTCCAGACCAATAATGAGAGTAGCGATACCAGGAGGGTCGGGGGAAGGTGGGATAAAAGGGGAATCCATCACAATGATTGACATATAACCCCTCAGAGGGATGTACAACAGAAAACTGGGTGAAGGGAGACAGCAGACGATGTAAGATATGAAAAAAATAATTTATAAATTATCAAGGGACCATGAAGGGAGGGGTGGAAATTAGCTGATACCAAGGGCTCAAGTGGAAAGAAATTGTTTTGAAAACTGGGGAAAAGTCCTCTTTTATCCCATACCTGTGGAATCATTGGGAAAGAAGGGAACAGATAGAGGGATAGCTTTTTAAAGAAAGAAGGACAATGTGAGGAAAGTATAAAAAGAAAAGCACAGAGACTAACTCTAGGACATCTTAAAGAAGATAGCTTTATAGTAATTTGTTTCTCTGAAATGCCTTATTTCTCAGTGTTACTTGGTTTATAACATGCACATATAATCTATACAAGTATCCTAAGTATTCTTTGGAGACTAAATGAAAAAAATTCTATAAATTTGATATATTTTTGAGATGCTTGTCATTTATTTAATTGGATATTTAATTGAAATCAAACTTGAGTAAAAATTTTTTTCTTTTGGTGGGTAGATATTAATTTGTCTTTATTTCACCGTGATCTTTACACTTATTTCTCAGAGATCAATTAAATTACTTTTTAATTTTAGATCGAAGAAGAACCATTTAACCCAGACTATGTTGAAGTAGACAGAGTATTAGAAGTTTCATTTTGTGAAGATAAGGATACTGGTGAGGTAAATATTTCAGAGGGAAAACAAATTTAAATAAGATCTGAAACTGTCCAAATAGTAAAATTATAACTATTTTTAAATGGCTAATTATCAAAAAGCTCTAAAATTTTATTTATTGACATAGTTTAGTATATTTAGACTATATTTAATCCCCATTTAAGTATATTTAAACTATATCTAACTAGTCCCTATTTATTCTCTATTTCAAAGTTGTACAATAAAAATAAATATTTTTACAGCCTGTTATTTACTACTTAATAAAGTGGTGCTCATTGCCATATGAAGATAGTACTTGGGAACTAAAAGAAGATGTAGATCTTACAAAAATAGAAGAGTTTGAACAATTGCAAGCTTCAAGGCCTGATACAAGACATTTGGTAAGAATATTTTTTCAATAATTAAAATATTTTTAATATAAATGTTATTAAAATTAGGTACTGCCATCAAGGCTGACTCATAATGACCCTATAGTACTGAGTAGAACTGCTCTTCCCCCCATCCCCCGACCCCCAGCCACATGAGTTTCTCATACTGAAACTCTATATGGGAGCATAAAGCCCCTGGCTTCGAACAACTGACTTGCAGTTAGCAGATCAATGTGTAACTAACTACTAAGCCACCAGGGGTACACTGAGTTTCTGGTTTTTTTTTAACAGACTACAGACTATATGTTTATTCCCTCCAAGAGAACTTTTAATGGGTTTTTTAATTTTTCTACACAAACTATAGAATTATAGAAGGCTATGGAAAGTTACGAAGCACCTTGCTGGCATAGTGTATTTAAGCATTGGACTACTAAACTCCATGGTTGGTGGAGAAAGATGAAACTCAGAAACTGTCTGAACTAGGTCTCTATTCCTCAGGATCACTAGAAGTCTGAATTGACTAGACTGTATTGATATGGGTTTTTTTGTTTTGTTTTGTTTTGCTTTGGTAGGTATGTTAAATTTTTTTTTACTTCCATTATTTTCAAAACATCAGTATTGTTGTTTTGCGACTTTATTGGCATTCAACCCAAGGAAGTTGACATCAAGATGTGTTAATGATTTTTTTTCTTTGGACTATTCTTCTTTCAAATATAATAAGATCATAGAAGTTTCTGTGACAAAACAGGAAGAAATCACTTTCAGATCAGTACCAGTGTTAGAAAGGCTGCCAGGATAACTGTGAGATAGTTGAATTAAGAGAAGGAAATAAATGAAATGCTCCACAGAAAGGGGCATACTATATTTTTAATAGTGATTATTTTCTGCTCTCTGTACTTTTTCTTTCATGAATGCCCAAAGACTATTACCAAGAGCACGGTTGCTCACTTCTATTCCTTTTATTTCTAAATGCCTTTCCTTGATCCATGAAACAGAAAAAGCAATTAGTTTAGTAATAAATGTGGTGAGGGATGTTATAAAAGAGAATGATTTTATTTGGGGAGGGAGTACTATGTATTAATTTAACCTCACCAAGTAAACCATTTCCAGAAACAATGGTTCTTAACCAGAAGTGCTCATCAGAATAACTTTCAGCACTTTAAAAATTTTAGAGAGCACTGGAGAGCAAAAACAACCCCGAGGGGTTAGGACAGCGCTGCAGTATGGGCTGCTCAAATCCACATAGCATTTCACACAGAGGGTACAGGGGAATAAATTATTTTGTGCTCTTTAAGATTGAGTCACAGAAACATAAAGAACAGCTCTACTCTGTCTTGTAGTGTCGCTATGAATCAGAATTGACTGGGTGGTAGAGGATTTGTTTAATGAAATTTTACTCAAATGCAAGTTAATAAAATATTAATAGTGATTGGATTGCTGAGAGAAAAATGCACTGAATTAGACTTGATGTGCAATTTATTTTAACCAATGGTTTGAGAAACACTGTTTTGGGAGTATAGTTTAATTCTGTTTTTCCGCCTATCTGGAAATCTACCAAATCTACTATGCCTTAGTTATCCACAATAAATTCATGGCACAATATTTTTATTAATGAGGAAGAAAGAATAAATTTAAATAAGTAATTAATAATACCATATATTAATGAAAATTACATATAGATATATATGGTGCTTTGTTCCTATCTTTTAAAAGAATTTTTTTATCCTTTTGTTAATTCCTTATTGCTGTATTTATCTGTCCAGTTCCTGCCTAAGTTAATTATATTTAACTAATATATACTTCTAAAATAAAACAAAAAAAAGAAATACTTTGACTTAAAAATATCAACCACCAATGGGCAGTTTGTTGAATTGTGGTAACTTATGTGTTGCTTTGATGCTTAAAGTTAGGCTACCAGTATTTTAAATAACAACAGGGTCTCCCATGACCTGAATTTAGAAAACATGTCAAGAATAGATTTGACACCTTAAACCCTAATGATGGAAGACAACATGAATTGTGAGTTGACATTAGAAAGATCATACATAAAGCAAAAAAAAGACAAGAAGCGGCAAAAATGCCAGAGTGAGACGATGGAAGACACTGAAACTTCCTTTTAAACATAAAGTAGTGAAAGTAAATCAAAAGATGTGAACTTGTCTTTTAAACAAATAAGTAAAAGAAATTTATCTTTCAAATAAATAAAACAAATTATTGTAAAGAAAAATACAAGGACCTGAAGTTGGAAAACCAAAAAAGAAGAAAATGCACTGCATTTTTCATGCTTAAAGAACTGAAGAAAAAAATGTAAGCCTTGAGTTACAATATTGTGATTCTAGGGGGGAAATATTGAATGATGTAGGAAGCATCAAAAGAAAATGGAAGAAATACACTATCACTGTGCCAGGAAAAATGGGTAAGCATTCAACCACTTCAGGAGGTAACATATGATCAATAACCAATGTTATTGAAGAAAGAAGTCTAAACTGCACTAAAGGCACTAAGTAAAAGACGGCTCTAAGAATTGACAGTTATACTCGAAATGTTTCAGCCAACTCATAAAGCACAGGAAACACTAGTCAATGCCAGAACATTTTGAAGACAATCAGACTGAAAGAGATCCCTTCTTGTGTCCATTTCTAAGAAAAGTGACCCAACAGAATGTGGTAGTTGTAGAATATATCATTTAACATCACATTTGAGCAAGGTTTTGCTGAATAATTTTAAAACAGTTATATCCATATTTAGACAGCTTCCCGAAATTCAAACCAAATTCAGAAGAAGACGTGTTATGAGTGATATATATCATTGCTGACTTCATATGGTCATGACTGAAAGAGAATCCCAGAAAACTGTTTACTTGTGTTTTATTGACTATGTAAAGGCATTTGACTGTGTAGGTCACAACAAACTATGGGTAACACTACAAAGAAGGAATTCCAAGATGCCTAATTGTGTTCATGAGGAACCTATACCTAAATCAAGCGGCAGTCGTTGGAACAAAATAAAAGCATATGGAATGTTTTCAAACCAGGAAAGGTGTCTGTAAGGGTTATATCTTTTTATCATACTTAGTCGGTTTTTCTATTGAGCAAATAATTCAAGAATATAGCATTATGTAAAGAAGAATGCAGCAACAGGGTTTGAAGGAAACTCATTAATAACCTTAGATATGAAGGTAACATAACTTGCTGAAAGGGAAGAGGATTTGATCTGCTTACTGATGAAGATCAAAGACTACAACCTTCAGTGTGAGTTACGACACATTATAAATATTACATTTAGACCAAAAGACAACTTCATTATATTCAGAGGAAAGATTGAAATTGTCACAAATCCACAATCAACCTTCATGGAAGCAACCACCCTCAAGAAATCAAACATTGTGTTGCATCAGGCAAATTTGCTACAAAAGACCTCTTTAAAATGCTAAAGAACTCAAATGTCATTTTGAGAACTACTGTGATCCTGACCAAGCCATGGTATTTTCAGTTACCTCACATGCATGTGAAAGCTGGACATTGAATAAGGAAGACTGCAGAGCAATTGATGCGTTTGAATTGTGGTGTTGGCAAAGAATATTGAAGTACCATGGACCACCAGAAGAACAAACAAATCTGTCTTGGAAGAAATACAGCCAGAATTTTCCTTAGAAGCTAGGATGGTGAGATTGTATGTGCTGTCAATACAGGGACCAATTCCTGGAAAAGGACATCGTGCTCTGTACAGTAGAGGCTCAGTGAAAACGAGGAAGACTTTCAATGAGATGGTTTTGAACAATGTTTGCTGCAGTGGACTCTGACATAACTACAATTGTGAAATTGATGCAGCCCCGGTCAATGTTTTGTTCTGTTGAACATAGTCACTGCGAGTTGGAACCTACTCAACGGCATACGAGAGCAACAATATAAATATAAAAAATGGTATGGAGATATATGTAAATTGGCAAAGAATATCTAATACATCATCTACATTTTTGATTCTTTTAAAAGTAGTTTTATTGAGGTTGAAGTAATGTGCAATAAATTGCATATTTTTAAAATATATAGTTTGATAACTTTTGACATGTCACCACCATCAAAATAATAAATAACCCCCTAAATTTATTCTATACCTGTTTATAATCATTGTCTATCACATGATCTCCCCTTTCTTCCTCCCTACATTCCAGGCACTTGATGATTTTATTTATGTCACTATCCATTAGTTTTCATTTTCTAGGATTTCATGTAAATGGAATCAAGAACTGTATATTTCACTGGAAGTTATTTTTTGTTCTATGGCTTCTCCCATGCAGCACAATTATTTTGAGATTCATTTTGCATATATTAATCATTGCTAATTTTTTACTACTGAATAGTATGCTGTTGTAAAATTTTGTTTTATAATTTTTTATCTATTTACATTGATGAACATTTGTTTATGACTATTGAAAACAAAGCTGCTATGAATAATACATAAGCCTTTGCATAATATGTACTTCTTTTTATTGAGTAAATGCATTGGAATGCAACAGCTGGTGTATGCTTAACTTTTTAAGAAATTGGTAATCTATAGCTAAGTGGTCATACTATTTTATATTCTCACCAGTAGTATGGGAGCGTTTTAGTTGTTTCATGTCCGTGATAAAGCTTGTTGAATTCTCATTGTAGTTTTATAACCTATATTTCTCTAATAATTAATGTTGAATATCTTTTCATATTTGCCCTTAGTTTTTCTTTGGTAAACTATTTAAATATTGTGCTCATTTTTAATTGACTTTTAAAATTCATTGAGCTATGAGACATATTTACATATTCTGGCTTCAAATCTTTTATTAGATATCAGTTATATGATTTGCAAATGTTTTTTCCTACTCTGATTTCTTATTTCATCAACTTATACAATGTTTTATATGAAAACAATTCTAATTTTTAAAAAGTTTTTTATTGTAGTGTAGGTGAAAATTTACAGAGCAAAATAGTTTTCTGTTCCACAATTAATATATTGATTTTTCTCTGACATTGGTTGCAGCCTCTTCCCATTTCCAGTTTTCATGGCGGTTGGGGGATTTTTGTTGTTGTTTGGTTAGGTTTTTTTACACTGAATCATTGCATCACTGGGGATCACAAAATTTTTCTTTGTCTTTTAGGAGATTTTAATTTTAAGTTACATTCATATATTTTTTATTTAATGTTTATATTTTTTGCAATGTATGGATTAAAGTTCATAGCCTGTACATGGTATCTAGTTATTCCCATACCATTTGTTGACAAAATATTTTTTCTTAACTAAATTACTTTTGCAACTTCACACCTTCAGTCATTTGGGTCTATTTTAGGACTCTTTACTCTTCCATAAATTTGACTTATACATTTACAAAACAGTAATTGCTAAAACTAATTACTTGTTCTAGTAGCTTTCTTTTGGAGATTATGCAAGATTTTCTACATAAAAAAGATCACATTCTATGAATAAAGACACTTTCCTTTGCATGGTAGTTAGGTGATTTTATGTCAAATTGAAGATGTATGAAAGTGTAAATCAGGGCACAACTTGATGATACTTCCTTGGGGATGTGGCCTTCTAATAAGAAGAAACTGGAAACCTTAACTCACCCCCTCTCGTTACCTATCTTTCTCTACACTCCCCTCCACACACGCCCCTTCACCCTTCCTGTTTGCTGCAACTCTGCTGCCTGCTACCCCTGAGAGCTAACGCTGCCCTGCCTTGTTTCTACCAACTTTGGATCTACATGACTGTGAAACCACCACTCTGTATTACTGACACATGGCTTTCTGAGTCTGAAGGAGGGCCTTAGGGACTTGCATTGGACTTAAGGACTTGAATTGGACTAGGTTGCGATGCCTTCTCAATATATAATTAATTCGTGATACAAAGATGGAAAACTCTATCTTATGCATAGATAAGTGACACTGGATTTGTTTCTCTAGACAACCCAGCCTAATACACTTGACTTGCTTCACTGCACTGGGTAGAACTTCTGACACAGTGTTAAATAGATGTAATGACAATGGACATTATTACCTAGCTCCTGAATTTAGGAAGAAAGGATCCAGTCTTGTATGATGATATTTGGTGTAGGTTGTGTGTAGATGCATTTTTATTGAGTTAAGTTTTCTTCTTTTCATATTTTAATGAGTTTTTAAATCAGGAATATATGTCGAATTTTCTACATTTTTTTTTAATTAACAAGAGACCTGGTAAGGTAGGGGTTACATGTTGGCCTGTAATCTATATGGTCAGCCATGCAAAAATCACTAGCAGCTCTGTCGGAGAAAGACTGGGCTTTCTACTCCCATCAGTGATCAAAGTCTTGAAACACACAGAAGATCACTGTGAGTCAGCATTGACTCAATGGCATTGAGTTTAGTTTGGTTTGGTTGAAATTAGCATTTTTATTTTTATTTTTTGGTCTATTGATAAATATTAATGGATTTCTACTTAAACGAGCCTTCTAGAAGTATATTTTATTTGGTCATGATACATTAACCATTGTGTATAATATATTCCATTGGTATAGTTTTGTTAAGTTTTACATCTATGTTTATGAAGCATATTGGTCTTTAGTTTTGTCTTAACTTATTTGTCTGATTTTGGCAATAATACCCCTATAAAAATGTGTTGGGAAGTAATCATTCCTCTTTGGTTTCCTGGAAGAGTTTATGTAGAAATAATTTGCTCCTCAAAGGTATGGTTGAATTTATTATAATATCATATAGGAATATACTTTTAGCATTATTTTAAAAGCAATTCATTTTATGAATAAGCTATATTAGAGATTTGAAATACATGAGAAAAATCTAGTGCACATCACTCATTTTTTGTTTCTTCACAAAGGATCGTCCTCCCTCTAATATTTGGAAAAAAATAGATCAATCCAGGGACTATAAAAATGGCAACCAACTCAGGGAATATCAACTGGAAGGACTCAACTGGCTCTTGTTCAATTGGTACAATAGGTAAGTAGTATAAGTTAACAGAAAACTTTTAGTGTTGGCTCTCTTCTTTATCCAAGAGGACTTCAAAAAGCTCCTGGAAAAAGAATTTGAAAGGTAATGAAAATTTCCAGGAACGTCCTGAAGGCCCCTGTGTGCTAAAATATGCTGAGTAAAATAGATAGCTATTTATATACTATTGCTGATATAAAATCTTCACTTTTTAAAATTAGTTTACCTCCAGACAATATGTGAATTATAATTTAAAATTTTAGCTGTAGTTGTCCATAAAGTGTGCATCAATCAAAATAGAAGAGAGTTGGTATGATGATGAATAATCAAATTTGAAAAATCTGCCTTAGAATAACAAAATATCTACCATGTTATAGTACTTTTCCACTTTATCGATTTATACTATTGTGCTGACTACTGGGTTTGGTTTCTATGAGTTATCAGTTAGCCATTCCTATAGGAATCAGATCACTATTTTTTTAATGGAAGACATTTAAAAGCAGGATATCATAACCAATAAGGAATAGAATATAAAATATAGGAAGTCAGTAATAAGTTAGGAGTCCCTTCATGGTGGTGCAAAGAATTACACACTCATTAGCTGAAAGTTTGGTTGTTCAAAACTATCCCTTTGCATTTTTCTTCTAAGAGGTCATGTTTATGATCTCGAAAAATCTCATGGAGCAATCCTACTCTGCACACATAGTATTGTCGTGAGTCAGAACTGAACAGCAACTCAAAACAGCAACAAGCATTGAAATACCACATTTTGTTCATTTTTCGCTAAGTTGTTGGGAATGCTTTATAGAACATTATCATCATTTCACTTATTAAGATGAAGAGAATTGTTATAGGAGTAAAAATTACTACTGTGGTTAGGAAATACGTATACTAATATTTACAGAAGAGCAAATAAAGTCATTGTTATTAGCAATGAAAGCAATTTTTGAAAAGTCACCTTTATTCAAAATCAGTTTTCCATGTTTTTAGTTCTTACATGATTTTTTGAGCTATTTAACATTGTAAGGATAAGTTTTAAGAACCCTTTTCCTAAATTATATTTCCTAATTTTTAACTACCCATGTAAAATAGTTATCAAGACTTTTTTCCTTGTGTCTGCCCTTATAGGTGCCCTTTCCCTTTTCCCACATTGTCTGTTGTAAACTTCCATCACTTACCTCAAACCTAGTGTCCCAACCTTTCACTGTCTATAGAGTTTTATTTCATTGATAATTCCAAACTTGGCAGGTGAACTTATTCAACTTCTTGCCTGCCCTCATGCCAATCTTACAAATTATACCTTCATCCTTAGCCATTCTTAACCTGTATTTCTCATGTATTGCAATTGAAAGATCCTTCCACAGGGCAAAGACTTAACTCTTATAAGTCATTTTACTCTTACTTCTCAGAACCTTGCTTCAGTCAGTTGTCACTTCTCTTTCTCTTATTTTAAAGACTAAGGTTATCCCTGCAAGAAAAATATGAGTTCAGCTTGGCAGAAATGAAAAAATAAATCCTCTCTTGATTCTGCTCCTCTTTTCTTTCTAACCGAAAATAAGCCTTCTCTTGATCCCACTTGTCCTTACAGCTCAGTTTGAGCTCTTTTTGTAACTCCTCCAAAATTTTAGAAAGAGTAGTGTGTTAGGCAGGGTTCTCTAGAGAAGCAAAACCAGGACACTTATAATTATATATATATGTAAGTTTATATGGCAAAAACAAATCTAACAGCAAATTAGTCCGCACAGCAGTATAGAGAGATCATTCAGTCCAACTCACTTTTGTGGCATAGTTAATATACTGAAGGCCCTTCTAACTCGTGCAGTCACTAGGCCAAGGTCAAGGAAGCAAACAGTAGGAAAATGAGGTGAGATATAGCAGAGGCCAGTAACACCAGTGTGGTGAAGCAATGCAAAGTGGCCGTGGGGAGGAAAGGCATCTGGAGTAGTAGCAAGACAAGTGGGGCTGGCCTGTAGGCATGGTGGAGCAGGGCTGTGGTATGCAACAGCATGGCATAGTAATGAGACCATGGCTGACTTGGCCCACATGTAGCACAACACACATGTTGAAACAGTGCCGCTAAATCAGGCAATGTGCCAGTACAACCACCTGAGAGAGAGAAAGAGGCACCAGCCTTAGAGAGCCATTTATCTTGGTCATGCCTCTAAAAGAGATCATCAAACTGCGAAGTGATTTACAGGCTAAACTCCACCGATATCTTTTTACAGGTGCCGTGTTGGCATTAAAAAACCTAACTATGACAAGTGGTTTGCACTAGCTTTCCCCATTTCCTTACTTCCAATTCTCTTTTCATTATTCTATTTTGGATTTGGATTTTGTGATTTGTCTGAAAATACTGATTTTTAAATCGATAGAATATTTATCAGCATTTACTTTTTGTCTCTCTATTGCATTGAATCCTAATGGCTCTTCTTTCATTCTTTAAACTCTTCTGCTTACGAACTTCCACCATGTGATTCTCTTAGCTTTCCCATTCTCCCATACAAGTGTGACCTTTCCATTAAAAATCTTTACTTTGGTTCCTTTGACTTTTAGATATTTGGATTTTTTTTTGTTTTTGTTATTTTTACACATGAATCTCTTTTTAGCTCTCTAAGCATAGTATAGCTTCCACTCTGTTTCCATTGTTCAATATTCTACTGGATTTAAATCTCCAAGGCATTAGTTTAAGTTCTAGGCCTGTATTTCTATTTACCTCTTAACTGTTTCAAGGATTTTTAAAAACATAGCAAATCCAAAATCAGCCATATCATTTTCTGTCAGTTCCATTTCAAATTTGTTGCTCCATAATTTGCATCACCATTAATAACAATGCAAACTGAAAATCTGGCATTCCGCACCCCATGCGTCTTAGTTCATTCTAACTGAAAATTCTCTAATCAGTTTTCTTCTTTTAGTTGAGGCCCTTTCTTCCCTACATTATTAACAATGTCTTTCAGTTTGTGCCCTAACCCTCTCACCCGACTCTCTACTGTCCACAATAACCACAGAATAAACTTTGAAATAAAAGTCTAATCTCAATAGGTTTTTAAAATATATATTCCTTGTTACATGATAGAATATTTCACTTCCTTTATATATGACTCCTGCTTTCCCTCTTCCCTTAAAAGCATATTAAACTTGTGGTCCCCAGATAGTAGTGACATTTATACTTTTGCTTCCTTTCTGTGTCCTCAGGCCAAATGCTACACATAACTTGACTTCCTCTCTGGGTCTTTTGCTCGTCTTTTCCAGCCAGATTTTGGCAGTTAGTCTTCTTAGCTTCCATAGTAAACTTAATTCTGATGATTCTTACTAGCCATACATCAAAAACTGGTAGATCTTGTTTAAAACATTGTAGTACTTTTACCTTTTTTCATGCTTTATGTATCAGAATCTGTAGGGGAGAAACATAGTATCAGATCACCTCCTCCCAACACCACCCAAACTCAGCAGGCTCCTCTAATTCATAGTCAAGATTGGAAACCAGACTTTATGTGTGCTTACATGGTACCATATTACATGACTGCTTACATAGTATGCATGTACTCATATATCTACTCCTCTAACAGATAAGAATGCTAGAAGACAAAGAATAAGATCTACTTTTTTGGTATTCAATCTTCTCTGTCTCTGAGACATAGAAGATATTTAATAAATGTTTCTTCAATGAATAATATGTTTAGCTTGCCTTGCTCTTGCTTTTCATTCTTTCAAATAAAGTAAATATTTAATAAGTGATGCCTTTATTTTGTAGCTACAAAAATCTAGTTTCTTCTTTATGGGATTTAATGAAATTATAATTTGTACTTCTACAATTTTACATTTTAATAAATGCAAGTATTTTTCTATTTGCTCTTTGATCATTTTTACATATTGATCTCTAAAAACATTTTAGCATATAGAAAACCCAATATATGTATCGATAATATACTTGTTTGTTTCAGACGAAACTGCATTTTAGCAGATGAAATGGGTCTTGGCAAAACCATTCAATCAATTACATTCCTCTCCGAAATCCTTCTAACTGGTATACGAGGACCCTTCCTGATTATTGCTCCACTTTCTACTATTGCAAACTGGGAGAGAGAGTTCCGTACATGGACTGATATTAATGTTGTGGTTTATCATGGAAGCCTAATTAGCAGACAAATGATACAGCAATATGAGATGTACTTCAGGGACTCACAGGTATGTTAATGATAATTTTGTTTGTGGTTTCATCTCATAACTAGTCAGGGTCAAAGAAAACAAACATACACCAACTACTTTGAAATTCAGAAGAAATTTTAATTACCTATACTATGTCTATATTATTGTCTATATTATTACTACTTTGGTAAGTTAAGAGAATAATGAGAATCAATTTCATACTCTAGTTAACTCCAAAGAAGTATGCTGATCTATATAGTTGTACAAATTTAACTATATTCCATAAATGTTTTAAACTAGAGTAGTTATTGTACTAATGATGTTTAAACATATTTAAATTTATTTTTAGTTTAATAACTACTTCTTTTGATCTTGTTTTCTCTTTCTAAAATTTTATTTAAATCTTCAGTGACATCCATAAGTTTAAATGCCTAGGGAGGTGAGATTATAAGTTCTCTTTTATATTACCTGGATTTTGATTTTAGACATGTGGTATGTTTGTTTTATGAACATACCTTAGTTCTTTTCTTTGGGGACTTGATTACTTCACTACTCTAAATTGTGGCTTGTTGGTTTTCCTCTTTCCACTATACACTAATGGTGTTTTGTTTGTTTTAACATTAGTCGCTTACTATTTAGGAGGGGATTTCTTAATTTTCTCATACTCAGATCTTAAGATTAAGAGATGACAACATAGGAAAGAATTTTCTAGTTATAAGCTAATGCCAGAAATTATTAAGTGCCAAGCTAGTGTTGAGTGTGATCTTTATTTAGAAATAAAAAGCAAATCAGTAAAAAACACAATTTGGTCAAAATTGTACATTTTAGTTGGAATAAGTCTATCTTCTGGCACTTTACTTCAAAGACATTTCCTTTTTCTTTATTAATTCTCTAAGGATCATTTTAACATTATGCTATATGATAGTAAAAATAAGTTAATGTGTATTCCTTTTGCCTTTAAATTATAAGTGATTTTCTACTTGTGGAAGTTAAAAATAGATGACTTTACCTAATTTTACCCCTACCTGTATGGTTCAAACAATTACATTTCTGTGAAATTAGAGATCTATATTATCCTTTATTCTCATTTCTACCAAATAACTGCCATCTTTGTATGTTATGTCATAGTATGTTATGTCATAGGTAGGTTATGGTCTAATTTCCTTAATGCTATTTTATTCTTTTTGATCATATGTTTGTAAACTGGTTGAGCTATCTGGTATTATAATTATGATTTAACTGAGCCTTCTCATTTTTATAGTTAGCACACTTAAAATCTCTGGAATTTAAGAGATAACAAGGTCAATTTATTTTAATATACATCTTATAGATTGACTATAAACACCACTGTAAAAATCTAGAAGATTCTTAAATGTAATAAACAGTAGTGTTCAATACTATATGTTATGGTAACTTATAAATTCTAGAATTGTATTTAAAGAGGTTTTAAGTTTCTAAAGATAAAGATATTTCATGTTGTCAGAAACACATCTGTATTTAAATAGAGGAATAACATCTAGAGTTAGTCTTTTCAAATATATTTTAATATAAGTGTTTTTGATATTCAACTTTTGTTTTTTTGGCTAAAACAAAAACACTGACTGCCACCTAGGAAATAGCAACCCTGTAGGACAAAGGAGAACTGGTCTTGTAAGTTTTTGAGTTTGCAAATCTTTACAGTAGCAGAGGTGCTCATCTTTATTCTGAGGAGCCAGAGAGCCTTGTGGCAGTGTGAATAACAGACAAATGTTTAATCCACTGTGCCATCAGCACTCCGTGTAGATGTTATGTAACTTGAAATAATGGTAGTTGTAAAATTATGCCTTAAGTTTATAAATGGTCCTGGAAAAGTAACAAGATTTGATAACACTAATACCACAAACTACACAAGTAGTAACTATGTTACATTATACTAAATAGTTTATATATTTCACTTACTTTTTATAATACTTCTAAAGAATGGGTCATTATGAGAAAGTAATGGCCAACTACATCAGTTGACAAAATGGTGGATCACTACATCATAACTGCCAAATTTTATCATCATGTAACTACCAAAGTTAGATCATCACAAAGCTCCCAAACCACTGCGAATCATGGCCAAGCCAACTTTACATATAACTTTAGCAAAACAGCTAGTGTGATTCTCTCCTTGCACCTCGTTGTTAATGCCAGAAATTGTCAGATAGTATTTTTTCTTATTATCATAAATGAAAAATCTCAAATTTTAAGTCATTAAGTGGAGTAGGTGTACTAATCTTGAAAAGTAGTAATACTGGTAGATAGAGGAAAGAGCTAGGAGGCAACGGGAATTTATAGAGGTCAAGACAAAGACATGTACATATGCAAATGTGTATATGAGGATGGGGAAATAGATCTATGTGTCTATATTTATAGGTTTGGTATTAAGGTGGGGGAAGGACCTTGGGCCTCTACTCAAGCAATCCCTCAATGCCTGAATACTTTCTTCTATTAAATTGGCATTCTATGATGCTTACCCTCCCGACACAACTGCTGAAGCCAAAGCGGGTGAACAAGTAAATGTGGTGAAGAAAGCTGATGGTGCCCGGCTATCAAAAGAGATAGTGACTGGGGACTTAAAGGCTTGAAGATAAACATGCGGCCGTCTAGCTCAGAAGCAACAAAGTCCACATGGAATAACACACCAACCTGTGTGATCACGTGGTTCCAAAGGGATCAGTTATCAGGCATCAAAAAACAAAAAATCATATCATTGGGTGCACACCTCCATGATACGATCACAGAGGACAAATGGGTACATAAGCAAATGTGGCGAAGAAAGCTGATGGTGCCTGGCTATCAAAAGAGATAGTGTCTGGTGTCTTAAAGGCTTGAAGGTGAACAAGCGGCCATCTAGCTCAGAAGCAACAAAGCCCACATGGAAGAAGCACACCAGCCTGTGTGATCAGGAGGTGTCAAAGGGAGCAGGTATAAGGCATCATCAAAACAAAAAAAACGATCTTACCATAGTGAATGAAGGGGGAAGTGCAGAGTGGAGACCCAAAGCCCATTTATCAGCCACTGGAGATCCCCTCACAGAGGAGTCTAGGGGAGGAGATGAGTCAGTCATGCACCGATGAAGAATACAGCTTTCCTCCAGTTCCTAAATGCTTCCTCTCCCCCCACTACCATGATCCGAATTCTACCTTGCAAGTGTGGCTAGATCAGAGGTTGTACACTGGTGCAGATAGGAGCTGGAGGCCCAGAGAATCCAGGGTGGATGATACTTTCAGGACTAGGGGTGTGAGGGGCGATACTGGGAGAGTAGAGGGTGAGTGGGTTGGAAAGGGGGAACCAATTCCAAAGATCTACATGTGACCTCACACAGTGTCATCCCTCATTCTCCTTCTATCACTCTGGCTCCTTGGTAGTATTTTGAATATATTCCCCCAATTTAGGCCCTTCACACTTGGTGCTGCTTTTTCCATAAAGCATTCCTCTCTAAACATCAGGATGGCTTTCTCCCTCATCTTCTGGGGTTTTTGCTTAGATGTCAATGTCTCAGTAATGTCCTGACAATCCTACAAAAAATGATATTCATTTTTCTGTCTCTATGCTATATATTCCACATCTTTGTTTTTTTTCACATCTTTGTTTTATTGCAGTCCAAAGCTCTTGTCATCTTTTACCTTCTTGCTGTTACTGTTTTCTTTTTCTTTCTTTTTTTTTTGCTTTTGTTATCCACTCTATTTTATATCCCATGTGAACATGGATGTAAAAATTCATAACAAAATGTTAGCATACTGTGATATATTAAAAGGCTGGTACTCTGTGAATAAGTTTTAGTTTATTCCAAGAAAAACAGATGTTTTGCCATTCTAACTAGATAACATTGTAACTCTTTAGGGGGGGCGGATTTCTTAATGACTGTATCCTGCATTTAGAGTAATTGGTGTGTGAATTCCAACTTGGGCAGTTAACTTACTGTATTTTGTTTATTGCTATATTTCCAGGAATAAGAGCAAGAACTGGCACATGCTCAGTAAACATTTGCTAGCTAAATTATTTGGATAGGTTATTTGTCTATTAACACTGATTTGTCATTATATGTCTGAACTTATTGTTGTAGTTAATAAATGCTATTATTGAAGTCTCACCAGATTGGCTCTCAAAAATTATATAAAACATTTTACCAGGAAAGATTTATTGGGAAACAATTATAAATTAGATAATTGTGTGTTGGCATAATTTTAACATTCTTGAAAACCTAGCACTCTGATAAGATTTTAATTATAAAACTCATTTAAGGGAATGTCTATGGATATGTTAAAATGTCATTGGAAAATGTGTTTGAGCAGAAGTCAATTAGATATGCTTTTATACTATTTTACATGAATACAAAAATGAAATTACCTAAGACATTCTGACAAATTATTGTGTCTTACAATAAATTTCTAGGGGCATATCATTCGAGGTGCTTACAGATTCCAAGCCATCATCACTACTTTTGAAATGATCCTTGGAGGATGTGGAGAACTTAATGCAATTGAATGGCGATGTGTAATTATTGATGAAGCACATAGATTAAAAAATAAAAATTGTAAACTCCTTGAAGGTTTGAAACTCATGAATCTGGTAAATTAATGCTATTATTGTTATTTAATTCATTTTCATAACTATAAAATAAAGTGTCCAAAAATCACAGGGCAAATGCTAAAACTTACTTTCTTTTTTTATTTTAGAAAAGAGATGTATCAAATACCATCCCTGGTACTTTATATTTCTTGCTTTGATTCCAACCAAACCAAACTCACTGCCAATTTAATTCATAGCAACAATATAGGATAGAGTAGAACTGCCCCTTTGAGTTTCCAAGACTAGTAAACCTTTAAGGGAAGAAGAAACTCATCATGGAACTGCTGGTGTTGTTCAAATGCCAATCTTGAAATGCTGATCTTGACCATCTTGTGGTTAGTAGCCAGATGTGAAACCAATTAAGCCACCAGTGCTTACTCTTAGTATGGAAGCATCTTCCCTGTTTCTTAGAATTAATTATTTTAACTCATTCCACCAAAAAGCTTTAGTAATTAATTTTCGTATTGAAAAAAAGAAACTTTTGTACTATAAGGCCATAAATTGTAGCCATAAATCTCTTATTGAACCTTCCTTTTTATATGTAAAGCTACAATATTATTCAGTTAATTTATGATAAAAGTACGACATATTTCTACAAGCCTAACATGTATTGTCTGTAATTGATAAAAATTGTTTTTAATCATGATTTTGTTTGGTATTTTTACTGCCTTGAAATACAGATTTTCTTTTATATTTTGATTTTTACTGAAAGCACATAATTAGCATATGAACACTTGAATAACTCAAATATGCCAAATTATAGTAAAAATTGTAAGTCTCCTTTTTTACTCCCTCTTCAACTGTTCCTCACCCCCAGGTCAGCTCCTCTTCTCAATGTATACACTTTGGTCTATATATTTCTGTATTATTTGCATTACATGTGTGTGAAGATGCACAGATATATATGTGAATACTTACTTTATAAATTATTGTTAAAAACCATTTTCAAATTATAATTTGTAGCACCATCTTAAATTTTTTTCCTGTGTTATTTCTTCTCTCTGATTGCTTTATTTAATTTTTAATGGAATTCTAGCATAGAAGCATTTTCTTGGATTATATCTGAAAGATTTAAGAATGTGTTCTTATATCAATAGCTAAAATTATTTTGTTGTTAAAAAAAAACCATACCAAGAGTGGTAGAGTACTGAGAAATAGGAAAAGTTTATTTGGGGACTACCTAAAATATGTATCTAAAATTATTTAGAACTACTTTTTAAGTGAAAATTAATTGACTGCAAAGTAATAATTAAGAGTTTTAACAAGTGATTAGATACAGTAATAATTAAGAGTTTTAACAAGTGATTGGAGAAGTAAGACTTTGAAGTTATTCTTGAGTTGACTTTAAAATTGCAGTCAGAAATATATTCTCCTTTTCAAACACTGAACATATGAAGTCCTAAATTAGCTTTCATATATATTTTCTTACTTTGGTATTTGATGTGATTTATTCTTGTTTTATCTAGGAACACAAGGTGCTTTTGACTGGTACGCCTCTCCAAAATACAGTTGAAGAACTATTCAGTCTTCTTCATTTTCTTGAACCTTTAAGGTTTCCCTCTGAGTCGACATTTATGCAAGAATTTGGGGATCTGAAAACAGAAGAACAGGTATGCTATTGTCCTTTAAAAAAAGTATCCCAAATTTTTAAGGAAGCAAAACCAAAAGGTAGTACTATCCCCAAATTTCTTAGTGTTATAATTAATTCATATGTGTAATTTTATGTGTCCTTATGTTACATATCTTCTTATGTTGTATGCAGGTACAGAAGCTTCAGGCTATCCTGAAACCAATGATGCTGAGACGATTGAAAGAAGATGTAGAAAAGAAATTGGCACCTAAGGAAGAAACCATCATTGAAGTAGAGCTTACTAATATTCAAAAGAAATACTACCGAGCTATTTTGGAGAAGAACTTTTCATTTTTATCTAAAGGAGCAGGACAAACTAATGTCCCTAACTTGGTTAATACCATGATGGAACTCAGGAAGTGCTGTAATCATCCATACCTTATCAAAGGTAGCTGGAAAGACTTACAAACAAATGCACTCGTTTCTTTTTAAAGCAGTCATGAATGGCCAAGCTACCGCTATAGCTGTGGTGGCTTTCAGAGGGAAAGGAAGGGATCCCCAAACTCCTCACTCTGAATTTCTGAGGGACCGCATATGTTTCAGAGCCACTGGACATAACACAGCTGCATTATTGCAACACCCCTTTCAGCCTAGGAGGTTTCAGTAGTTGTGTTATGTTTAATTTGGACGGATTATTTTTCCACTGCTTTAATCCTTGTGAACCTAAGGATTATTCTTACACCCACCCTCCAAGCCCCTGTGTCCTTTCCCATTAGGTGCCCCTCAGTTTTTGTGCAATCATACCATAGTTCTTCATTTTAACTTCTTCAGATCTTCTCTGTTTGTTGCCAGGCTTCTCTCTGCATAGTATTTGAGACTTTTCATCGATTTTTAGAAATCTACGCCCATCTACACTTTATCTAAGAGTACGTTTCTAAACCTAGTAACTAAAGTTTCTTCTTGTATTTCTGGGGCTCATTTATGGCTGGAAAGGTTGAGGTCTAGATTCTCTAGAGAAAATATGCATCAAACATGTGTAATATGGTTTCTTGTTTTATTTTTTTTTTCTTGTCTTTAACTTAATGGCCAGTCAGATGTCCATGCTTACGCCCAGATTAATTGGGATCATGATTGATGTTTAATTTTATATCGTTGTTTAGTAATAAATGTGTCTACCTACCTGCATCAGGACGACAGACCCTTTAATTCTTTGTTCTATAATACTGACTAAATTTTAGTAAATGTAAATGCATATGTAGCATATGATAGGGATCTGGGGTTACTAGAAGATGGATGCCATTTTTCTTGCCCTCGAGGAAATTATCGCTTGGTGTTGTTGGGAATTTAGCCCCAAATATAAATAATTATAATAAAAGTAATGTAGTTGCCATCAGAAAATGATGTAACCAAAGCAGAGGAATACTAATCTATATATAAAACAATGTAACTGAGAGTTGTCTGTTAATTGATACTGCCTTTGACAGGTGCTGAGGAAAAAATACTTGGAGAATTTAGAGACACTTATAATCCAGCTGCTTCTGATTTTCATCTTCAAGCAATGATCCAGTCTGCTGGTAAATTGGTCCTGATCGATAAATTGCTTCCCAAAATGAAAGCAGGTGGTCATAAAGTACTCATCTTCTCTCAGATGGTACGCTGTCTTGATATCCTGGAGGACTATCTGATACATAAAAGGTAAACTCCAAACTCACTGCTGTGGAGTCGATTCTGACCCATAGCAAGAGTATTGCTATAATTCATTGAATTAAATACTGAATTAGGCTACATGTATGTTAGTAAGGTTTTTGTAGTGCTTTCCTGTACCCTAGCTTTGCTCACATATTTTCCTTTACCTAGAACAAACCCATTTAGTCCTATGAGTGTTATGTGATCAATCTTTTTCTTTTTTACTCTTCAAAACTTTGCTTTCTTTTTTTAATAAATCATTTTATTGGGGCTCTTACAACTTTTATAACTATCGATACAGCAATTGTATTAATCACATTTGTTCATATGCTGCCATCATCAGACATTGTCTTGTAGTAGTTGTGTGGCTGGAAAACATAGCAAATTTCTAGATCAGGAGTCCACAAACTATGGCCCGTGGGCCACATGCGGCCCACCAAGGACATTTATCCGGCCTGCCGGGTGTTTTTGCCCCGTTTTTTTACTTCAAAATAGGATACGTGCAGTGTGCGTAGGAATTTGTTCATAGTTTTTTTTTTTAAACTATAGTCCAGCCCTCATGCGGGTCTTAGGGACAGTGAACTGGGCCCCTGTTTAAAAAGTTTGAGGACCCCTGGTCTAGGTATTCTTGACATAAGTAAGGACTTATCAGGTATATTTTTGTGACTTTAAAACTTTCTAGTAATTATGTGACGTAAATGAATTTATGTAGAATACTGTGTTCACAACAGAGGGTGATTTTTATTTTATTTTTTCAACAGGCTGATTTATGATCTCTTTTGGATCTATTTTGTTGTTATAGTTAGAACCTTAATTATTTATGCTTACCATAAATTATAAAATTTATGCATGTTTAATCTTTTTCAATTTTTAAAATATCATTTTTTGTGGGGGTGTGTATAACAAGATAATGTTAAAAATTGTCTAAACCAAAAGCTTAACTGCCATTGAGTTGATTTTTACTTATGGTCACATGTACAAGATTTTCCAAGGCTTATGGGAGAGGACAATTTCATCTTTCTGCTTTAGAAGGATGAATGTGTTTGAGCCCTCACCCTTCTGGTTAGCAGGCTAACTTACCTGACAATGTCAACAGGCTCCTTATATACTGTTTAATTGATAATTAAATAATAAGCTGGTAACACAGCTTTTAAACATACTGCTGCTAATCAGAAACTCAGCAGTACAAAGTCACTAGATACTCTGCAGCCTGTTTCTGTAAATATTACAGCTTTGGAGACACTACAGGATAGTTCTGCTCCATCCTATAGGGTTGTTATGAGTTGAAACTGGCTAGATGACAGTGGTTTACCAATATCAGTGCAGCTCCTGTTAAAACACTCTAGTCAGTCATAGGTGAAAAGAAGTATCTTGAACCAGAAGATAGTTTGCCAAGTAGTGTATAATCATATCAACTGAAAGAAGAGCCTGCCTTCAGGACAGAGAAGAATGCTTTTGTGCTTTTTAAAAGCCTCACGTGTATATTTATTATAGTGTCATTAAATACACACACACACACACAGATACAAAAAAAAAACAGAATTGTTTCAGGCAGGGCAGAGCTTTTGTAGTACACATTTTTGCCACCTGGGAAGGTTCACTGTGGTTACAGTGAATTTTTTTGTGAAAGCAGTTCCGCTCAAACTTCATTTTTTGTGGTGGCCAAGAACATAGCATGCGGCTGTAAAATTGTGTTTCCTGCTTGGGAAAAATCGCAGAGAAACTGTTGTGGTGTAGAGCACAGCTTACCAGGACAGCGCAATAGGAAAAACTCACGTGTATGAGTGGTTTTCTTGTTTCAAAAAAGGTGAAATGTTGATGACAAACCTCATTCTGGATATCTGTCCACTGATGGAACAGATGAAAATGTCGACTCATAGTGCACTTGGACTTCTTTCTACCAGATCAGACTGTTAATCAAACTTTCTGTTTAGAGGTTCTAAAAAGATTGCATAATAGTGTGGGACAAAAAAGTCCTGATTTGTGGCAGATGGGGGACTGGTTTTGCCACCACGACAATGCACCTGCTCATGCAGCCGTCCCAGTGCACCAGCAGTTTTTGAGCAAAAAAAAAAAAAACCAGAATGTCTCTCTTGCCCTACACACCTTACTCACCTGACCTTATTCTTGGGACTTCTTTTTGTTTCCAAGAATGAAGAGGGAAATGAAAGAACAGCGATTTGATGACTTAGAAGAGATGAAGAAAAAAATGAGTGAGGTGCTGTCAGCCATCCAAACAGATGGATTTGAAAAATATTTCCAAGAATGGAATTGCAGATTTGACTAATGAATTAAGTTTAATAGAGAGTGCTTTGAAGTTGATAGGTTGTTTTGATAAAAATAAAAATTAGATACATAACTTTGAAAGAAAACACTTGGGGGTGGCGAGCATTCAGGTTTTGGGGGTATCCCCTCGTGTGTGTCTCTTTCTCTGTGTGTCTGTGTGTATGTAGTATATGATATTATTAACAAAATAATAGTATCTTTCAGCAGATGAAAATAAGAGCTATTGTTACTCGAGTTACTAAAAATGATGCTTTTAATGACATTTAGTTGGGCTTATTTTATTAAAGGCACAGATAGTCCAATCAACTATTAACAGCAAATACAAAACAAACTGAGGAGTCAGTTGTGAAGAGTTGCCACTATATTCAGGACTACAGAGAGTTTTGCTTTTTGTTTTTTAATTTTCATGTAACTTTGTATTTTCCCAAGAAGTATAAAATCATAAAAACTGTTGCGATGATAATTCTTAATTTTATATTGAACATGATGTAGAAAAGCTGACTTTATATTTGTTCGAATGTGTCTTCATTTTCATTATATTTGTCTTTATTGTCTATATTTTGATAGATACTTATATGAGCGAATAGATGGGCGAGTTCGAGGGAATCTACGACAAGCTGCTATAGATCGATTCAGTAAGCCTGATTCAGATCGATTTGTTTTCCTTCTGTGTACACGAGCTGGTGGATTAGGCATCAACTTAACTGCAGCTGATACGTGCATAATTTTTGATTCTGACTGGAATCCTCAAAATGATCTTCAGGTAAATAAAATTCTTTAGCTATGGATATTAAAAATACATACATATATATTTTGTTTAATGTAGATAACCTAACATGTTTCCCTAAAAAAAGTGCCAAATGAAAAAGGTGAAATTATTTTAATTAAACACAATAACTAATAAAAGGTAAACTATTAGATGGCAGGGTTTTTATTTTTAAAAAGTGACTGCAATAGAAATATAAAACCATTTTTCAAATACAAATTCTGTTCCCTCAGAACAGTTAACCATGCAAGACCAAAAGAATAGCTAGCATTTGTCCTAAACAGAGCTCAAAAGGTGGGAAAATATAGAAAAGAAGGGTGAATGAATTGGGGGAGCCTAGGAAGGACAAAACAGACAAAGAAGGATCAACTGTCCACTTTGGAGGAACTGTCCACCTTAAGCATAGCTTCGAAACATTTTCAGTTACCGAAGGCCTAATTAGTGGAAGCAGATAATTGTCAGAGCGTCCCGCAGGGCGATCAGGTCAGCTTTAAAGACACTGCAAATGTAACTGAGGAGGGGCTGATTTCTTGGAGTGGAATCAACCATGGTAGTATGAGGGGAGTAAAGCCCGTTGGCGTGGAGCCTCTGGATTCTTCGTTTGCTGAAGGGTCATGACTCAAGGAGAAACAGTTGTAGTACTCAGTTAATGATCATAACTTGTTATGTGCAAAGTATGAATCTAGGAAAATTAGAAGTTGCCAAAATTTTAATGGATCACATAAAGATCAATATCCTCGGTTGAGTGAGCTGAAATGGACTGGTTTTGGGCATTCTGAATCAGAAAATCGTATGACTTACTATTCTAGCAGTAACATAATCAGGAGGAATGCCATGGCTTTCATTGTCAAAAAGGACATTGCGAAATCAATCTTGATTTACAAAGCAGTCTGAGATAGGATTATATCTGTCCGTCTTCAAGGAAATCCGATCAGTACACTTATTAATCAAATTTCTAGAACAAGTTCAGAAGCTGGTGATGAAGAAACAAGAATTCTACCAGTTCCTTCAGTCTGAAATTGATAAAACATACAATCAAAGTGCATTGATAATTATTGTCAATTGGAAAGAAAAAGTTGGAAACAACTTTTTCCCAGAAGGAGAGGAAGGAATGATAGTGTACCAGTAGGGTCTTGATGGTTGAAAAGAAGCTGGAAATCACATGATAGGATTTTGTAAGACCAGTAGTATGGTCTTGCAAATACCTTTTTTGGCAACACAGAAGGTGACTAGATATCAAACTGACTACACCTGTGGTCAAAGCTGAAGAAACTTACAGAAAGTCTAAAAGAGGAAAAATAAAAGGTTAAGTCTATCTATCCTACCAGAATTTTGAGAACATTTTAAGAACATGTATGACACACTGAACACTGATGGCAGAAGTCCTGATGAGCTATGGGAGGATAGCAAGAACATCATGAAGAAATCAAAGGTCATTGAAAAGATAGGAAAGAAAGAAATTTAAAAGTAGGTGTTGACATTTTACCATTTGGGAAGGTAGCGTATGTGCAAGAACCAATAGTGCTGAAGGAAGAAGTTCAAGTTGCATTGAAAGAATTAGCAAAACACAAGGCTCTAGGAATTAATAGGTTACCAACTGAAATGTTTAAACAGGCTGATGAAGCACTGGAGTCACTCACTCATCTATGCCAGGAAATATGGAAGACAGCTACTTGGCCAACTGAATGGAAATGATTCATATTTGTACCCATACCCCAAAAGGTGACCCACCAGAATTCTCAAATTCTAGAACAATATCCACGTGCAAGTAACATTTTGCTGAAGATCATCCAATGATAGTTGTAGCAGTACATTAACAGGGAGCTGCCATAAGTTCACACCAGATTCAGAAGAAGACATGGAACAAGGGATATCTTAGCCGATGTCAGGTGGATGTTGGCTGACAGCAGAGAATACCAGAAAGTTGTTTAATTGTGTTTTATTGACTAAGGAAAGGCATTTGTGTGGATCATAACGCACTATGGATAACATTCAGACAAATGGGAATCCCTGAATATTTTTTATTCTTCATTGTGCTTATACATAGATCAAGAGGCAGTTATGAAAACAGAATAAGGAAATGCTGCATGATTTAAAATCAGGAAAGATGTTCATCTGTGTTGTATCCTCTCACTATACTTATTCAATCTGTATGCTGGTCAACTAATCAGAGAAGCTAGAATATATGAAGAAATGTGGCATCGGGATTGGAGGAAGGCTTATTAACAGCCTGGTGTATGCAGATGACACAAACTTGCTTGGTGAAAATTAGGAGGACTTAAAGCACATGCTGGTGAAGATGAAAGATTGTAGCTTTCACTGTGGAATACAACTCAATGTAAAGAAGATCAAGATCCTCACTACTGGACCCATAGGTAACATCATGATAAATGGAGAGGGGTTGAGGGGGATGAAATGTTTAATAATTTTTTCCTGCTTGCATCCACAAGCAGGGCTTATGGAAAGCAGCAGTAAGGCTCAAAAGACAAATTGTATTAGGTAAATCTGCTGCACAAGACCTCTTTAGAGTTGAAAGCATGTATGTTACATTGAAGACTTGGGTACGCCTGACCCAAGCCATGGTATTTCCAATTGCTTTATGTGAATATGAAAGTTATATATTGAATAAGGAGGACAGAAGAAGAATTGGTGCATTTGAATTGTGCTGCTGGAGAAAAATATTGAAAGAACCATGAAGTGCTAAAGCACAAACCCTCCTGTCTTGGAAGAACTATGACGACAGTGCTCGTGAGACGCGAAGATGGGAGATTCATCCTACATACTCTGCACATGTTGTCAAGAAAGACCAGACACTGGAGAAGGGCATCATGTTTGGTAGAGGGTCACAAAAAAAAAAAGGAAGGCCTTCAATGAGATGGATTTACACAGTGGTTGCAACAGTGGGACAGCACAGGAACAATTGTGAGGAAGGCACAGGACCAAGCAATGTTTCCTTTCATTGTGCATTTGGTTGCTCTTGGCACCAACTTGATGGCACCTAACAGCAGGGATTGAGTAGGAAGAGTGCTGTGCTGAACTGAAGGAATTACAACGCTCTGACTGTATAAAATGTGCATAGGCTGTAATCTTTCACCCCATCACAATTTAAAAATCAAAATACAAAACACAATCGTACTCAGTACTCTGAATTTAGAAGCCTTAGTTTGCCAGTCCCTAAATCAAACCAGTATCTTAAATTTTTGCATATGGAAAGCATGTTTGTACTTAAAATTGGCCACAGTGAGAAGAATGGAAAAAGCTCATTTATAGTAAACTA
Source organism: Tenrec ecaudatus (assembly GCF_050624435.1). Taxonomy (NCBI): domain Eukaryota; kingdom Metazoa; phylum Chordata; class Mammalia; order Afrosoricida; family Tenrecidae; genus Tenrec; species Tenrec ecaudatus. The sequence continues at coordinate 44,069,915 of NC_134547.1, forward strand.
TTGTTAGAACATGAGGTATAATTAGGAAAACTATACTGGATCCCTCAACTTCACACAGTTTGTTTTTCTAACTGCTAGTCTTTAGAGACTAATACAAATGTTGACCTCTTACATTTTCCCTAGTCCTAGAGCAGTACTATTCATTCAAGATTCTGTGATACAAAGGTAACAGTGTCAAGCGAGGGCATCGAATAAATATCACATGTGAATTTTAAAGCCCCAATTCATGATTTTTTCCTGAGAAAACAGAAGGTGATTAGTAACTTGGAGAATGACTGTAGAGTCTATACATCATTCAAGTCTGTATTATATAAATTTTAGTAGAAATGTAAGATAGAAAGTGAAGCACTTATATAATCTTTGGCATCACCAGTTCTAATCTCTATTAACATAAAAGAATTAGTTCTTTCACTGTTTAAATAAATTTATGACTGGTATTTTTCACCTAAAGCTTTTCAGTTTGTATGCCTTCTCTCAAAATTGCTCTGTTTAACTAAAATATGTAGAAACTGTGATTGATAATATAGTAGATACTTTTTAAGGGTGACCTTTAAGTCTTCATACCTTGTATTTCTATCAGCTAAAAACAAATCTGTGCATATGATTCCTGTGCATTTCTAGAATTGTATTAATAGTAGCCTCTTTCAAAACTGTTGATGAAAATGTGTACTCTGAAATATAACCTTAAGTTTTAAATTACTGTAAATTGTTGAATCTGTTCTTATTCTAGGAAATTCTACCCTAACTTCTAAAAAAGCAAGGGTGTCTAAAAATTCTTATATACTTTTATATTCCTGCAGGATATTTACTATTAAATGACTTTTGTGAAATAATTGTCTATAACTTCTTTTTTTTTAATAGGCCCAAGCTCGTTGCCACAGAATTGGTCAGAACAAAGCAGTTAAAGTCTACCGTCTAGTAACTCGCAACTCTTATGAGAGAGAGATGTTTGACCGAGCCAGTCTGAAGCTGGGTCTAGATAAAGCTGTGTTACAGAGCATGAGTGGAAGAGAAAATAATGTTGGTGGTGTATGTATAGTTTCTTTTTTACATAAAGATTTTTGTGATACTTTTCAATACATGTAATTTTGAATGTGGTGATGTTAGGTAAGGGTTGGATTTCTAATTGCAAGGTAAGGTCTTTAAATAGGAATTTCAAAAAATAGAAATCCCTTAAAGCTTATGTATTAATATATAAGAAAATAAACTTTATGTAATTTTTTATGTTTCTGTTCATTGTTTTTCAAATTATTTTACAGATACTTAGTCAAAAAGAGTGAACAATTTCCCTGTTTAACAATGCATTCATTCAGAGAAATTTCTTTGTAATTTAAACTTTACCTTGTCCTTTGACATTTTTCAGGGATATTTTATCATTTTGTGAACTTTTAAAAAATAATTGTTACTAAAATGTTATATTCAGATTCAACAGCTTTCTAAAAAAGAAATAGAAGATCTGCTTCGGAGAGGTGCATATGGTGCCATTATGGAAGAAGAAGATGAAGGCTCCAAGTTCTGTGAAGAGGATATTGATCAGATTTTACAACGACGTACAAAAACTATTACAATTGAATCAGAAGGACGTGGGTCAACATTTGCCAAGGTAACATATTTTATAAATATGCTATCTTTACTCACATCTGAAAAATTTTTAGCTGTCTTTTCATTTATGAATTATCTGCAAAACATCTGCTTAATGTTCGGATACACTGGATTAACTCACATGCCATATGTGACATTCTATCCTTTGTTTTTTTGTCTGATCTCTGACAAAAATTTGCACATATACTCTTCCCACCCTAAAGAAATGTAAGGACAATAACTGGAAATAGTTCTAAGTGGTAATCAGAGTAAAATTGAAATCAAAATACAAGAGAACATTAAAAACTTCATGGAAAATTTTCAATACTCTTAATTCTGTTTTTCCAAGAGGTTTTTGATGCCTCTTCATATGTGCCAAAGTCAGAACAAAACATAAGTTACCATTGGGTGGTTATTGTCTTATATTAACTTGTAATAATTTAAATTACAAAAGAAAATAAACTATATCCCATTTCAATTACCATTAAAATCTAATTAGGAACGTTATTAAATTTGTATCTTGAGAGGAAGCCTTAGTTATGTATCCTGCTCATCTACTCTACTTGGGGGGAAAATTGTAAAAATTTTACTAATTGATTTTGTATTCTGATTTTATTTAAATCATTTTATTGGGGCTCATACAACTCTTATCACAATCCACACATACATCAATTGTGTAAAGCACACTTATACATTCATTGCGCTCATCATTCTCCAAGCTTGCTTTCTGCTTGAGTTCCTGGGATCAGCCTCTCATTTTCCTTTTTCCCCTTCTTCTTCCTCCCCACTCCCCCTTCCCTCATGAATCCTTGATAATTTATAAATTATTATTTTATCTTATTTTATACTGCCGGGCATTTCCCTCCACCCACTTTTCTGTTGCCCATCCCCCAGGGAGGAGGTTATATGTAGATTCTTGTGATCGGTTCCCTCTTTCTACCCCTCCCCTTCCCTCCTGGTATCACCACTCTCACCACTGGTCCTGAGGAGTTCATCTGTCCTGGATTCCCTGTGTTTCCAGTGTCTATCGGTACCGCTGTGCATCCTCTGGTCTAACCAGGTTTACAAGGTAGAATTGGGATCATGATAGTGGGGCCAGAGGAAGCGTTTAAAAACTAGAGGAAGGTTTTGAGTTTCATTATTGCTATACTGCACGGTGAGTGACTCATCTCCTCCCCACTACCGCTCTGCAAGGGATGTCCTGTTGTCTACAGATGGGCCTTGGGTCCCCATCACGTGCTCCCCTCATTCACAATGAAAAGGCACACCACCACCACCCCCCACCACCTTTGGTGCTTGAAACCTGGTCCCCTCGGCCCTTCATGATCACACAGGTTGGTGTGCTGCTTCCATATGGGCTTTCTTGCTTCTGGGCTAGATGGCTGCTTGTTTACTTTCAAGCCTTTAAGACCCTAGCCGCTGTATCTCAATAGCCGGGCACCATCAGCCTTCTTCACCACACTTACTTATGCACACATTCTTCTTCAGCGTTTATGTGGGGAAGGTGATCACACAATGATGGTTTTGTTCTTTGGTGTCTGCTACCTGATCCCTTCAACACCTCGTGATCACACAGTTTTGTGTGCTTCTCTGTGGGCTTTGTCGCTTCTGAGCTAGATGGCCACTTGTTTGCCTTCAATCCTTTAAGACCCCAGACGCTATATCTTTTGAGAGCCGGGCACCATCAGCTTTCTTCACCACGTTTGCTTATGCACACGTTTGTCTTCAGCGATCATGTCGGGAAGGTGAGTATCATGGAATGATCGTTTAGCTGAGCAAGGTGCTCTTGTATTAAGGGAATGTGCACGAAGAGGCCCAATTTCCACCTGCTACCCTACTACTAAACCAAAAATACATGCACATGGGTCTATTTCCCCCATAATCATAAATATATTTACATATGTGCATGTCTGTATTTAGGCTTCTATGTATGCCCTTTGCCTCCTAGTCCTTTCCTCTATTTCCTTACGCTTTCTTCCTGTCCCTCTACCATGTTCAGCCTTCATTCTGGTTTCAGTAATTCCTCTCAGTTACCTTGCCCTTGGTCACTCCCTACCAGTCCTCTCATCCCTTCCCTGCCACTGGTTTTGAACCAGGAATAGAAAAATAAACACCTATCTCACAATAAATGGGTGGAAGCCTAGATAGTTAGAGGGATGGCAGGCCACACTTAGGGAGGCATTCTGATTATTTTTGTAGTTTTTTGTTTGTTTGTTTGTTTGTTTGTTTGTTCAGTAAACTGTATCTTGCATTAACTGAAGAGATTTTTGCGGCTGCTGGTGGGTTTTTGTTCATGTGGATTTTGTTTCTTTTTTTATTTCAGTATCCTGTACGGATTCACTGAGGTTCTTCTCCTTTCTCATTTTCCTCTCCTGCATTTGCTGCTTTCTGTTGAGAAATAGAGGTTTCACCTTTTCAAAGCCTTCTCTTGCAAATATTAAAGGGATGGCTGCATTTTAAAAACATGATTTGGGGGAGGAGCTAGGATTAACTTTTTGAAGCAGCAAATTTGTATTTCACGTACTCTTTCAGTACAAGTATTTTATTATTTTGGGCTTTCATCCATTGTCACAATCGTAGAGAATGGTGTAATTCATTTTGAAAATGATGCATGTTAATTAAGTGTTGTATCTTTAACCATTTAGAATTTTACAAAGTTTTTCACTGAAAAAGAAACATCTCACAACAAATGTAACAAAAGCTTTTTTTTAAGTTTACGTTGTTGGAAATCATTTTAACCATAAAATTATTTTTTTCATATATAATAGATTTTCCTTTTAAATCAGTGTTTCCCAAAGTGGGCAATCCTGGTTCCTGGTGGAGTGGGGGTGTTGGAGTGTTTAAAAATGCCAATTCTTACACTTTGTTCTGAATTATGGGCTCTAGTACAAAAGTTTTAATTGCCTGAGGGTGGGGCACTGAGTAACTTTTTTCTGAAAAAGGGTCGGTAAACCAAATAAGTTGGTATCCTGTGGTCTAAATGTTTGATTCAGGCAAAGCTCATTTACCAGATGGTTAAATCTAGAGAGAGATGTATCTGTGAAAATACAGTACAAAGCACAGCTTTATCATTGTAAAGCCATTCATTTTAAGAACAGAAAACACTCATAGAATTAAGTTCATAAATTCTATGAGCTTTTTATTCTTCTTAAAATTAATGACTTCATAATGATAAAGATTTTGTCCCTCATTTACCATATTCTGTTACATTTTCATAAGGAATTATATCAATTGAATATGTGATAGAAATAAAACAGGAATATACCAGACAATAGAAATGTGTAATATAGTCAGATTTTGAAATTCTTATTTCTTACTAATATCCTGAGAAAGCTTTTCAATTTCCAGTGACATTTCCCAACCAATAAAACAATTTGTACTTGCTTACCAAAAATTAGGTGTTGACCAATAATAATAACTTATTTAACTGCTGAGATAATTCTATCCTGTGATAGTATTAAGCGATGTGGTGTCTTAAACATGTGTCCTTGTTTCAGTCCATTGCACTTGGCATATCCTTTGAATGTGTGTATGTATGATGAATTCAGATTATGCACAGTCAATTTGAACAGACTACCCTTTCAGTGCACTCCAGTAACTTTTTTCCTCCAAGTGTGAAACATTGTGAAAATTGGATTGTGTTTTTCAGGCAAGTTTTGTGGCCTCAGGAAACCGGACAGATATTTCCTTAGATGATCCTAATTTCTGGCAGAAATGGGCTAAAAAGGCAGAAATAGATATAGATGCCATCAGTGGTAGAGTAAGTATGTCTTTCCCTCTAAAGATTTTCTTTTTAATGAGTATACTTTGGTAATATAATATTTCAGCAGTCAATTATATAGTTAATAAAATTAATTTCTACTAGATCTTTCTGGGGTAATAGCATTCTCACATATTAAGTCAGGCACTGCTTAAATTTAATACTGTCTGTCATAGAGTTGCTTTTTGTAATTTTTTAAAATCACTTCAAGATCATGCTCTTTTGTTGTGCTTTCTTAGTTGAGGAGTTTAGTGTCAGAGGTCCTGTTGATGATGTTCCAGACAGATACAAAAGAAAAACAATACCAGACAAAAAAGGGTATTTTTAAGATACTTCCTTTGGGGAACAGAATCGAATACTAAGACATGTATTTAATGGTTGTACAGACATCTAGGCTTTGAAGATTACCAACTAATCACAACAGCTAAATAACTAGTGGAGAGCTCTGTTAAACAGCCATGCATCAGATCTTTTTTTGATCGATGGCCCTTAATCGTTGTTATTTAATATATTTTAGAATATACATGTACAAGTAAATTTTAAAAGGTAGTCCCCAAAATCGTATTTGTTATAAAACATTTTTATGTATTACAAAATCAAAGATTTCTGAAAAACACTTAAAATTCATAAATTTTATACATATATATGAATGAAAGAACTCAAATATACTTCCTAACCTTCGTAAATATTGCTACTAAAGAAGTAGAAAATATAATGCAAGAGAAAATCGACTTCACAGCAGGAAAGAGACAAAAAATATGAGTATACCAGTTTACTTTTGAGAGATTTGTTGATGAGGAAGAAAAATCTACATACCTTAGACCAAGCGTCCTCAAACTAGGGCCCGTAGGCGGCCCACCAAGGACATTTATCCTGCCCGCCGGGTGTTTTTGCTCCGTTTGTTTTTTACTTCAGTGTGCACAGAAATTTGTTCATAGTTTTTTTTAAAACTATAGTCCGGCCCTCCAACTGGTCTTAGAGACAGTGAACTGGCCCCTGTTTAAAAAGTTTGAGGACCCCTGCTTAGACATTTTTAACAAAAGTAGTTTAAAATAGAAATTTTACCTAATAGATTTAATCTCCAAATTGTTGATGACAATATTTTCATAAAGCAAGGCAAAATATTTCTAAAATGCCCAATGCTGTATTGTGCAGTGATATTTGTAACAGCACTATTAGTTATAGCATGACTTTAGAAATTTATTAAATCTTCAGTAGTGATGGAGTAGAAATCATTCTTTATAATGCAGTAATCAGAATGAAGTATATGGGAACTTGCGTAATGGCATACATTGAGCTCCAAAACAAGAATTAAATTAAAAAGTTTGATGGAAACAGATGTAGAACAATACTTAGGCAATTGTCTTAATTATGGATTTTCAAAAGCATGTATTAGTAATGCATATACATTGACAAGATACTTTCTGTATGACTTCCTTTAAATTTTAAGAAAAAAATTATGTTGGGTGGGTGGCTAGACAGTATTTTATTCTATTGTACATAAGTTTTCTCTAAGTCAGAATTATCAACAGCACCTAGCAACATTACACATTTATGAGTACTTTATGAGTTAGGATCATTCTTTAACTAGGGCTAAGTGATGAACAAGACAGATAAACTACTGGTTTTAGAGAGCTTACATTCTTAGCAGTACAGAATTTAAGAGTGAAAGAATAGAGAACACTTGAAAGACATAGAATTGGGTAAAATGGGGAGGTCACTGTCCTGTGATATCTCTGCTGAGATTTGAATTATGACTAGCCAGAACAGCATGGGGAAACTTTCACAGGTAGAGGAAACAAGTGCAAATGGCTCCAAATGAGATAATGTATCCCAGAAGCAGGAGATACTGTGGCAAGATGTAGGATTTAGAGGGGGTCTGGGTAAAGTCAGAGATCATAGACAAGGATCAACTCAATAGGACCTGGCAGATATCTTAAGGATTTTGTAAATAAACATATGGTCATTTAATTCTGTCATGATTACATTTTTAAAGGTATACATTGTGAAACGTATTAAAGAATTTTCTCAAAGTAAAGTATAAAGAAGTTAGACTAATAATACTTATTTTTGCTAGTATAGCAAAGTATATTATAAAGAAACTAACAAGATGATACTGACAAATGAAGCGTGAAGAATGAAAAGAAGAGAAGACAAGATTTTAATACAGAAGTACTATTTGGAAGGATATTTAATACATTAGTACTAAGATACTGAGTTTGGTTGGAAGATGCTCATAAAGAACTAGTCTCAGAAACCCACAGGGGCAGCTCTGCCTCGTTCTATAAGGTCACTATGACTCGATGGCTGTGAGGACATTGGGTTAGCATTTGGAAAACCATTAAAGTCACATCTTACAATAATAAATTGTATATCAAGAAAATTCCAATTTGTGATAAACTTAACTTTTTTCCCTTTAAGTCAAAGTGCAAAAAATGCTAAATTTCTCTTCAGCCTAACTCTTGCAAAGCACTAAAACGACATTTGGCCCTTCTATCTGTGGTTTTGTATCTGGGGAGTCAACAAAACACTGATGAATGGTGCTCGCTTAAGCAGCACATATACTCAAATTGCAAGGACACAGAGAAGATTAGCATCACCCCTGCACCAGGATGACACACAAATTCGTGAAGCATTCCATATTTAAAAAAAAAATACTGATGGATGAGAGATGTTAAAAAAATTAAAAGGCAAAACAATTAAGGCATCCTTCAAAAGCTAAAAAGTAGCTTAAAGCACAATTATGTGTAATTTACATTCTAGGTAATCAAGAGATACGTAATTTAAAGTATATGGGGTGATGTATATAGGTTATACAAATATATTATTTTAGAGTATGTGATCAACTGTTATTTTGACTTATGAGAGTGCTTTTTAGAAATGGGAAGTTTTCATTGTGTTTTAATTCCATTTTCTACAAACTCTGAACCTCCTTTGTGTAAGACACTTGAGCATCAGTCGATTTTGTTATGGAGGCGGGGTCATGGACCCAGTTTACTGAAGCTACCAAGGGATGACTGTAGGTGTTTCTAAATATGTAAAACACTTATACTCTTTGGCCAATATTGCCATTCCTGGGTATTACTTTTCTTTTGGATTTATTTTTGGAATGGACTTACATCAAAGATTCATTTTAAAACTTGGGGGAAATCAGAATATATTATAAATTAATTACTGTATTGTATAGCATTGCAATAGTTTTATATTTTACATAAAATTTTACATTAAAAATTACTTTTCATTTTTTCCTATGACTGTAAAGCTCTAAAATTACATATATATTGTACTAAGCCTTTGTTTATTTTCCAAACCATTTTTAGGAGCTAATTCAGACATCATACCATTCCATAGTTCAATCACATCAAGCAGTATTTGTACTAAGACTTTCAAAGGAGCTTATATGTTTTAAGTTGAATTGGTAGTTTGATAGAAGTGTTAGTAACTTCTGTTTTCCTAGCTGTCTATATTTGTGAAATTTAAAAGCGAAAATATAAAACATTGTTATAGACAAATTCATCAAAGAATGTTCATGTAACAGCTGTTAAATTTTACAGAACAGCTTGGTTATCGACACTCCCAGAATTAGGAAGCAAACAAGGCCCTTTAGTGCTACCAAGGATGACTTAGCTGACTTATCTGAAGCTGAGAGTGAGGGAGACGAAAAGCCCAAGCTCAGAAGGCCATGTGACCGGTCCAGTGGCTATGGGAGAACGGAATGCTTTAGAGTGGAGAAGAATCTGCTAGTATATGGGTAAACACTTCAACTTTGTGTGATTTGGGTTTATAGAACAAAGTGGTTAAAATAATATTTTTAAGTTTGTTGTAAATATTCTGTATATAAAGTCATTGAAATTTTATAGTGTTTTCTAATGTTTAAATTTTTATTGATTATTAAAATTCATTTCAAGTAGACTGAATTTTTATGCTTAACTTATTTTAAAAGCACAATGATTGGGTATCTTTAAATTTTTTAATTTTATCCCCAAAAATAAACTTTTTCTCATATGTGAAAACTCAATAATACAAAATAGGAAATGTTATTTTTAAAATGTATTAGAAATTACGATGCTATGGCTTTGCATTTTATTCATTGGGAGATAAAGTTCATTAGGCTTAGCATATTAATGACAAAATGTTTTCTCTTTTTTTCAAAACTTTTATACATGAGTTGTTATTATCTTTGGAATTTGCCTTGATAGGTATGTCCTTTTTTGTGTGTTTGTGTGTGTGTGTGTGTAACTAGGTGGGGCCGATGGAGAGAGATTCTGTCCCATGGACGTTTTAAAAGGCAGCTGAATGAACATGATGTTGAAATAATTTGCCGAGCCCTTTTAGCATATTGCCTTGTTCACTACCGAGGAGATGAAAAAATTAAAGGCTTCATATGGGATCTCATTACTCCAACTGAAGATGGGCAAACAAGAGAGCTGCAAAATCATCTAGGTCAGAACATTGTTTTGTTTTCTTTTATAGTTTTTTTTTAAAGTTATATAAGTAAAAATTAGCAGGTTCTCCTAATAAAATATTAAAGCATTACAGATACTGTTACAGAGTCTTAAAATTCCTCCTCCCAACTTCAGGTCAACATCAAAAAATGCCATTGCTAATCAATTTTGTAAGTTTTACAATTTTCTTTTTAATCAAATATGCATTGGTTGGCAAACTACTGACCCAGTAGTATATCTTAGAGATCTTTCTATCCATATTCATGGAAACACAGGCATCTATTAAAGCACTTAAAGGTCACCCATTTTTTAAAAACCCTGCTTAGTTTTCCATAGTATGTACATGCCATAGCTCATGTAACATCTCCTATAATGATGAGCTTTAAGGTAGTTTCTACAAGGTGCTCTGGTGGTTCCTTGGTTAAGGACTAGCCTGCTAACGATAAGGTTGATGGTTCAAATCCACCAATCATTCTATGGGAAAAAGATGTGGCAGCGTGCTTCAGTAAATAGTGTGACCTTAGGAAGGCAAACAGTTTTACTCTGTCCTGTAGAGTTGCTATGAGTTAAAATTAACTGGAAAATAGTTTGGTTATTTTGCAGTGAAAATTTTTGTGCAGTGCTCTTTGTCCGCATACATGTTCAACGAACATAATTATCAAGAAATGAAATGTGAAGTTGGACGATGTAGCCATCTACACCACCTATAAAGTGTGATCTGTGAATCATCGGCCTCATCATCTCCTAGAAGCTTCTTAGGTTTAGTACAAGTTCCCCCTAGTGGTTACTCTGCATATTAAAGTTTGAGAAATATAGGTATACATTTCAGATTGTCTTCAGTACTTTAAATTGCTGTTCAAAGTGAATATAACAGTTTATAATCCTGTCAGATGCCTATAAAGTGTTTCAAATCATAGGATCTTTCACAAATTATCCTTGATTTCACATGTCCTTCTCATCTTAACAGGATTGTCAGCTCCGGTGCCTAGAGGTAGAAAGGGAAAGAAAGTAAAGACTCAAGCAAGCTCATTCGACATACAAAAAGCAGAATGGCTTCGAAAATATAATCCTGAGCAGTTACTTCAAGATGAAGGCTATAAGAAGCATATAAAACACCACTGTAATAAGTAGGTAGTGGGTATCTATAGTATAATTTTATAAAAGTTTACTTTTCTGAATTTGTTAGCAATCTCAAAGCATTGGGATTTTGAGTACAAAGGCAGCAGAACCTAGAACCAGTTCGACCATTAATCTTAGAAAGTATCCTCAAGCAAGCCATGTGTCACTAGAGAAAGAAATAAAATGTCCTCCCAATGATTTAATTATATCTTATTTGAATATTAAATAATGATGTCTGTGAGAAGGTTTTAGAGAAACCTATTTTAAACCTATAATTGTAATGAGATTCATTTAATCACATCTAATTATTTTATTATAATTATCTGTACAAAAATTTCTTCCTAATTTTGACTACGAATGCTTTTTTTTCATAATGGTTAATATCCTTCTGTTCCTTCATGTTTAGGGTATTGCTTCGTGTTAGGATGCTATATTATCTAAAACAAGAAGTCATTGGAAATGAATGCCAGAAAGTGTTTGATGGAGTTGATGCAAGGTAAATGAAATGTCATGCTTTATTTGTGTTTCTTTTTCAGTAGCATGATGAAACAAAAATTATGTGATCAGCAAATTATATTTTAGGTGGTACCTTATTCAGTAAAATTTAGAAGACTCAAAATTCGCCAAATTTAGGAATTTAATCCTTGTCAAACTACATAATTATAATTACGCTAATCGTCTCCTACTTATTAAAACAGCCAAAATCAATCACCAAGGCATTATGAATTTATTATAGCTTTTAACACTTTCATATGCATTGACTGGCAATACAGTTTTTGACTGAATATTGTGCTACATACTACATAAAAACAATACTTAGAGGGCTTTCATTAAACTATGAATGAGAACCCTGTCATCTTCCCTTTTTTATAAACAATGCTTAACTTTTTCATTGTGATTTTCTTAACAGTATGGGTTTAGAAGAGCCATGCTTTTCATTGCAGCCTAAAGCACTTCAGTTGCCCTTTTCGGGCTTCAGCATCTGTATATATCCAAAATGAAGTTTTTGAACCAGGAAACTTTTGTCAAGTTCTTTGCTGATCTGTTTCTACTCTGGAGTAGAACCCTCTTCTATTTCTAAAGAAAATTACTGGAGACGCCTACGGTTTTCTTAAAAAGATTATTTTGTAAAACTTGTTGAAATTTACTTTTCTGTTCAGCTTAAGGATATTTATAAGTTCATCTTATGGTATACAATGTTTGTATTGTGAAATTTTGCATTTTTGAATCATAATTGTGGAAAACACAAAAATGAAAATATACTAAATAAAATTGTAACCTCCATTTGTAAAACATCAGTGCTTTAGAAGCTAGGTAACATTTTCACCCTCCCCAACTTGTCTTATTTATAATAATTCATAATGACATGATATATTTTATTTTTTAAGTGATATTGATGTTTGGGTCCCAGAACCAGACCACTCAGAAGTTCCTGCTGAGTGGTGGGATTTTGATGCTGATAAGTCACTCCTTATTGGAGTTTTCAAACATGGTAAGTAAACTGTAAGATATGTTGGCTCTCTTGTTCATACAGGGTAAATCAAGTCATTGATTTTGTGATTCCTACTTAGAGCTTCATTTCATCATTGTATACAGTGTTGTATGCAGCTGTGTTTCCCAAAATAGGCAATACTACCTCCTGCGGGGCACTGCCAAAGCAGATACATACGCTTTATCTTGAATTATGGCTATAGAACAAATTAATTGCCAGAGGGCATGCTGAGTACTTTTTTCTGAAATGGGGGTGGTAGGCCAGATAAGTTTGGGAGCTTGTGATCCAACAGCATTAAAGTCTACACTACCCTTATGTTTCCTCATGAGAGAACAGAGCATAAGCAGTCTCATGACTTTCCTCTCAGGAAGATTTCTTTATACCAAATATGTTATCAGATTTTGATATTTTTTATATTAACTGAAAATATTAATTAAAAGTTCCTATATACATATTTTGAGATCACATAGTGCCTGTGCTTATTTCTAGAAAACATTAATCTGTCATTTTAACAGTTTCTTTAGTCCAAGAGTATCTTCTACACAGAAGTGAGGAGGGCTTATATTAATATACCTGTTTTTTTTTTATTCTTTTTACTTATGTAATTGGTAATCTCCCCAGGTTATGAAAAATATAACACTATTCGAGCAGACCCAGCCTTATGCTTCTTGGAAAGAGTGGGAAAACCTGATGAGAAAGCGGTTGCTGCTGAGCAAAGAGCAAATGATTATATGGATGGGTAAGTGCCTTTCAGAGTCATGAATTCCCCAGTACCAACTGCTGTTCAACAGCAGCATATGTTTTATGTTTGCAATAGTTATTTTTAAATAACAAGGCTGTAAGAGACTTGGAGCCTACAATCTAAAAGAACTCCAATACATTGGCACTAGTCCAGCCAAGGATGATCAACCAGAAAGAGATTGGAGCTGTCCCATACTCTTTCTTGTAACAAGTCCTTCATTACTTTTTTTCTTGTAGCAAATATGGCATAATCATTTGGCTATAACAAACCATGCAGGGTCCCAAACGGTAAGGCTAATTCATGAAGAGAGAAATATTATACAGTTCTGAAGTTTTTTATATTCTTGCTTTTTTATCATAAAATAAATATTATCTATGTGTGACCTCCTCTCTGGGAGATGGGCAATGGGAGGTGGGTGAGGGGAGACACCGGGCAGTGTAAGAAAAGATATAATAATTATTTATAAACTATTAAGGGACCAGGAGGAAGGGGGGATCGGAGAGGTAGGGGGAGGGGGAAAAAAGAGAAACAGAGCTGATTCCAGGAACCCAAGTGGAAGGTGAATTTTGAGAATGACGAGTGCAACAAATGTATAAGGGTGCTTTGCTCAATTGATGTATGGATGGATTGTGATAAGAGTTGTATGAGCCCCAATAAAAAGATTTATTAATTAAAAAAAGAAATTATGTTGCTGTTATTAATGCCATATTTAAAATTGAACTTCAAATGCTTTCTTTTTCCTGCCATGTAACATCTTTCATAAAGTGGCTTAGAGTCCTCTAGCCATAAAGCAGAGACTTCTGTCTGACCTGTAAATCAAATGGAAAACCCTTCCAGCAAGACTCCATTTGTTTGTCCTATAAAGAGAAATCCTAAGTCCATCACAATAATTATAGCATTTGTTGGTGTTTTAACAGGGATGTGGAAGATCCAGAATACAAACCTGCCCCAGCTATCTTTAAAGATGATCTAGAGGTATGCTTCGTATCATCTTTTCAAGCCCTCAATTTTGGTTATTCCTTGGTTTCTTTTGCTTTCATTTTCCTTTCCATGTTTTTTCCTCGGTGTGTTTTCATTATAATAATTCTAAGCCTCAAAAAAGTAACTTTGTTGAAATTGGGGTGAAACACAGCACAATAATTCCAAACTTGCCTGATCTCCCCTCCTAACTAAATCCACTAAAACCTGGTTGGTGGATGAAATAAGACTTGCCTGTGTGTTTCACTGCATTTGAACTAAAAAAATACAGCGTCTTCTGGCAAAATCCCAAAGCGTCTTACCTGAATGAGTTGTGGATAGTACAAGCACAACAGATGGAAACTATTCCAAAGTCAAGAGGTTTTAACTAGAGAGTGGAGCCTAAAGGAATTCTCTGAGCTGCTAAAGCGTGTTCCATCATCTTTTAATTCCATTTTCCCATGAACATTTTGAAGTTTAATCATATATCCTAAGTGCTCTACTTAACAGAATTCCACAGGGACAGGGAGAGTTGGATGGTAATACAGAAGTAATGTAAGAAAGGGGAGGAAACAAAGTGAAGAATCTGCAGTGCTTTGAGAATATGATGAAAGACTTGATAGCAACAGCTGTCATGTAGGCTTTGCTGGTCTTGGTAGGCAAGAGACTGACTTGAATGTTGATACCTATATTGATAAAGCATTTAAGTGCTAACTACAAGCAGTAGTTAGCAGGTCAAATCCACCAGCTGCTCTACAGGAGAAAGGTAAGACTGTCTGTTCCTGTGAAGTTTTACAGCCATGGAAACTGTATTGGGTTGCTATAGATTGGAATCTACCCAATGGTGATGTGTTTTGGGGTTATATGAGGATAGAAGGTGCGGGTTAGGCAAGTATGGAGTCAATTAGATTAGAACTGAAATTGCTTTGAAAGCCAGGATCTAAAAATGACAAATAGGGAAATGGCATTGAAACTTAGCATGGACTCTAAGTAGGGAAATAAATAGTATCTCCACTAAGGTTTCATAACCAAAAGCCTGTCTTCTCATGGGTTGATGATTTTATTCATTGTCTACATTATCAAGGAAACCTCAAGTTAAAAAGGTAATATAAAGAGGCATCCGAAGTTGGTAATATGGCTCAGGAGTCTGGTAAGAGCAAAGAGGATTGGAAAAAAAGAAATGAACTCTGGGAAATACTTCAATCCAGAATACACTTGAGTTGGAGATAGAGGTCTCCTTAAGATAATGCCACATTCCAGTGTTTTTAAATGACTGTTTCAGGTGATTGAATGCAAGCAAATTAAACTAAAGTAAGACTAGGCCCCTTAAGAACTTCAGGTAATAGATCTCTTGAAATAATAAATAATACATTGTTAAATGATCAGGTACATAAAAGACTCAGGAACAGTAAATATGTTAAACTATGATCCAAAAAAAGACAGAGAAAAGAGAAATGATTATATTTAACTTTAGAAATGGAAAGTACAGATCCTGTCATTTAAAATTTAGCAAACAAATGCATTGGAGAAGCAGATTAGATACAGCTCATGACAGAAGAAATGATCTGGAAATTAGCAGAATGGTGCATTCACAGTATGATTAATGTATCAGTCTGGTCCAGTCAATGAAAAATTTTCATGCAGTTAATTTGAACATGGGCATTTAGTATAAAAAATATTAATAATGTGGGAATAACAAGGAATTAATTAGTACAAAGTAAAAGATTCTAAAGACTATAGGAATCACAGATACAAGGAGCAAACATCACTGCTTAGGATAAAATAAGCAACCAAGGAAGAGGTATATTATTTCCCTGCCCCTGGGTGGCAGAGTGGGTTAGCAGTTTGCCTGCTAACCACAAAGTCAGCTGTCCATAACTCCCAGCCACTCCACAGGAGAAAGAAGACATTTAATAATCAGGTAAAGCATTACAGTCTTGGAAACCTACAGGGGCCTATTCTGTTCTGTAGGGTTGCTGTGAGTTGGAATCACTTGACATGGAATTTGGTTTTTTTTCCTGAGTTGAGCTAAGATTCATAGCATTTCGAGGGGCATGGTGAGTATATATGGCTCACTGAATGACATTAGATAGTGGTGCTGCCACACCAAGGAAACTTGATAATACATTCACCCTTATGGGCCCCAAGATTGGTCATTTGGGGTAGCATGATTGTTAAAGTACTTGGTTTCTCATTGAAAGGTTGGCAGTTTGAATCTCTACTCATAAAGATTACACCCTCAGAAACTCTATGGGGATGTTGTACTTTGTCATACAGCATGCAGTTTCACTGTGACTCAGACTCCACACATACGAAATAGGTACCAAGGAAACTTACCCTGGTAGTTATCACACTATTGGTTCCCCCCCAAAACCCTTTCTCCTAATGAGACAAAAGTAGTAGCGACAGCTACTTGGTGCTACTAAGCAAGCCTGTCCACCACCTCTGAAATGCTGCTTGCTGTATAGGAGATGGGCATTGGGTAAGCTTTCTGTGCTACAGGAGCTGTGAATCAACTCACTGAAATCAAGAAATAGAACACTCCCTTCTGTCGTGCTTTTTCAGCCCCCTCTACTGACAAAAGTTTAGCATTGTACTGGCTGGTGAAGGAACATATATGATCCTACATTCCTTATATTGGAGCATTAATAAATTTTGAGCTGAGCCAATAAATCAGCAACCAGCACAGTGGAATATATGAAAAAAAATTTAGAGACTAAACTTATATATCTGCTAGGTGTTCCAGAAGTCAGACTAGAAAGAATAAAGATGTATAATGTGAAGAGATGGCAGCTGTAAATTTTTAGACTTTATTAAAGACATGAATCCTCAGAGTCAATAAGTGAAATAAAATAAATTTATCTTGGCAGAATAAATAAAAATAAATCCACTACACCTATATTCTGGAATGAAATGGTAGATAATCAAAGAAAGGGGAGATAACTTAAAGCAACCAGAGAGAAAAGAAAAGGCCTACTTATAAGAATGACAGTAGTTTTAATATATCATTCTTTTCTAAAACAGCGATAGAAACTAGTAGCCATTGAAATAGAATCACCAACATTTAAGATAATGTTATGGTTAGTATTGAGCCTATAACACAATACTTACAGGGTGCAGTAATAACCAAATAAGAGAATGAGCACATTCTCTGGGAGGTGGTCTATGGAGGGGAAAAAATGGGCTTACAATAAAACCTACGGCCTACTCAAGAGTTAGAGGATGGAGAGAAGAAAAAACTGGCTTTAAAGTAATCCGAAAAAGAAAAACATTTTAGTAAATATGACTGACCTAATGTATGAAAGACAACAGAAAAGCTTGAAAGCATATAACTTGAGAAAAGGAATTTAAAATATTGTTCTAATCAGTAAACTCTTAACAAAAAGTTCTGTATTATCTTGGCCTGACTACCCTATTAAAATTTCTGTTTTCTTTTAATAGGATGATGTTTCTTCACCAGGAGATCTTGTCATAGCAGATGGAGGTAAATTGCATTTATTTGTCAGCTTAATGTTGGTGTAAATTCATCAGGTTTTGATACCAGGAGATTAATAAAATAATTAGCCTTACATACTATATATGATTTTTCTATTTAAGACTTTTCTGTTGTTAGTTACCATCAATCAAATCAGGCTTTAGTTCATGGTGACCCATGCTCAATGGGTATGGACTGTTGTGTCCACAGGGTTTCCATTGGCTGGTGTTTGGAAGACAGTTGTTGTGTCTTAATCTGGAGATTCCACTGAAACTATTTAGCATTAAAGAAATACTCGGGCCTCCCTTGAGAGACACTGGTAGTTGCACTTAAGGTGGATTGGCTAGGAATAGGACCTGGATCTCTTGCATACAAGGCATGAATTCTGCACCGAACTACCACTACCCTTATTTAATACATTAGTTATAAGCATGATATGGTATGTTAGTCAATTGGGGAACTTAGCAGTATCTTTAGCTTTTTCAGATCTTTATATAGAGACTCACTGAGCTTTCCTAGCATTGACTCAATAATAACTTGATGGTGTGTGAGATAACCTCTGTGAGATCTCTCAACTGAACCAACAATGGACAAAATCATGATAAATGGAGAAAAAATTGAAGTTGTCAAGGATTCATTTTTCCTGGGCCTACAATCAGCATCCATAAAAGCAACATTCACAAAATCAAGCAATGTATTCCACTGGGCAAATCTACTGCCTAAGATCTCTTTTAAAATATTAAAGAACAAAAGATGCTACTATAAAAATGAAGTTGTACTTGACTTAACCACAGAATTTTAAATGTCCTTGAATGTGTGTGAAAGTTGGACAGTGAATGTGGAATACTGCAGAAGAATTGATATATTTGAATTCTTCTAACAAAGAATATTGAAAGTACCATAAACGAACATAAAAATAAATATGTCTTAGGGGAAGTACAGCCAGAAGGCCCCTTAGAAACAGGAATGCAAAGATTCATGTCAGCTACTATGGACATGTTGTCAAAAGAAACCAGTCCTTGGAGAAGGACATCATGCTTGAAAAAGAATTACGCTCAATGAGATGAATTGAACCAATGCTGCAACAATGAGTTCAAGCACACAAATAATTGTGAAAATGGTACAGGACCAGACAGTGTTTTGTTCTGTTGACATAAGGGCTCTGAGTTATTTTGGGAAACATTACTCCATACTCCACATGTCTGATAATCCTCTTTAAAACTTTTTGTTTACCAAACTCAGAGAACATTTCACAGGAGCATAATTCAACATACTAAAGAATGCTAAACTGCCATTTTGATGTGGAGTAAACCAAAGAATGCAGAATTCTTCAGGGAAGGCATAGAGAAATGGAAGCAGCTCCTTCAGAAGTATATATACCTAGATGGAGGATATGTTGAGAATAGTTGCTTCTCATAAAGGTGTCTATGATTTAATAGAAATCTTTTTACTTACCGTCATACATTCAGCTTGTTAGTTCTATATACATATTAGGAGTTATTTCCTTTCACTCTTGTTTCCACAAAGCTTTCCTATATAGGCTTTTGCTTTTTCTTCCCTTTAAAGGAAAGTTTGGTTTCATAATCAGTCATTGATTGACTAAATGTCAACTGGCCCCTCAGGGAACCAGTGCCTCAGCCTCCCAAATTTCAACAGGAATAAGGGAGTAGTTACTGCTTGAAATGAATGTGATTATAGTAGTGTATGTAATTATATTGCACCTTAACTTTATTAGGTGAAAAAAAAAACAGTGTAGAACATTATAAAACTAGATTTTAAAAAAATTATGTTTCTATTTAATGACCTTAAGATGTTTTGGTTCTATTTAAATTAAAATATGTTTAATATAGACACCCTCAATTAGAAGAGTTTACAGTATTCAGATTCTCATGAATTCCAGTTTGGTTTTGATTTATCTAAGACATTAAGTAATAGTATTATGCCTGGAAATGCACTAGTAGTATTTTCTGTGAAAGTGACATACAGGACCACACTATTATTTTTTTAAAGGGAATGTCACTTTCACAGAAAATACTATTTATTTGTTTTGAACAATTTTCTGAGTTTGTTTTAGCTTTTCTTAATGTTTGCTGGAGAAATTCTGAGTTTGTGATTAAAAGAAAACTGAGAGATTTGGTAATGAAATTTTACTACTTTCCTCAGTTTTATGAAAGTTGTTTCCCCCGAATATTAACAAGAGTTTCTTCCAACATAGATGGTCAGCTGATGGAAGGCGATAAAGTTTATTGGCCTACTCAGTCAGCTTTAACCACACGGCTGAGGCGTCTCATCACTGCATATCAGCGCACTAATAAAAACAGACAAATACAGCAAATACCGCCAACTTTTTCAGTACCTTCCAGTGTCATGCAGCCTTTCTATGAAGAAGCCACTCTTAATCCTAAAATGGCAGCCAAGATAGAAAGACAGCAGAGGTAAGACAACAGTACTAAATTTTTAATAATTGGTTCTTTTGAAGGTTTTCTAGATATTGCTTCCCTTTGTGAAAATCAGATATATTTAGAGAAGTTGGTAAACACAGTGCTTTGTGTGTGTGCAGGTAGTATCTGAATTAACATTTTCTAATTCCAACAAACATTTACTATGTCTTTTTTGCTTATGCACTACACACAATTTTACATTGTGCCATTTATTGATGTTTTCATCGTCACATTTTCAAAGTTCAATCTAATAAAGATACAAAAATTTAATAAAGGTAGTAAAAATCAATAATAATGAAAACCAAAAAGAATGTTATATTTGACTCTGTCAGAAGCTGGGAACTACTTAATACACACGTACTCATAAACATGTGTCAGCATAGTGAAATTAATGAAGATAACTGTATACTGTAATTTATAATAACTAACCATTTTTCTTATATGACGATTTTGTCTAATATAAACATGAAGACTAAGATACTTTAAAAATTGCAAAGAAAACTCAAGAATTTAATTATCAATTGTGCAAAAGTTTAAATAATACAATTCTATCTTTGATAAATGTTTGGTTGTAAAATATTACAATGAAATGATTATTGTATTACGCCAAGTCAACTTCTGTTTCATATGGTAGATATACCCTTAGACTATTGATTTTTAAAAGGGAGCAAATAGAATTAGAGTATTTTAGATAGACTGGTGCCTTCTTGAGCCTGGCCCTTCGATGTTCTCTTAGAGATAAATCATTGTTCTTTTGTAGCAGAGACACTGCAGAATTTTAGCAAATTCTGAAGATTTTAGCCATTATCAACCATAATCTTCCAATATCATACTCTGTAAATATATTTCAACTATTATTTGCTATATGACATATCACCCAAATATAGTTACCTAAAGCAGCATCAATTATTTTTATTTCTCTCTTATTTTAGATTATGATTTTGCCCTTGTATGTGGTATTGGCTCTGGTACTGAAATGGCTAGAAGGCCGAAATGGTTCTGGCAATTGGTTCTGGCTCCCAAGTAGGAGAAACTCAAGAGGGCAAATTCTTAGCAGCAAGGAGACTAACAGATTTCTTAGGGCTCAATCTTGACAATTACAATTACAACAAAAAACAATTCTGTTGTTTACAAAAATAGTCACAAGGCCACACCAAATTTAAGGGAAAGGGAAATAAATCCTACCTCTCAATAGGAAACATAGCCAATATTTAGTGGCTACCTTTAATCTGCTTTGTAAATTTTTCCTTCATTTTCTAGATCCAAATAAATCTTTCCAAAATTTTATTACAGGATCCTCCCTCGCTATTAGGGATAAAGCTTAAATTCATGGGTTTCTATAATTTAGGCTTTAACATTTCTCATATACACTATCCCCTCAGCCAGAGCATCCTACTAATTCTTGACTCAGGGCTCTAATTTATATTGTTCTTGTCACCTGGAGTATCTCTCTTCCTATTTGTTATCTAGTTTATACCTAATTCATTCTTCAGAACTCAACTTTAGCACATACCCATATCTATTAATTTTCTTCAACTAATCTCACTATTTCTATTTTCTTCGCTCATATTGCATGTATCTAAGACAATGGTTCTCAACCTGTGGGTCGCGACCCATTTGGGGTCAAAGGACCCTTTCACAAGGGTTGCCCGATTCATAACAGTAGCAAAATTATAATAGCAATGAAAATAATTTATGGTTGGAGTCACTACAACATGAGGAGCTATATTAAAGAGTCACAGCATTAGGAAGTTTGAGAACCACTGATATAAGTAAACTTTTATTTCAATAATATAGGATTGTAATGACATCTGTCTTTTTCTGTACATGTATTATAAATTCTTTGATAGTAGGCACTGTCATATTTTTTAGTGTCCTGTGTGGTCTTTCAAAGGAGTCCTGATGGTGTAGTGGTTACAAGTGGGCTACGATATGTATGGTTACCAGTTCAAAACCACCAACCACTCCATGGGAGAATGATGGGACTTCCTACACCTGTAATTAGTCTTGGGGAACCACAGAAGGGAATTCTATCCTGTCCTATCAGATATCTATGAGTCAGCTTTGACTGGATGACAATAAGTTTGGTTGTTTTGGGGTTTTTTTTGTGGGGGGGGGATTGGTAGTCTTTCAGGTTTTTCTTTTTTTTCTGATCCTACTTTTGTCATGTAGCTCCAAAGTTCTTATGACTTTATTGATTTCCCAAACTGACTTATTTTGACCTAGTCATAATTAGATGTATCTTAATTCATCACTTTAATACACTACACATAATACTTTGTAGTAATAATGGGTCATTAACATTCTTCACAGCTATATCCTGTATGTTATATTCATTTAAATGATAATCCCATGAGTTAGTCGTGAAAAATGTTTTGCCAGTAGAAAAACTGAAATTCAGAGATCTGTGATGCATAATATTAGTTTTTTGAGTGTGTGATGCATAATATTAGTTTTTTGAGTGTATACAAGAGTTTTCAGCTGAATAGAACTTATTTTTAAATATATTTAGAACATATTTTGTTTTGCAAGCAACTTTCTCTTTACTCATAATATTATGAGTCCTATCCTTATGAGTGTGGAGTGCCTACCTATCACCCCTCAAAGTGCAGAGTGCTGCCGATTTTAACATCTTTGCTCATGCTGTGTCTTCATAGTATGCCCTTCCTAACCTGAACTTTGTCACTTCTCTTTTTGTTTTCCAGCAGCTTTATTGGCATGTAATTTACATATCATCCAATGTAATAGTTCAGTCACTCAGTCATATCAAGGAGAACTGTACAATCATCATCACATTAATTTTTGACGATTCCACCACCCCATGGTTAAGTCACCTTTTAAATTGAGTTATGCAATCACAATTCATTATAGTGCTCCCTCCCCCTCCTGCCTTCATTATTTACTCCCATAATCTCCTTTCCCTCCTTATCACTCACCCACTACCTTTGAATTCCCTGGATTCCCTTGTATCATTTATTCTCATTATGCATTCACTCCTACTGAGCTTCACAGCTGGGGACTCAAAAGAAGACCTTTGTTTGTTTTTAAATCGCACTAAGAAGTGGTAAGGATGAAATCAAATCGCATAAAGACAAAAATCCAAATAATTCGTAAGAAGAAAAGACCCCCATCAACATTCAAAAAGCCAGGGAGGAAGAAATGTCGGTCATGAACCTTTAAGACAGTTGTAAAAACGCCTTATACTACATTTGAAAATATTTTTCACTATCGTATGTAACTGTATATCCTGTGGAGAATATTCTCCCACAGTGACTACACTACTAAACTATTACTGTCTGAAGAAACAATATCTACTAAAAGAAACATGGTTGAATGGAAAAGTCAAGTAGTATTTTAAAATATGCAAGGGACCTCAGAAAAGTCTGTTGAAAATGAAAATAGAAGATAATAGAGTTAAAAGGCAATAACCCTGGTGTTAATCCATTAAATTTTAAGTACTTGAAATGCTTTAAAGTTTTATTATAGTTATTCAATATTAATATATATGTTAATTATTTACATGGTTGGTTTTTTTAACTTCACAATAGATGGACAAGGAGAGAAGAAGCTGACTTTTATAGAGTTGTATCTACATTTGGAGTGGTATTTGATCCTGACAGAGGCCAATTTGATTGGACAAAATTTAGAGCTATGGCTAGACTACATAAGAAAACTGATGATAGTTTGGAGAAATATTTGTATGCATTCATGTCTATGTGTCGGAGGGTGTGCCGTCTTCCTTCCAAAGAAGGTAGGTAAAAAAATTCTTTTTTCCCATTTTGTCTAAGTAACAAAGTCACAAAAATTCTGAAATTTCCAATTTATCTCTTTTATGGCAGATTTCATTACGATAACATTTGACATGTCAGGAATTTTCAAAATTGCTAAAAGTTCTCAGCCCCACACTTCAGTTGAAGGAGCTAATGAAACCTTATGCATAGCTTTGAAGCATTGTCACACTGAATGGCCTACGAATTGAGACAGAAGATAGTCAGATAGAGTCCATGGGGTGGGCATCTCATGTCAGAGTGCCTTCCAAATGTGACTGAGGAAGAACTGATTTCTCAGAATGGAGCCGACCATGGTGACATGAGTCAAGTAAAGCCGATAGGAGTGAAGCCTTTAGATTCTTGTTTTGCTGATGGGGCATGACTCAAGGTGAGGTGAGCCAGTTGCAAAAATTAACTAATGATCGAACTTAGAATGTGGAAAACAGGAATCTAGGAAAATTTGAATTCACCAAAAATTAAATGGAACACATAAGGATCTATATTCTAGGCATTAGTGAGCTGAAGTGAACTGTTGTTTTCCATTTTTAATTAGAAAATCATACAGTTTACTATGCCAGGAATAACACAATCAAAAGAAATGACATAGAATTCACTGTCTAAAAGGATATTACAAAATCATTCTTGAAGTACAATGTTGTCTATGATAGGATTATATCTGTCTACCTTCAAGGAAATCCAACCAACCACAAAAACTAGTAGTGAAATTAAAGAATTCTACTAAGGACTTGGGTCTAAAATTGATCAAATGCAATCAAGAAGCATCGATAATTACTGGCGATCAGAAACAAGAAAGAAGGAGCAGTTGTTAGAAAATATATAATAGAAACAAAGCTGAAGATTGCATGGTAGAATTTTGTAAGACTAATGACTTGCTCATAGTAAATGACCTTTCTTCAACAACACTTACTGTACACATGGACTCCTCATTGAAATCAAATTGACTACATCTATGGAAAGAGGCCATGGAGAAGCTCAGTATCAACAGCTAAACCTAGCCAGGAGCTGATTGTAGAACAAATCATCAATTGCTCATAAGTAAGTTCAGGATATAGCTTCAAAAGTTAAAATGAATCCATGAGAGCCAAAATACAACTTTGAATCTATCCCACCTGAATTTTGAGAATATATCAAAACAGATTTGACACATTGAACACTAATGACAGAAGACTTGATGAGCTGAGGGAGGACATCGAGAATATCATTCATGAAGAAAGCAAAAGGTCATTAAAAAGGCAGGAAATAAAAGACCAAAATGAAGGTCAGAAGTGACTTTGAAACTTGCTCATAATCGCAAAGTAACTAAAGCAAATCGAAGAACTAAGGAAGTCAAAGAATTAAATAGAAAAATTCATAGGGCAACTCAAGAAGAAAAGGTAAATATTATATTAAGTTCTGCAAAGACCTAGAATTAGAAAACCAAAAGGGAAGAACACAGTGTATCTTAAACTGAAAGGATTCAAGGAAAAATTCAAGCCTCAAGTTACAATACTGAAAGATTCTATGGGCAAAATATTGAATGATACAGGAAGCATCAAAATCAGAAGGAAATAATACACAGCTACTGTACCCCAAAAATGATGGCTGATATTCCACAAGAACCAATGGTGATGAAGGAAGTAGTTCAATCTGCACTGAAAGCATTAGCCAAAAACAAGGTTTCAGAAATGGATGGACCACCATCAACAAGCTGAGGAAGCACTGGAAGCACTCACTTGTCTGTGTCGGGAAATGTGGGAGTCAGCCACTTGGCTAACTGACAGGAAGAAACCCACAGTTGTGCCCATTACAAAGAAAAGTAACCCAACAGAATGCCCAAATTTAGAAGAATATCATTGGTGTCACCTGCAAGTAACATTTTGCTGAAGATCATCCAACAAGGTTGCATTAGTACATTGTCAGGGAGCTGCCAAAGGTTCAGGCCAGATTCAGAAGAGGACATGGAACAAGAGATACCATTGCTAACATCAGATGACTTTTGGCTGAGAGAGAATAACAAAGATGTTTACTCATGTTTTATTGACTATGGAAAGGCAGTTGTGTGAATCTTAACAAACTTTAGATAACTCTGACAAGAATAGGAATTCCAGAATATGTCATTGTGCTCATTAGTAATTTATACATGGATCAAGAAGCATTGTGTGAACAGAACAAAGGAATAATGCATGATTTAAAATCAGAAAGGTGTGTGACAAGGTGTATCCTCTCACCATATTTATTCAGTCTGTATGTTGAGCAAATAATCAAAGAACCTTATAAGAAGAAGAGTATATGGCATCAGGATTGGAGGAAGTCTTATTAACAACATGCAGTATATAAATGATACAACGCTGCTTGCTGAAAGTGAGGAAGACTTGAAGCATTTACTGAGGAAGATCAAGGATTGTAGCCTTCAGTATGGATTACAACTCCATGTAAATGCCAAAGTCCTCACAACTGGAGGTAACATCCTGAAAAAATGAAGAAAAGGTTGAAGTTGTTACAGATGTGTCTTGTTCTTGAAAGCAGGGGTCAGGAGATCAAAAGATAAGCTGCATTACATAAATCTGCTGCAAAAGACTTCTTAAAGTGTTTAAATCAAGGGTGTTATTTTGAGGACTAAAGTGTACCTGACCCAATCATAGTTTTCAATGACCTCATATGCAAATGAAAGTTGGACATTGGATAAAGAAGATGGAGAAGAATTGATGCATTTGAATTGTGGTCCTGGAGAAGAATTCTGAAAGTGCCATGGACTGCTTCAAGGACAAACCCATCTGTTTTGGCAGGAGTGCAGACAGGGTACCCCTAGAGACAAGGATGGTGAGACTTCATCTTACGGGACTTTGGACATGTCAGGAGAGACCAGTCCCTGCAGAAGGACACCATGTTGTTAAAGTAGAGGGGCAGCAAAAAAAGAGGAAAGTCTTTAAGGAAGTGCCTGCAACAATGGGCTCAAGCATAGTAACTGTTGTGAAGATGGTGCAGGATCAAGCAGTGTTTTGTTCTGATGTGCATAAGGTCAATATGGGTTGGAACTGACTCATTGGTACCTAAAAACAACAAAAAGTTATTTCTTTGACCCTACTCCTTTTTCTTAATGCTTTTATTTTCATGGTACTTAGTTTTTTTTAAACATCATTTTATTGGGGGCTCATACAGCTCTTAGCTCAATCCATATATACATCCATTGTGTCGAGTACATATTTACATTTGTTGAACAGGGCTGATCTTAATGTACACTTTCCTAACCAATTAATGACTTTTAAATTTACCATAAGTGAACAAAAAAATCTTACATATCATGGGTTTTTCACTTAATATTTTTTTAACTGCTTTTAGACTTGCAGAAAAATTACAAAAAAATCTTGAGAAAAACTGTTGAGAATTTTCTTATGTCCCTCACTCCTTGCTCCCCTAATGTTTAGGATTGTATGTGGTTAATTATCATATAATATTCAGAGCCAGGAAATTAACACTAGTATAATAGCATTAACTAAATACCTATTTGAATTTTGCCAATTTTTTTCTCATAAATTTCACTTTGTTTCAAAATCCCACATTATGTTTAGTTGTTATTTTACTTTAGCTTTCTATTGTCTTTAGTAGGACCTCAGTCTTCCCTTGTCTTTTGTGACCTTGATACCATTGAAAAATACTGATCAGTTATTTTGCCATGTATTACTGATTTTGGAGATGTCTTCTGTTTTCAAATGTTTTGTGGATTGAGATGATCACATCTAGACAAGAATACATACATGCAGAAATGATGTGTCTAACTGTTGATGTCAATATATCATTGTTACTGATGAAATTGGGCTTGTTCACTTAGGGAAGGCAGTTTATATTGGGTTTCTACACTGTAAAATTACCAATTTTCTCCTCTATATTTAACAAATATCTAGGAAGCAATATTTGGACATTGTACAAATAATTTTTCTATTCAAACTTTCAAACATCTATTTCAATGTCCATTAGTGGGTTTGTGTTCAATAGTTATTACTATGGAATTACACTGCAAGGAAGAAATTATTCCTTCTTTCCAGAGTTTATAACCCAAGACTATCATGTATTTTGTCACTCAATGTGTTCCAGTTTGATCATTAAAAGTTTGTTCAGAGTAGTCCCTGCTTTCTTTGAACAAGTCCTATATTTGTTGTTGTTATTCTCTTTGTTTTTGCTTTTTGGAACATGTCTAAGCTTTCTGAAGTGATGCAGCTTCACAAATATAAAACATCACTGAAAGTAATATAAAATGATCAATGCTGAAATGAAATACTTGAAGTTAGTTTGTCCACATGTTCCTCCGTTCCTGTGAAACACATAAAGCCTTCCTTTGGTGCCCCTTTGGTTTACTAGAATTGTCTCAGTGACTGGAATGGTGGGAAATGCAAACTTTTATTTATGAAGTATCATTTAACAGTTGTAATTTGTCTTTATACGTGAGTTTGAACAAATTTTTTTTCTTTTGAGCTAACAGCTGTTTTTTTTTAAATCATTTTATTTGGGGCTCTTACAGCTCTTATTATAATCCATACATCCATCTATTGTGCCAAGCACCTTTGCACATATGTTGCCATCATTTTCAAAGCATTTTCTTTCTACTTGAACCCTTGGTATCAGCTCATTTCCCCCCTGCCCCCATCATGAACCCTTGATACTTTATAAATTATTATTATTTTTTCTTGTCTTATAACCAACTGCTGTCTCCCTTTACCCACTATTCTGTTGTTCATCCCCCACCTTCTGCTTGCCCTCCTGGTATCACTACTCTCATTATTGGTTCTGAGGAGTTTATCTGTCCTGGATTGTGAGCTCTTATCTGTGCCAGTGTACATGTTCTGGTCTAGCAGGATTTATAAGGTAGAATTGAGGTCAGGATAGTGGAGGACGGGGAAGCATTAAAGAACTAGAGAGGAAAGTAGTGTGTTTTGTCGGTGCTATACTGCACCCTGACTGGCTTGTCCTTTCCTTGTGACCCTTCTGTGAGAGTATGTCCAATTGTCTACAGATGGGCTTGGGTCTCCACTCGTGCTCTCCCCATCACATCAATATGATTTTTTGTCGGGTCTTTTATGCCTGACGCCTGATCCCATCAACACTTCTTGATCATACAGGCTGGTGTACTTCTTCCATGTGGGCTCTGTTGCTTCTCAGCTAGATGGCCGCTTGTTGATCTTCACGCCTTTAAGACCCCAGATGCTATATTTTGATAGCCGGGCACCATCCTCTGTCATGACCACATTTGCTTATACACCCATTTTGTCTTCAGCAATCTTATCTGGAAGGTGAGTAGCATAGAATGCCAGGTTATTAGAACAAAGTGTTCTTGCACTGAGGGAGATTTAAACACTAATAGCTCCCTTAATGATAAAGAATGCTTTAAAAGTAATTTCCTAGCTATATTGATATGCTTCCAGATTATAATTAGGAGAGTACATTTTAAAATATTGCTACAAAATTATGTTGTTAAATTCTCTACTTTTTTGCTTCACAGCAACCCTGTGTACAACAGAACAAAACACTGCTGAGTCCTACACCAGCCTCACAGTTGTTATGTTTGGGCCTCTTGTTGCAGCCATTGGGTCATCATCTAGTTAAGGGCCTTCCTCTCTTTCCCTAACCCTGTAACAAGCATAATGTCCTTTTCCTGGTATTTGTCTCCCCTGACAACATGAGTTGCTAAGGAGTAATCCCTTATTCTGTTCATACAACTGCATCTTGGTGTGTACAGATTTTGCATGAGCACAATAAAATGTTCTGAAATTTACATTCTTCTCAATCTTATCCATAGCTTATTATCATCAAAAATCATAGAAGCTGATATCAAAGAGGTTAAGAGGAAAAAAATGTTTTGAAATTGATGGTGGTAACAACTGTAAAATTATGCTTGATCTGACTGAATTATGAATTGTTATAATATTTGTAAGAGCTCCAATAAAATGGTTAATCAAAAATCAGAGAAGCTTTTTTTTGAAAAATGTTAAAATGTGAAATTATTGTTTCTCAACATATGCTCCACATAAGTATCAATTCTTATGAAGGTGATGTTTCCATATTTCTAACCCCTCCCTGAAGAAATCTACCTTCTTCAGTTTACACCACATCAAAATAATGTTTTTGATAATAATAATTTATAAATTATCAAGGGTTCATGAAGGAGTGGGGAGCGGGGAGGAAGGGGGGAAATGAGGAGCTGATATTAAGGGCTCAAGTATAAACCAAATGTTTTGAGAATGATGATGCCAACAAATGTTCAAATGTGCTTGACACAATGGATGTATGTATGGATTGTGATAAGAATTGTACAAGCCCCAATAAAATGTTTTTTTTTTTAAATAGTAGTTTTGGTAACCACTGAGGGACTCGCATCATGTTCTTTGGGTTTATTATGCAAAAAGATATCTGAAGGGGGTAGATCAGGATTGTCGGGTGGGTGCAGTACAATTTACCAATGAAATTATTGTAGGGAAGCTGTTGATACCCTCAATGAATGAGCAGATGTGTTTTCATGATGGAAAAATATTCCTCAGCACAATTTTCCTGGCCTTTTTACACTGATGCAATTTTCTATTTTCTTAAAACGTTTCCACAATAAGCACCCATGGTTATCCTGTAATACTTGAGAAAATATCAAGATTACCCCCTTTGGCATAGCAACAACAACCAAAAAACAGTTACCATCACCTTTTGAACTAACCCCTTTTCCTTGAATTCAACTGGCCCAGAAAGATCTCCATGGAAACCACTGTTTTGATTGGACCTTGCTCTCGGGGACATATTGATAATTCCAAGACTCATTCCCAGTTAGACTCTATTCCATAAGATGGTAGCTTCCATATTCCTTTTTTAAAAAAAAGGCTTTTCTTTTAAAACTCAGCTCTTTGAACAAGCTGATCCTCATATAACATGTTTGACAACACATGACCAGCCAAAAGCTTGCTGAAACCAGAATGTTTATTTAAAGTTAAAAATTCCATCTTCAGTAGCTCTCACTTCATTGATAATTCTGTGGTCTTTTCCCACTAGTTTCTAGACTTACG
Source organism: Tenrec ecaudatus (assembly GCF_050624435.1). Classification (NCBI taxonomy): domain Eukaryota; kingdom Metazoa; phylum Chordata; class Mammalia; order Afrosoricida; family Tenrecidae; genus Tenrec; species Tenrec ecaudatus. The sequence continues at coordinate 44,100,737 of NC_134547.1, forward strand.
CCACAGTTCATTTATTGATCAAGTTTGTCAGTCTCTTTTGGCTCAGCATCCTTTACAGAAAGTTAAAGCTGATTAGAATCTTATGTGAAGAGGAAAGAGTCCTAGGATAAGCAATTCACTAAAGAAAAAAGAACAAAGTAGGAGACATGTTGTGTTACCTACTGACCTTAAAACCAATAATTGAGCCACAGTAGTCAAAACTGCGTGGTACTGGTACAGCAATAGATCGTATATAAACCAGTAAACACAATAAAGAATCCACAATTAAATGTATCCATTTACAGACAACTGAACTTTGAAAAGGGCCAAATACATAAATTGGGTGCAGGCAAAATTGGATTACCATTTACAGAAGAATGAAGGAGGACTCAGATCTCAGACCATAGCAAAACACTGAAGATGGGTTAAAGACCTAAATATATATCCTGGAAATATCGTGATCATTAATGAGAAAATAAGAAAAAACTTTAGGACTATAATACAGAATATAAACATACTACCCAACTATGAAAAATGCACACAGTAGAACCCAAAATAGATGACTGGGATCTCCTAGAAATAAGACACTTAGGTGGTGCATCAAAAGACATCATCAAAAGGGTAAAGTAAGAACTCAGGGAAAATGTTAATAACACATGAGACAAAGGACTAATCTCTAAAATCTATGGAAACTTGCAACATCTCAATAAGAAAAAGATAAGTAATCCCAATTTTTTAAATGGGCAGTGAACATGAACAGACAGTTCACCAAAGAAGACATTCAGGCAAGATATGACAAAACAACGATGTATAAATTACCAAGGGCATATGAGGGAGGGGGGAATGGGGAGGGAGGAGGGGAAAAAAAAGAGGACCTGATGCAAGGGGCTTAAGTGGAGAGCAAATGCCTTGAGAATGATTGGGGCAGGGAATGTATGGATGTGCTTTATACAATTGATGTATGTATATGTATGGATTGTGGTAAGAGTTGTATGAGTTCCTAATAAAATGTAAAAGAAGAAAAAAAAAAGAAGACATTCAGGAGGCCAACAAACATATGAAAAGAGTCTCAAAACCACTAGCCATCTGAAATACAAATCAAAACAATGGTGAGATACCACCTTACACTGGCATGGATAGCAAAGAGAAGATTTGGAGATACGGGAACTCCCATATACTGTTGGTGGAACCTAAAAATGTGCAACCATTATGGAAAGTGAGTGATATGACATTATCTATCTCAAGCAACTGGGAACAGAAATACCATAGGACCCATCAGTCCCTTTCAGTTTATACCCTAAAGAAGTAAAAGCCAAAGCACAAGTAGATATATGCGCTCCCATGTTCCCTGAGCACTGTTAACATTAGCAAGACTGTGTAAACAACCTAAATATACCCATCAGTGGAAGAATGAATAAACTTCAGTACACTGACACAGTGGAATACTATACATTGCTAAAATATGATGATGAAACCTGAAGCATCTAGTGGCATGGATGGAATGAGAGAAGATGCATGAATTTCGTTAATCACAAAAGGACAAATATTTTATGAAACCACTATTATAAAGAAAAACTGAACAGTTTTCATACCTAAAGAAACAAGCTTTAATGGTTGGGTCGGGGGAAGTGAAGCAATAGGCTAGCTCAGGGGTTAGCAAACTGGAGTTCTTGAGCCATGTGCAGCTTTTTTCATATGTACATGTGGCTCAGAAGTAAAACTGAAAATTTTAGAAGAATATGGTGATCTCATTTGTTTGTAAAAATAAGATACTGAATACCGTATATACTCATGTATAAGCCAAGTTTTTCAGCTCGTTTTTTATTGCAGTTTTGTGGTAAAATTAGGTGCGTTGGCTGATACTCAGGGCGGCTTATACTCAAGTATATACAGTAATTTTTTAGTTGTTATGAGGGACAGGATTGGCTCTTCCATTGCAAAAGTTTGCTAACCTGGGCTTGAGGGCCCAACCCAAAACCAGATTTGCTCCCATGGGTTCAATGCTAGTTCATAGTGACCCCTGTGGGTTTCTGCGACTTTAACTGTTTATGAGAAGAGAAGGCCCAGTCTCTCTCCCATGAAGTTACTGGTAGTTTTCAACTGCCAACCATGCAGATCGCAGCCCAACATATAACCACTTACATGACCAGGACTTGAGGGTAGCCAGGTATTCTCTGTGTGGAGGAAGAAATAGTATTCTACAAGAGGGAGAAGAAAAATCAGAGGGTGGGTAGGGAAAGCTTTTGGGAGGTTTGATAAGCAGTTTAAGTTATTGAGTACAAAATTATCTGAAATTTGAACTCCCACTTAATTCATAATAAAAAATGTTTTAACATGTTCACTCGGGTTTTGTTAAGAATTTGATATTGTTTGTGGCCTTAAAGCCTTCTTTTCCCATGGCACAAAAAGAATTCTCTTTTAAAAAGATATCCTGACTGGAGTTACACAAGTGTGTTACTGAGGGAACTGGTCTACTATCACCCACTGTTCTCAAAGACAAGTTTAGACACACTGTTTAGAATGCACGGGGAATTCCTGACCCATAGGCCATATGAGACCCAAGAAATCATCAATACCAGCTAATGTCACACGCTTCATTATAGAGAAGCAGTTTTGGCCATCACATTAGGGGTGAGCTAAATATTTGACCAGTATGGCCTGCAAATGATTTTATAAATATCATTATAATCTATAAATACAAATGATATTCTATAACGACCTGATTTCAAATATTTATTATTCTTCATTTTGAAATATTAGAGAAAACCTACAAACTTTGCCATGATTTAGATCAGTAGTACGTTTAAAAGTACAGGTATATGCTGTTTTCTGAAAAGTCACTCTGTGCCACTTGATTTTTACAAAAGACCCTCATTAATCCCTGTTTTTGCTAACCTAAAGACATATAAAAGGACTTTTGCTTTTATGGAAAAGGTGAAAAGTGCCTCCAGCATTTGTGTTGCAGTGGGCTGTTAGAGAGGCAGTGTGCACCGTGTGGTGCAGGAGTGATCTTGCTAAGCTGCTTCTCTGGGAATTACACCCAGCATCTCACCACCAAGCTGCCATACTTTGGAACTATGCCTGTAAATATTATGTTTATGTTACTTTAGGTTTCATGTGTTATTTGGTATGATTTGATGAAGTATTTTTAATTTATTATTTTTGTTCTTGTTACAATGTAGAATTGGTGGATCCAAACATTTTTATCCAGCCAATCACAGAAGAACGTGCTTCTAGGACTTTATATCGCATTGAACTTCTAAGGAAAGTACGAGAACAGGCTCTCCGACACCCACAATTATTTGAACGCTTAAAGCTTTGTCATCCAAATCCAGACTTACCCATCTGGTGGGAATGTGGCTCTCATGATAGGGATTTGCTTATTGGAGCTGCTAAACATGGGGTGAGCCGAACAGATTATCACATTCTTCGTGATCCTGAACTCTCATTTATGGCAGCTCAGAGGAACTACAGTCAAAGTAAGATGGCTCATTCCAGGACTTCTACCCCACTTTTACAGCAATATCAAGTTGCACTTTCTGCTTCTTCTCTTACCTCTCTACCTAGACTCCTAGATGCTAAAGGTATAATTCTAGAGGATATGAAAGTTAAAAGTGAAAACCTTAAAGAGGAGCCTCAGTCTTCTGAAGAAGAATCTATGTCTTCTGAGGAAACCAGGACACTAATAAAGTCTGAGCCTGTCAGTCCAAAGAATGGTGTTTTACCGCAGGCTACTGGAGACCAGAAATCTGGTGGAAAAGGAGAAACAGACAGACGCATGGTTGCAGCCAGAACAGAACCCCTAACTCCAAACCCATCTTCTAAGAAACAGCGAGTCCACAAAAGAGGGTCAGAATCTAGTTCTGATTCTGACTCCGATTCTGAGAGGTCATCTTGTTCTTCCCGGTCATCTTCCTCCTCCTCTTCTTCCTCCTCCTCTTGTTCCCACTCTCGATCAGGCTCTAGTTCTTCATCCTCATCTTGTTCTTCAGCATCGTCTTCTTCCTCCTCTTCTTCCTCCTCCTCATCATCTTCTTCATCTTCGTCAGAAGAGAGTGACAGTGAAGAAGAGGAAGTCCAAAAGCGAGGTATATGAAATTGATTTTACCCTTTTTAAGACACTTCACGTGAAAATGAAAATTAGATGATCATATTTAAATTTGTTATCTTAAAATTTATATGTACACATATTTTTAGAGATATTATTGAAAAAGAAACTAGTTTCCCATTCAGTAGGATTCCAAACATTGCAAAATTGGTGTATCCAGTCATAGGAACTAGAGGTTTTACACAGTAATATCCCAGGTTGCCGCTAGTTTAGTAATTATATTTTCCCCAGCAATAGATGAACAATTAGTTAACAAAAGATAACACCCACCAGCCATGTCTTAGCTTGAAAAAGCACATTCAGATTCCCGAGAGTATCTGAGCCCATAATCAACACCCATCTACTCCGGTTAGAGGACAGGTCCTGCAGCATGAAAACAAAGTCATAGAGATGATCCTCTCTGCAGGTGTCTGTAGCCATCCAACAGTCCAGGTGCAAGGAAGGTGAGGCCACATTCAGACGTATGGGAGCCTCTCTGATTTACAGTGTCTCAAACCCAAAAGAGCCAGAACCTACTGTAACCACTTCAGGAGTTGTTAATAATTCCTGGATTACTAAAGAGATATGCCCAATTATAATACTTATGAAGAGAACTGTGGTTTCCTCATCAGGCATTATAGTCCTCCCAGTTCATATACTGTCACCCAACCAGGAGTCATTTTTATAAGTAGTGTTGCCTGTGACATAATTGTCATGTACTATCCTTATCTGTTCCCAGAGAAACAAACATAGGAAGTTTACTGAAGGTCAAATTTCCAGACAGAAGAATGATTTTGTCAAACTTTGCCTTCTTAACACTACTTGTTTTGCTTTTATCCTAATTGTATAAAGAAAAAGTACTTTACTATATTCTAGGTATTTTTCTATTATTTGTTTTTAAACATCTGAATAATTATGAGATTTGAAAAAACAAAACGATTTGATGCAATCTTGTATAATGATGATTGTTTTTAGCAGAAGGTACCCCTCACATGAAAGCCTATGATGAAGAAAGTGTTGCCTCACTGAGCACTACCCAGGATGAGACTCAAGATAGTTTCCAGATGAACAATGGGACACCAGAGTCTGCCTACCTTTTACAAGGTGGATACATGCTGGCAGCATCATATTGGCCAAAGGTAAATGAGTAATTTCTTGTTGGGATGGCCCATTTTCTGAATATTTTTCTATATTAATGCGTTAATGCTTGGTATTTCTAATATGTGGGGAAAATAGAATATTTGAAATTTAGAATGACATTTAGTATTATTATGTATTCTCACTTCTATCTTGACAATTCTGAATCATAATGACCCTATAAGACAATATAACTGTCTCTGTGGGTTTCCTATACTATAAATCTTTATGAGAACAAAAACCTCATTGTTCTCCTGTGGAACAGGTGGTGGTTTGAACATCTGGCCTTGTAGTTTACAACCCAATATATAACACACAATGCCACCAGAGCTCCTTATTGAGTGCATTAGGTCTTTGCAATGTGTTTGTGTCTCAACATTATTAAAATGGTTTAAAAAGATAACATGTTAACATTCACATACAAATTAATAATTAATTGCTTCTTTATGAAAAGGTATTTTCAACCGAGTGCACTTGAAGAAATGTAACCAGTTGTGACCTAGGGAAAAAAGGGTCATTCAATAATTTTAGAGTTAAGATTGGATTAATGCAGTCCTTCTAGAAGGTTAATGGGCTGACGTGGGTTCTTTGTTTACATAGTGCTGCTTCAGAAAACTGTCAGTATTCTTACCATTTTATTTTACTTATATACCAAGTATTATCAATCTTAGTACTAGTTGAAATATAAAAAATAAAACACGTAAAATTGTGTTTATTTGTAAATATTTTATTTGAAAATTTAGAATAAATGTGTTTTAGGGTTCAGAATTTATACCTCTGAACTAATAAATTTTTCAAATGTCCAAAGAAATGTTTAGAAGCCTGTAGTTCTTGTTAGCAGCCATCTAGTTGGTTCCAACCCATAGCAACCTTGTGCACAACAGAATGAAACCCTGCATGCAGTCCTGTACCGTCCTCCCACAATCGCTCCTACACTTAAGCATTGTAGCCATCATGTCGATCCATCTCCTTGAGACCCTTCCTTTTTTTCACTGTCCCTCTATTTTACCAAACATGATATCCTTCTCCGGAGACTAGTCTCTTCTGACAGCGTATCCAAAGTAAATCAGATGAAGTCTTGCCATGCTTGCTTCTAAGAAGTACTCTGACTGTACTTCTTCCAAGACAGACCAGTTTTTCCTTTTAGCAGTCCATGATACTTTAAATATTCTTCTCCATCACCATATTTCAAATGCATCTTTTCTTTTCTACTCTTCTTTATCCATGTCCAACTTTCATATCCATGTAAAGCATTGAAAGTACCGTGGCTTGTGTCAGGTGCACTTTCATCCTGAGTGACATCCTTGCTTTTCAATGCTCTAAAAAGGTCTTGTACAGCAGATGTACCAAATGCGACTCATCTTTTGATCTCTTGACTACTGCTTCCGTGAGCATTGATTGCATCTACAAGCAATACAAAATCATCGACAACTTCAGCTTTCCTTCGTTTATCATATTACCCATTGGTCTAGTTTTGTGGATTTTGATCTTCTTCACATTGAGTTATAATCCATACTGAAGGCTACAATCCTTGATCTTTATCAGCAAGTGCTTCAAGTCCTTCTCACTTTCAGTTTGTGAGGTTGTGGCATCTTCATGTAGCATGTTATTAATAAACCTTCCTCCAATTCTGATGCCACTTTCTTCTTCATATCAGCCAGCTTCTATGATTCTTTGCTCATGATACAGATTGAATAAGTATGGTGAGAAGATAAAACCCTACAACCCTGATGCACACCTTCACTTACTTTAAACCATGCAGTATTCCCTTGTGTTCTCACAGCTGCTCTTGGTCCTTGTACAAATTCAGCATAAGTACAACGAAGTGTTCTGGAATTCCTTTTCTTCCCACGGTTATTCAATTTGTTAGAATCCACAAAGTCGAATGCCTTTGCATAGTCAATAAAGTAAAAGTACACATCTTTCTGTATTCTTTGCTGTCAACCAAGAGCTATCTGACAGAGATATGCCTTGTAACACATCATCTTCTGAATCTGGCCTGAACTTCTGGTAGCTCCCTGTCAGTGGACTGCTGTAACAGTTGTTGGATGATCTTCAGCAAAACATTACTTGCATATGATATCAATGAGCATTTTGTTTGGTAACCTTTTTTTGGAATGGGTACAAACAGAAATCTCTTCCACTTTGTTGGCCAGGTAGCTGGCATAGACAGTGTATGCTTCCAGTGCTTCATCAGCTTGTTGAAACATTCCCATTGGTATTCCATCAATTTCTGGAGCCTTGTTTTGGGATTATGCTTTCAATACAGCTTGAACATCCCCCTTCAGCACCATTGGTTCTTGCTCATATGAGACCTCCTGAAGTGGTTGTACATCAACCAGTTTCTGTGTTACAATGACTGTGTGTTATTCCCATCTGCTTTTGGTCCTTCCTGTAGCATTCAATATTTTCCCCTAGATTTTTTTTCATATTGCAATTTGAGGCTTCAATTTTTTGAGTTCATTCAGTTTAAGATATACTGAGTATGTATGTCTTTTGGTTTTCTAATTCTAGGTCTTTGCAAATTTCATTATAATATTTGACTTTATCTTCTCAAGCTGCCCTTAAAATTTTTCTGGTCAGCTCTTTGACTTTATTAATTCTTCCATTTGCTTTAGCTACTCTTGATTGAGAGCAAGTTTCAGAGTCTCTTCTGACATCCACTTTGATCTTTTCATTATTTCCTGTCGTTTTAATGAACTTTTGTTTTCTTATGAGTGATGTTCTTGATGCCCTCTCACAGCTCATCATGTCTTCTTCTGTCATTAATATTCAGTGTGTCAAAACTTTTCTTGAACTACTTACAGAATTCAGGTAGTATAGATTCAAGGTTGAATCTTGGCTCTCATGGACTTGTTTTAATTTTCCTCAACTTTTCCCTGAACATACATATGAGCAATAGATGATCTGTTCCAAGGTCAATCCATGGCCTGGTTTTAATTGCTGATATTGAGCTTCTCCATGGTCTCTTCCCAAAGATGTAGGTATAGTACAATTTCACTTTTTACAAAAAAAAAGTGTGGATTTTAGTATGTTTTAGAGTAGATATATTTATGAATAGGTGTAACAGTTTGATATGCTGTCTTTTAAAAGCTTTTCTGTATAAATGTTTACCTCTGGAAGCAAAGTTGGAAAATTCTAGAATATAAGATGTCTACTCTTACACGAGATGCCTCAGTTGTTTAAAATTTTTACAAGGAAGCTATATTACTTTTTAAATCATAAAAAATAAACTACTCTTTCATGATATTTTAAACCTTATCAAAGGTAATTTGTACTTGTGTAATTCTTTTCACAAATTTTAGTGTGTATGAGAATATGTATACTTCCACATATCCCTATGCTGTGCTAGTTTCAAGGATCCTTTTGGCATTGTGAGTTACGTGTGTGGCTTCTAATTGCAAAGTCAGAAAAGAGATGAGGCCAGCTGCTCTTATAAAGGTTTGTGGTTTCATTACCCTAGATAGGCTTGCGACCATTCGGAATTGACTCAGTGACAGTGAATTTGTGTTTTTGGTACCAATTTAATCTGTCAAAAATCATGAGTTCCCAAAGTTCTGGCCTAAATTTTAAAGTGATACTCTGATATCACATGCTTTTCCAGGATCGTGTGATGATCAATCGGCTGGATAGTATTTGCCAAACGGTTCTGAAAGGGAAGTGGCCTTCAGCTAGAAGAAGTTATGATGCTAATACTGTGGCCTCTTTCTATACCACAAAACTTCTGGACAGCCCTGGAGCAGCTACAGAATCTAGCGAGCCCAGTGTCCCCACTCCCTCAGGTGCAGGTGTTAAAGAAGAGCATGAACAGTCACCACAGATGTCAAAGGTGAAGAAGCATGTACGAGAAAAGGAGTTTACAGTGAAAATCAAAGACGTATGTTTATTTTTATTGCCCTAGGACCTGATTGCGATTGCGGTGTGCAGCATGCTTTTCCTGCAAATGGCTGCCTGCTCTGACTCTTACTTCCTTCACATACTTGTTTTTCGGTGTTTGGATTGGTTTCTTTTTGATATCCAAGTTATTAACCTTGAGTCTTCTACTAGAAGTGTCATCATTAAGTATATTTTTCTCCCTGTACTTCTTAAAGTAGTACTTCTGCTGGTTAAGATGCTTTCTTAAACAGTCTGACAATTTCTAACCATATTGATTCTTTCATATAATATTTAGCTAGTATGGCAGTGCCTTCATCTATTTAAATATGTGGCATGCACTGTTACCAGTAACATTTTCACTTTTTAATATGCTTCTCTGAAGATAAAATACTCAGTGTCTACAATGAGTTATGTGCTCTAAAGTACAGTGTGACTAAAGCACATAGAAATGTATGTCGGGGAAGAATGTATGTCGAAAGGTGACAGTGTTACAATCTACTAGTCACATGAAAAACTTAATTTTGTGCAGGAAAGTATAGTGTGTGGATTTTTTCCCTCATTTAAAACAGGAAATTTAATATTCTAGGGATTTAAAATTATTTAAATATTTCCTTCAATTATTTTATGAGCAAAGTCATGATCAGTGTTTCAGGGTTTTACTTCACTCTTTAAAAGTAGGGTTGGGGGGGCAGAAAATCCCTGAGTGTCCTGTAGTATGATTTAACACTTTCTTTCTTAATAATGGCATTTTTTTAACAGGAAGGTGGTTTGAAGTTGACATTTCAGAAGCAAGGACTTGCACAAAAGAGACCACTTGATAGTGAAGATGGTGCTCTGGGGCAGCAGCAGTACCTCACTCGTCTTCGGGAGCTTCAGAGTGCATCCGAGACCAACCTCGTCAATTTTCAAAAATGCCCACCAGTTTCAGGTGAAAATTGTCTCCGTGTGTATCATTCCCTGTTACTTTCAAGTCCTCTTTGATACACTCCAATTGTCCTTCACTGTGGGGCCTTAAAGGAATCAGCATAATTTGTTAAGCTTTTTAAAAAAAATCATTTTATTGGGGGCTCATACAACTCTTATAACAATGTATACATGCATCAATTGTGTAAAGCACATTTGCATATTCGTTACCCTCATTCTCAAAACATTTGCTCTCCACTTAAGCCCCTGGCATTAGCTCCTCATTTTCCCCCTCCCTCCCCACTCCCTACTCCCCCCTCCCTAATGAGCCCTTGATAATTTATAAATTATTATTTTGTCATATCTTACACTTTCTGACGTCTTGCTTCACCCTCTTTCTGTTGTCCATCCCCCATGGAGAAGGTTAGATGTAGATCCCTGTAATCGGTTCCCCGTTTCTACCCCACCCTCCTGGTATCACCACTCTCACCACTGGTCCTGAGGGGATCATTTCTCATGGATTCCCTGTGTTTCCAGTTCCTATCTGTGCCAGTGTACATCCTCTGGTCTAGCCAGATTTGTAAGGTAGAATTGGGATCATGATATTCAGGGGGATGGGGAGGGAAACATTTAGGAACTAGAGGAAAGTTGTATGTTTTATCGTTGCTATACTGCACTCTGACTGGCTCGTCTCCTCCCACTACCCTTCAGTAAGGGGATGTCCAGTTGCCTACAGATGGGCTTTGGGTGCCCATTCCGCACTCCCCCTCATTCACAATGATATGATTTTTTTTTGTTCTTTGATGCCTGATACCTGATCCCTTTGAGACCTTGTGATCACACAGGCTGGTGTGCTTCTTCCATGTGGGCTTTGTTGATTCCGAGCTAGATGGCTGCTTGTTTACCTTCAAGCCTTTAAGACCCCAGACACTATATCTTTTGATAACCAGGTACCATCAGCTTTCTTCACCACATTTGCTTATCCACCTATTTGTCTTCAGTGATTGTATTAGGGAAGTGAGCACACACTGATAAGGTTTTTGTTTTTGGTGCCTGATAACTGATCCCTTCAGCACCTCGTAATCACACAGGCTGGTGTGCTTCTTCCTTGTGGATTTTGTTGCTTGTCAAACTAGATGGTTGCTTACTTACCTTCAAGCCTTTAAGACCCAAGATGCTATATCTTTTGCTAGCTGGGCATCATCAGCTTTCTTCACCACATTGGTTATGCACCCACTTTATCTTCAGCGATTGTGTTGGGAAGGTGAGCATCATGGAATGCCAATTTAATAGAACAAAGTATTCTTGCATTGAAGGAGTACTTGAGTGGAGGCCCAATATCCATCTGCTACCTTAATACTAAATCTATAAATATATGCATATAGATCTATTTCCCCATCCTCATATATGTTTACATGTGTACATGCCTTCATTTACACCTCTATAAATGCCCTTTTCCTCCTAGCTCTTTCCTCTATTTCCCTTTACTTCGCTCTTGTCCCACTATCATGCTTAGCCTTCATTTGGGTTTCAGTAATTCCTCTTGGTTACATTACCCTTGATCACACCCTGCCAGGCCTTCTAAATCTTAATATATATTGGAACTTTTAATAGCAGCATAAAGGCAATTTTGTTTGAGGAGTTTGAACATATAGGTGAAAAAGTCATTTGTAAAGTTGCTTTATACATTTAAAAGTTCAAATTTAACATTTACATGTGAACAAAAATTGGGAATTTAAAAACAAATACCTAAATTACGAATTATGTCATCTTTTGTGAAAGAAATTAAAATGCTAAATCTTTGAAAAACTTTAGAAATGTTGTCAGGCATCTTCAGGATAGAGGAATTATTTATTAGTAATCCCTGAAGGATTCTAGCATGTTTTAAAGGACAAGGATCTCACCACCTCACACCAGCATAAATAATAAATGATAGTACAGGGTTTGGGAGTTGTTTGTTTTTTTAAAAAGAAAAGAAACGCTGGAGGGGGTGCAGTAAGATTAGAACTGATATCCACACACTGCTCATAGAGCTGTGAAACTGTACCACCACTGTGGAATGTAGTATGATGCTTCCATAAGCAACTGGAAATAGAATGTTGGATGAGCCAGAAATCGTACTGATACGTGCTTTAAGACACAGTGAACAAAGCACAAGTAGGTAGATACATGCACACCCATGTGCTTCATAGCACCATTCACAATAGCAAGAAGATAGAAACAACTTAAAATGCCTGTCAGTGGAAACAATAGATAAGTGAAGTTGAGTATATACATACAATGAAATGTTTTACATCGCTGAAGGATGATGAAACTGAAACACTTCATGATATGGATTCAGAGGACATTGTGCTGAGTAACATTTGTCCATTGCAAACAGGCAAATATTCTATGAGATGTGTAAACCCCACCTAATTCATAATAGAGTGTTTTAAAAAATACAAGGATCCCACTAGATTATGAGGCCCTGTTATTGTCAGGCAGCTATGATGATCAGAAAAGGACTTCATATGGAAGCAAAATTTGCCTGCTGTACTTCTCATTGACTAAATTTTTATCTTCAGAGGCAACCCAGAAACAATCTGTTTCTTCGTCTACATAATGCATCTTCTCATCCTGAAAACAGTTATCATCTCTTTCTTTGTAACTATTCTTTTTAATAAATTACATATAATTCACATATCATGCAACTTAATAGTTCAGTCATTTTAAGAAGAGTTATCCAATTATTACCACACTTAGTTTCAGAACATTTTCTTATTCTCATTCTTATTAGCTCCTATGCCCTAACCTCTCCTGCCATGTTCTTCCAACATCCAAACTCACTGCCATTGAATTGGTGTAGACTTATAGCAACCTTAAAGGACAAGGTAAAACTGCCCCTTTCATCTTCTAGATTATAACTCTTTACCAGGAATAGAAAGCCCCATCTCTCCATTCAAGTGGCTGGTGGTTTCAAACTACAAACCTTGTAGATCACAGCCTAACTCATAATCACTGTGCCCCCAAGGCTGCTCCTGGGTCATTATTAATCCAGTTACTGCCATTATGGATTTACCTATCATGGGTGTCATATACAGAAAATTATACCAACTAAAAACAAGAAACAAACAACAGCAAATGATAAAACAGGAAAACCTCAGTTGAAAAGAAAGCAAAAAATGTTAAAAAAAAAAAAAAAAAAACAGGCCAAAAGGAAGATCCAGTAAAGTGTTGCATTTTAACCTAGCTACAACTGCCATAACGAGCATCACAGTGCTCTCTGTCCCATGGCACTGCTAGTCACATCCCTGGCTGTGGTCAGAGAGAATTCACCTGAAGCTAATCCATGTGGCAACTATTTCTTTTAACTCTGGCAATTTGAGGGGTTTTTTAAATCATTTTATTAGAGGCTCATATAACTCTTATCACAATCTATACATACATCAATTGTATAAAGCACATTTGTACATTCATTGCCCTCATCATTCTCAAAACATTTGCTCTCCACTTAAGCCCCTGGCATCAGGTCCTCATTTTTCCCCTCCCTCCCCGCTTCTCCCTCCCTTATGAACCCTTGATAATTTATAAATTATTATTTTGTCATATCTTGACCTGTCTGACGTCTCCTTTCACCCACTTTTCTGTTGTCCGTCCCCCAGGGAGGAGGTCACATATAGACCCTTGTAATCGGTTACCCTTTCCAACCCACCCTCCTTCCACCCTCCCAGTATCACCACTTACCCCACTGGTCCTGAAGGGATCATCCGCCCTGGATTCCCTGTGGCAATTTGAGTTTTTAAAAAATATTAAACATCTATTTGGTGTTATGTGCTATGTAGGCATTTAAGAGTGCATAAATTGTTTCTTTGTCTCTTAACTTAGTATAATTATACTTTCATTTGTGTCCCTCTTACAATTTCATGTCTAGAAAATTGTCTTCAAAACTATGGGTCAGTGTGTGACTACAACATACTTTACCCCAAAATGCGAGTTTTCAATTAAAACAGATGCATAGCTTTAATGTTGCAGTATTTGATCTCATTGTTTCAGTATTTTATTTCAATTTTCTAGTAAGACTTGCTGCCGTATAATTTGAATTGATTTCTGTTCCCAATTGCTACTTTTACTACTTTTTATTTATAATTTAGTTTAACCTCTGCAGTATTAAGTTGTTTCTTGTGCACTCATTAATCATCTATGTAGTTTTCAAGTTGCTAGATTTTCTTATATGTATGCATTGCAGTTAAAAAATGAACCAGCCTCACCACACCACACACACACACACACACACACACACACACACCCTGCTGGGGGGACGAACAGCAGAAAACATGGGGGAAGGGAGACAGTGGTCAGTGTAAGATAGGAAAATAATATTATGTATAAATTTTAAGGGGTCACAAGTGTGGGCAGAAGGGAGGGAGGGGAGAAAAGGAGCTAATATCCAGGGCTCAATAGAAAGTACATGTTTAGAAAATAATTATGGCAACATATGTACAAATGTGCTTGTTAAAATTGATGTATGGATTGTTATTAGAGCTGTAAGAGCCCCCAATAAAATAATCTTTTAATTTTAAAAAATGGACCACCCTTTTATAAATAAGTTACAAGCAACCAAACTATCCTTTACGATAGTTTTGTTATTAAGGAAATCTTTTTCACCAGAAAATAGGAATGGAAGGGGAAGGTAAACTGTAGGCTCTTTGTCCAACATGAGGGATTTAATAATTTAAGTACATGTATTTACCCTGATCATTCCATTATAAAATTGATACTTCAAGGATATTTGCATTGTATGACTATTGCTATTAAAGATTATAAAATCTTCTCAAATTAATCCTCTGGTAAATAATAGTTGTTTATCTTTAGTAACATCAACATTAATTTGGTAACTATAACCAAGAAATTAAATGAAGAGAATTAATATTATATAGAGTTATTAAAGAGCCATTATATATCATTAATCCTAATTACAAATACAAAAGCTAGATCTGTTTTATTCATTGACTTTTGGTAAAACTGTTAGCAATTTTTGAGCCTTAATCCCTTTGTTTTTGAAATGAAGGTAGTACAACACAGAGGTCATAGTGTTGGATGGGTAAAATTAAAATACATAAAATCTCTAGTTGGGGCTTGGCACATAATTAAATGCTGGACATATGTTAAAATTAGTTATTTACAGATAATATATAAAATTGGATTCTGAGTAGATTTTAGTATTTACATTTCTTTATCTGAACTTAAGTATGTTTTATTTCTCTCTTGGTACACCTCCTGAATTTTACCTGTAAACACTACATAAAAATATAAAATGTGTCAAGACAGGGTGGGGGGGGCTGGTAAGGCAGAGCGTGAAGAGGAGTTGATACCAGGGATTAGTAGAAAGTAAATATATAGAAAAGAATGATAGAACATATGTACAGGTATGCTTGATTCAATTGATGAATGGATTGTAAATCATAAGTAAAATAATCTTTCAATTAGAACAAAAAATATGTGAAATACAGCTTACTTTTTAAAAGAGAATAAAAAGTCAATATTATAACTTAAAGCCAAACTCGCTGCCATTCAGTCTATTACAATTTATAGTGACCCTATCAGACTGGGTAGAACTGCCTTGTGAGTCTCTAAAACTGTAACTTTTTTTTTTTAATTTTCTTCCTTCTTATAATCATCATTATTAGCTTCTCTTTCCCCAACAGCCTTCCCTACCACTACCCTAAGAAACCAATAATCCAGTTACTGTCTGTATAGACTTACCTGCCCTGGATGTCACATACAGAAAAACACTAGTTAAGAACAAAACCCCTAACACCACCACCAAAGTAAAACATACAAAAAACTTCAATTGAAAAGAAAGCAGAAAAAAATTAAAAAGTAGAGTCAATTTAACTGGATCAACAGGGAGATCAAATGACAGGGTGCTACATTTTAAGCTCATTGCATCTGCAACAATCTACCTTCTGATGCATTCTGTATGATAGCAAGGATGTTCTCATCCCTGGTCCATGGTCAGGGGGCATTCCACAGCTTTTTAGCTTCCTAGGCCAGTAGAAACAAAGGAAGTCTTAGAAATTGTCACAGCCAAAAGGAGACATGCCAACTAAGTGTAATACATTATACTGAGTAGAATACTGGGACAGAAAAGGGACCCTAAGTAAAAATTTAAGAAAATTCAAATAAAGCATGTACTTTAATTTAAAAAATGTGCCTGTATTGGTTCATTAACTGTGACAAGTATATCATGGTGATAATTGGGAATAAACACGTAGGATCAGAAAACATGTAGGTTTCAAGATGGACTAGTCCTTATATATTTCGCATGGTGAATAATTGGTGTGAAAGAAGGTAATAAGATTGAAAACTGAGTGTGGGACAGATAGGGATCCTACAGTATCTTCACAATTTTCCAGTAAGTCTAAAACTATTCCAGACCAGAACTAAAGAAAAAAGAACACATGTGCTTGGAGATATTGTTGTGGCCTCCTTAGGAAAATACAATCTGCCACACTGTTATGACTGTAGGTAAATTATTTACCCTTTGTGGACCCTCAGTTCCCTTATCTTTAAAATGGCATTGCAGTGAAAATCGCATTAGTTAATCATGCAAACTGTCTGCCATGGAGAATGTTTTTAATAAATGCTATAAAAACATGATAATGGCACTGTATTTGTAAGTTTTTAAAATCTGCACAATAATAAAATAGCATCCATTTATTTTGACTGAGTAATAAGTTTGCTCATTTCATGGTTTGTGAGAGTTGTGGACTGCATCGAAACAGATGCAGCCTCGTCTTTGACCTCACCTTTATTATCATCCATCTTCTTAGTTAATTCCATGTGACACTGGAACGTGCATATGTGTGTGTGTTCACGATTCAAGCTGGAGATAGTTACAGAGTTCTGGAGTTGGTTAGCTGTGAATTTAAATCTAAAGTCCTAGAACAGTGGTTCTCAACCTTCCTAATGCCGTGACCCTTTAATACAATTCATGTTATGGTGACCCCCCCCCATTATTTTTGTTGCTACTTCATAACTGTAATTTTGCTGCTGTTAAGAATCAGGAAATCCCTGTGAAAGGGTCATTCAACCCCCCCAAAGGGGTTGTGACCCACAGGTTGAGAACCACTGTCCTGGAGGATTTTTAAAGGCAATTCTACATGTCTCGAGCTTTGATTTGTTAAAAAATTATCTTTTTCAACACTTGTTGCTCAATATATTTCTCTAACCCAACAAATTTGCTCCTAGTTATCTGCCTTGAAATAAGAGTTTACAGGCTGTACCTTCTTGGCAATTATTTAAAAGACAAAAACTATAACACTTTATTGGAGTAGAAAGCTTTGTCTTTCTCCAGCAGAGCAGCAAATGGTGGTTTTGAACTGCTGACGTATTTCGCAGTCTACTGTGTAACCATTTTGTTAGGGTTCCTTGTAGAGATTAAAATAGAGGACAAAACTAAAGATCCCATTCCGTAAATGGAGTACTTGAGAAAGGAGAGTAGAGACAAGCAACCTAGTGTTAAATGTTACATTTGGCCAATCACTTAATATTTCCAATACGGACTTTATCATTTTGGTGTAGCACCTAATAAGCATTCAATGTGGTTGCCTAGAACTTTGGTTAGAACAGTGTTGAATATAAGTGGTAAAAGCAGGCATCCTTGTCCCCTTCCTGCTCTTAGAGGAAAAGCTTTTCTTTTACCATTAAGTACAATGTTTTGTTAGTTACTGTGGATTTGATTCTGACTCCTGGCATCCCAGTGTATACATTGCAGGTCTGCCTTTCACGACTTTTCTGGGCTGATTTAAACCACCAATTCTTCTGTTAGTAGTTGAGTGCTTACTGTTTGCATCATCCCGATACCTCTGGTCGAAGGACGCTATGTCTGACATTGTTATCGCTACATCTAAGATAAAAACACATACTTTACAGAGCAGTCTAAATATTCCATTTTGAATTATAGCTTAAAAGGAATCAATATTTATGAAAATCACAATTTAGTAGCATATAATTTAAATAACAAAAATGGCCAAATTTAGGTATACTTTTAAGTGTACCTGCTGATATTTATGCAATACTTCTGTCATTAATTTATTTTATAAATGTTTTTTAAGTCCTTCTCTTTTTTTACTTAGCACTGGAGCAGCATTAAATAAAAAGTAAAAGAAAGGCAAAATACTGTGTATACCTGTAAGTTAATTAAAAAACTAGACATACATTAAAATTTTAAGGCAATATAGTGTAAAAACATATCATTGAAAGGGACCTATATAACAGCTTACCATATTTTTTATCACTTTATTGGGGGCTCATACAGCTCTTATCACAATCTATATTTATATCCATTATGTCAA
The DNA here is from genome assembly GCF_050624435.1 of Tenrec ecaudatus. Lineage (NCBI taxonomy): Eukaryota > Metazoa > Chordata > Mammalia > Afrosoricida > Tenrecidae > Tenrec > Tenrec ecaudatus. Next base: position 44,119,055 of record NC_134547.1, read on the forward strand.
GCACATTTGTCCATATGTTGCCATCATTTTCAAAACATTTTCTTTCTGCTTGAGCCCTTGATATCCACTCATTTTCCCCCTCCCCAGCCTCCCTCATGAACCCTTGATAATTTATCTTTTTTTGCATGTCTTATACCAACCACTGTCTCCCTTTCCCGACCTTTCTATTGTCCATCCCCCTGGGAAGGGGTTATAGGTAGATCATTGTGATCAGTTTCCTCTTTCTCTCCTCACCTTGCCCCTACCCTCCTGGTATGGCTACTCTCATTATTAGACCTGAGGGGTTTATCTGTCTTGGATTCCTTGTGTTTCCAGCTCTTATCTGTACTAGTTTACATGCTCTGGTCTAGCGGAATTCATAAGGTAGAATTGACTTCATGATAGTGGGGGGAGGAAGCATACATTAAAGAACTAGAGGAAAGTTGTATGTTTCATCAGTGCTATACTGCACCCTGAGTGGCTCGTGTCTTTATTGTGACCTTTCTGTGAGAGAATGTCCAATTGTCTACAGATAGAAATCTCCACTCGTGCTCCCCTCATCACATCCATGTTTTTTTGTTCTGGGTCTTTGATGCCTGATACCTGATCCCATCAACACCTCATGATCATACAGGCTGGTATGCTCCTTCCATATGGGCTTTGTTGCTCCTCAGCTAAATTGCCGCTTATTGATTTTCAAACCTTTAAGATCCCAGCCGCTATATCTTTTGATAGCTGGGCACCATCGGCTCTCTTCACCACATTTGCTTATGCACCTGTTTGTCTTCAGCAATTGTGTTGGTAGGGTGAGCAGCACAGAATGCCAGGTTATTAGAACAAAGTGTTCCTGCATTGAGGGAGTACTTTAGTAGAGGCCCAATGTCCATCTGCTACCTTAATATTTAACATATAAATGTATGTACATATTTCCCTAACATTATATATAAATATATTAACATATATGCATGCCTGTATTTAGACCGCTATAAATGTCCTTTTGCCTCCAGTTCTTTCCTTTATTTCTTTGTACTTTCTCCTTCTTCCACTGTCATGTTCGGGCTTGTTTCTGGTTTCCATAATTCCTCTTGGCTGCATTGCCCTTGATCAAGCTCCACCACACATCCTGCACCCTCTTCAGCATCGCTTGTAGATCACTTGTTGTTCCCTTGTTCCTGGGTTGCTTGACATCCCCCTTCCTTCCCCGGCCTCCCCCTCTCCCATGCTCCCTCCCCGCCCCCCAGCCATTGGTTCCATTGTTTTCTCCTCCAGATTGTTAATCCACTTTTCTTATGTAGATAGACATGCAGAGACAATAATAAGCACAAAAACAAGACAAAGCAAAAAAGAAAACAAACAAAACTACAACAAAAGAAAAGCCTATAAATATTTCCATATCTGTTTGTTGACCTTTAGGAGTGTTTTCCAGTCGAGGTCTGATGGGGTACCATGCCCTGGCCCCAATGTCTATTTTTGGTATTCCCCAGGGTCTTCATTGCTTTGTTCCCCTTGCTATTCTGTTGCATGCCCTTAGTGTTTTGCCCCGGTGTGGTGGAGTCAGATCTTGCACAATTCCCACAATGTGTCTCCAGGGTTTTCCCCTGTAGTGTTATGGGTCAGTGAAGGACATCATGTCTTGTGATGGGGCCGTCCCTATGGTCCTCTGTGCAATGGCTGCTCCGAGGCGGGATTTCATTCTTGGGGCTTGGTGGGTTCGGATGTGTTCCATTCTTGTTCCTTCCCTCTTCACTTGCTCCTGATCAGAAGCACCCTTCTCCCTGAGCTACAGCTTTAGTGCTGTCCTCTGAAGTACATTCTTCTAGGGGATGGGGAGTCCACGTAGTTGGGATTGGGGCCAGGCCCTCAAACCTCTCTGTTGGTTCGCTGCATCATGCTGGTATCTTGCATTCACGTCTTGGCACACCGGATTGAAGTCTGGTCCCTCTCTCCCTCTCCTATGGAGATATAAGCAATAGCCTCCTCTTGGGTAGGTTAATGCCCTGTTCCCCCACTACCCATGTCTTTTTTTTACTTTCTTTTCCCCTCCTTTTAAGTTAGTCATGTTTTTTAATGGGTGTCTGTGTTTATTCTCACATTTACTTGATTTGTGATATGTAAAATAAGAACTAGCATTTCCATTTAATTAGAAAAAGAATTATTTTTTAATGACTAGATTTTTATCAATATTTTGCATCTTTACTTTAGGTACTTCCATTCAATCAGCCGTTGGTGCCAATGGAGCCATACTAGACAACCAACCAATAGTCAAAAAAAGACGGGGACGGAGGAAGAATGTAGAAGGTGTCGACATCCTCTTTTTTAATAGGAACAAACCACCTAATCATGTAAGTAAAGCAGTTGTTTAAAACTACACATTCTTGAGTTGAAAAATCATTCCAAGTAAATATACAGACTACTGTTTTGTGGATTTTAAAAAGAAGAAGAAAATCAGAAGTATACTACGTAGTTTAAATAGTACATCAGTAGGCTCTAGCACTGGCCCACATTTAGGGAAATTTTTTATTTTAAAAATTTAACAAAAACTCTCTTTTTTCCCCTCTTCAAAAATAATTGCTTCATTGTGATTACAATCAGAATGATAAAGCACATAAATAAAGTTTTCCTATGCTATTTTTTCTACAGGTTTCTATAGGCATAACAGCCTCACCAATTTCTACAGGGATAAACCCAGCTCTTTCTTACACTCAAACTCAAGGAATACCTGACATGGAAAGTCCAGTTCCAGTTATTAACCTTAAAGATGGAACAAGACTTGCAGGTGATGATGCACCGAAGAGAAAGGATTTGGAGAAATGGCTTAAGGAGCACCCAGGTTATGTGGAAGATTTAGGAGCTTTTATTCCTGTAGGTGATGTCTTTAAAATATTGATGTATTTTGTGTGATTTGTCAAACCTGTAATGATGAATCATAAATTCTCATATACTTATGCTAAATATTTCTTCTGCCTATGTTTAGAATAATTACAGGAAAATATAACAACCATCTTCCTCATGAAGCAATACAGCATCACTTTCCAATTTTCCATGCAACAATTTTTTAATAATAAGTCACCCCTGATAATATATAGAACTGTGTTAAGTTCTAACTGCAAATTCAGCATTCTAAACCACCAGCCATTCTGAGAGACTTTTTACTCCCATAAAGAATTACAGTCTCAGAAACCCAGGCCAATTCTATCTGTCCTGTGGGGTAGCTATGAGTTGGAATCGACTGGACAACATGTCAGGTTCTCGTAATCCAAAGGTTAAGCACTCAAGTGCTAACCAAAAGTTACACAGTTTGAATTCTGCAGCTCCACAGGCTAAAAATGTGGCTCTCTGCTGGCATACAGATTAGAGCCTTGGAAACCCTCTGGGGGAGTTCTACTTTGCTGTAGGTTGCTTTGAGTCAAAATCGACTCAACACAATTTTGTTACTATTATTTACTTTTCTGGATTCTTTTTAAATTTGTACTTTATGTTAGTTTCACTGAATGTTACAAAGGAATAAAACATCTATCCTTTTCCTCGTGGCTTTTTTTTTTTAATAATGATCATATTGTCATTGTTCGGTGCCATTGAGTTATTGCAACTCACAATAACCCTGTGTACAACAGAATGAAACACTGCTCAGTCCTGCACCATCCTCACAATTGTTCTTATGTGTGAGTCCATCGTTGCAGCCAATTTCTCAATCAGTCTTGTCAAAGGTCTTCCTCTTTGCCATTTCATTGCTGCCCCTCTCCTTTACCAAGCGCGATGTTCTTTTCCAGGACCTGGTCTCGTCTCCTGACGACATGGCCAAAGTACATGAAACAAAGTCTTATCATACTTGTTTCTAAAGGACATTTTGGCTATACTTTTTCCAAGACAGATTTATTTGTTATTTTGGCTGTTCATGGTACTTTCAGTAATCTTTACTACCACCATAATCTCCATAATTCAAATGTATTGATTCTTCTTCAGTTTTCCATATTCAAAGTGATTAAAAATACCATGTCTTGATTCCGGTGCACCTTAGTCCTCAAAGTAATATCCTTGATTTTCAACACTTTAAAGAGGTCTTGTGCATCACATTTACCCAATGCAGTATGTTGCGTAGATCTTTCCTGCTGCTTCCATGAACATTGATTTCGGATCCAAGCAAGACAAAATCCTTGCCAACTTCAATTGTTTCTTCATTTATCATGATGTTTCCTACTCATCTAGCTGTTTAGGATTTGGATTTTTTTTTTTCAATATTGAGTTGCTTTCCATACTGAAGTGTGCAATCCTCGATCTTCCTCAGCAGGTATTTCCAAGTCCTCCTCACTTTAGCAAGCAAAGTTGTGTCTTCTATATAGGGCAGGTTGTTACGCCTTTATTCAATCCTGATGCTATATTCTTCTTCATATAAGCCAACTTCTCTGATGATTTGCTCAGCGTACAGATTGAGTAAGTATGGTAAGAGAGAATACAACCCTGAAGCACATTTTTCCTGATTGTTCAGTTTGCAAAACTGCCTCTTGATCCATGTACAGTTTCCACTTGAGCAAAATTAAGTGTTCTGGAATTCCCATTCTTCTCAAGGTTTCTTCTCATGGTTTGTTATGATCCACACATTTGAATGCCTTGGCATGGTCAGTAAAACACAAGAAAACATCTTTCTGGTATTCTCTACTTGCAGCCAAGATCCATCTGAAATCAGCAATGCTGTTCCTTAGACTGCATCCTCTTCTGAATCCAGCTTGAATTTTGGGCTGCTACAACCTTTGTTGGATGATCTTCAGCAAAATGTTACTTGCATGTGACATCAGTGATATTGTTGTATAATTAATGAATTCTCTCAGGTCACCTTTCTTTGGAATGGGTATCTTTGTGGATCTCTTCGTGTCAGTTGGTCACATAGCTGTCTTCCAAATTTCCTGATATAAACAATTGAGTGCTTCATCAGCTTGTTGAACCATTTTAGCTGATAATCCATCATTTTCTGGAATCTTGGTTTTGGCTTATGCCTTTAAGTACAGCTTGGACTTCTCCCGTATTGTTGGTACTTGATCATATGGAATCTTTTGAAATGATGAATGTCAACTAGTTCTTTTAGGTACAGTAACTCTGTGTATTCTCCCATCATCTTTTGATGCTTCCTGAATCATTCAATATTTTGCCCATTGAATCTTCTAATATTTGAACTATAGGCTTGAATTTTTTTCAGTTCTTTCAGTTTAAGATATGCTGAGCATGTTTTTGATTGATTGTGTCACTGTGGTTGACCTTAGTGAATATTTATTTAGGCTTAACTATGTATTTGACATTATACTTAGCAGTTTGTTATGTAATTTAACACAAGAGTTCTATGAAGATAACAGTGTTTTAATTTTTAGATTAAGCAATTGAAATACATTTAAGTAATGAGGATCACTAGTTTCATTGTGTAATTTCTGTTATTTAACTGTAGTTTAACATGTGTGCAAAATAAAATTCACTTATTCAATGTTTTATTGAGTGAATACTGTGTGTTAGTTACAATTTTAAAATATTGGGAAGATAACAGTGAATGTGATAAAGTGCATGCCCTCATTCATGTCTGAATGACTCTGATTGTCTCACTGCAGGAGTCTTTATTTTTTGTTAACTTTTATACACATTCATTTTCTTTGCAAATAAGGCTTTCCAATAAAATGTTATTATTTAGATTTTAGTATTCGAATTATAAACTATAGCTTATAAGATGTGTCTTCCAAAGCATGATGGAATCCTTTGTTTTAGAAATTTACATTAGTACCTTCTGACCTTCCAAGTGTCATACTAGGAATTCCATGAACCAGTTCATGTCTTTGCTTCCTTCTCTTCTTCCTAAGCCCATTAAATGTGTATTGTTTGCCAAGGAATAGGTACTGTGCTCAAATCATCTCTTGGCTGCAGTTTTAGTGAAAGCAAGAGAGAATAGAAAATTTTAGGAATTTATCTATTTTAGGGCCCTTATTATTTTCATTAACATAAGATGTGCTATCATCCCCAATGATTATTATTTAAAAGGAGAGCTATTAAACATCTTCTTCAGTTTGAAATATGTTACTTCATTTAATTTTATAAAATGTGTATTTAAAAGCAACATTTCTTGTAAAAAATTATCAAGTGTACTTTTCATTCATGATCTATTGTGGCTTCTCTATAGCTAAATAATTATAAGATTGTATAGTAATACAATAACAGGTATGTTTTAAGTGCCATGGGAAGAGATAAAATAAGTAAATTTACAGTAGGAAAGGATAGAAAATAGATCTGGCATTTGACTGGGAGTTGAAAGAAGTTGGCATTGATCACATTGACACAAGAGATGAAGTGTATTCTAGACATTGTAGACCAGTATGACTAGGGATAGGCATATTCATAAAACAGTGTCTAGTCTATGAGCCAAAGTCCACTCAACAGCCTGATGAACTGCTTTCAAAAAAATCGCACATTAAAACTGTATGGTTTTCTGCACCTATAGGATCACCATGATTCAGAATAAGCTTAAAAGCAACTGACTACAATGTAGTCTTACATGCTAGTATGGGGGTGAATGGGAATGAGGAGAATAATAGTAACTAGATAGAAAAAAACTGACTTAGATCATAGCTGTGTTGGTATTAGTATGCCATGTTTAACAATTTTAACATTAGTCGCCTGGAATGCTTTGATTGGTTTGAAATAACTATAAACGTGAAGTCTTGCTCTATTGACAGTTGTAGAAGTATGCATTATAATGTGAGAGAAAGAATGTTTATTTTGTCATATAAATTCTTAATCTGGCTCTGCCACTTACTACCTGTCTGACCTTATGCAAGATAACCTTTCTGAGCATTGGTTTTGCCTTTGTTAATTAGAATATACCCTTTTAGTATTATTGTGAAGCTTACATGAGATGATAAATTAAAGTCTCTTAACACAACTAGCAACTTATAAATTGTACTAGAGAACAGGGAAAATCAGCTAAGCTTAAGAAACAGATTAATATACAATTTAGAAGAAACTGCCCCTTTAAATATTACTCTTCAGAAATACCAAGTATCACCCACCAGCAATATTGTGGTCTTTGAGGTATTTAAAGAGATTACTAACAAAGTTCTCATTTCAGGGGACAGTCAAAGCACATTACTTTCATATAGAACCATCACAGTAGTCATATAACATTGAATATGTTTTTAAATGTACAACTTGAAGAATAGATTTATGTAATATATTTTAATGTATTTTTATGTGTAACTTAATGGTAGATGCTTTAATATTATGTAGGATTAGCTTACTTTAGTTAGTTTATATTTTCATTAGTTTTACCTAGATAAAAGTTTTGCTTATATAGGGTTTTTTAGATAAAAATTTTTAAACTATTTGTATATTTCAGAGAATGCAGCTTCATGAAGGGAGGCCAAAACAAAAAAGGCATCGTTGCAGAAACCCCAATAAATTGGATATTAACAGTCTCACTGGAGAAGAGCGTGTTCAACTGATAAACAGAAGAAATGCTAGAAAGGTATTTAAATATTTGCTGCTAATTTTATATTGATTCAATTTTGTAAATCTCTACAAACTAACAATGTAGTTTTTTCTAGCTGATATTGTAATGAGTTAAGCCAAGTAGATTTGTGGGGAAAGACTTGGACTATAATTTCAGGTAGTCTGAACTTAAATCACACATTTTTGTGAAACTGTTACATGAAATAAGTATGTCACTTAACATACCTATGCCTGAGCCATTTTAATTATGGTTGTGCATGTCACAAAGGCGCTACATTCAAAGCAGTAGCTCTAAACAATGAGCATGTTGGACTTCTAGAGAAATGTAGCAATATCTGAAGATATTTGGGGGGTTATAATTTTGGGATTTGCTATTTTTATCCAGTGTGTAGGACCCAGTGATGCTAGAAAGCACACTAAAATGAATAAAGTAGCCCCTAAAACATAGTCCATAATGTTGCTAGTGCCAAAATTAAGAAGCACTTACCTAAGGACATACCATTCACATCTCAGCCATCAAACGTCATGATTAGTTTTCTATGAGATGACAGTAAAGTCCTGTTTTCCTTCTAAATAATTGTGACCCTCTTAAAGAAAAGAATACCTTTGAATTTGCACAGAAGCACTTATCTTCCTTTATTAATTGATAAGTGGTATAAAAAAGAGATTTCTCAAAAAGTGCTGGTGTGGGGCTTCATGTGGCTCCTCCAGCTCCAGAGCTCTGGCTCGATCAGCATACCTCCCTATGGTTTATCAACAGAAAAAGTTTCACAAGCAGAGAGTATGTCTGGACTCCAGTGAGCTATTATTTCTGTCATGCCTCCAAATAAGGTCATCAAGCTGTGACCAGATTGACAGACTAGACTCCACCCCTTCATCAAGTTAACAGTAGCTTATGTAACAGCCACAGCCTCCTACTTTACTTTTATGTTTTTAATAGTCATTTGTTTAGCCTAGATTTCCTTCTCTTTCATATAAAATTGCTACTTAATTTTTCCATTTCTTTGAAATGATGTCGTAGGATTTGGATCGGATTTGCATTGAATTTATAAAGTAATTTTATTAATAGTGACATTTTTTCAATAGTCTCTCTATCCAGCAACATGCTAATTTGTGTTTCACATTTATGGCTTTAGTTATGTTGAGACTGTTTCCTTCTCTACTTATTTTGTTGAGCATTGTTACAAGAATAAATGTTGAATTATATCAAATGTATTTTCTGCTTTGATTAATATAATCTCATGGTTCTTCTTATTTTGTTTCTGTGATGAATTATATCGTGTTTGGGTTTTTTTAATATTAAGCCATCCTTGATATTTGGTATGAATCCAACTTGATCATGATGTATAATTTTTTAAATTTAATATATCTTTTTTGTTGCTTTAATTCTGTTGGCTAGTATTTTTTTTAAGATCTTGGTATCTATATTCATTAGAGATATTAGTCAGTAATTTTCAATTCTGGTGATGTCTTTGCCTGGTTTAGATGTCCAAGTTATAGTTGCTTCATTTAAATGAGTTTGGTAGTATAGTGTCCATTTGTATATTGTGGAATAGGCTACATAAAATTAGTATTAAGTTTTCTCTAAAGGATAGAATTCCCTAGTGAAACCATGTGTATCTGGACTTTTTTATGTTTAGAATTTTTTTATGACTAGCTGTATTTCTTCTCAGGTTATAAGCTTGTTAAGATTTTCTGCATCATTCTGTGGTAATTTAGATAAATAATGCATTTCTAGAAATTTATCCATTTATTGTAGATTTTTTAATTTGTTGGAATATAATTTTTCATAATACTGTATGATTCATTTTTAATCTCATCTAGTTCTGTTGTAATATCATCTGTTATATATCTTATTCATAGGATTTTTTTTCTCACTTTCCTTTAATATGTTTTCCATTGGTTTATCAGTTTTGTTAATCTTTTCAAAGAACCAACTTCTTATCTTACTGATTTTTTTCTATAGTTTTTGTTAAATTTTCTGATTCATTTATTTCTGCCTGAATCTTTACTATTTCTTTTCTTCTGCTGCATTTTCTCTAATTATTGTGGTTGGTGTGTCAAGGTTTTCTTTTAATTCCTTCTGCTTTATAAATGGCCCTCTGAATACGACTTTTGCCATGTCCCCAAAATTTTCGTGTTATATTTTTTTCCTCATTTGTTTCAAGAAATCTTTTGATTGTGTTCTTTGTTTTCAATTACCCAGTGTTTCTTGAATAAAGTTCTGTTCAGTTTCCATGTATTTAGTTTTTTAGAGTTGATCATTCTGTGATTGATTTCTAATTTTATAGCCTTTTCATCTGAAAAGATGGCTTTTATTACCTCAATTTTTTTTAATTTATCGATGCTTGCTTTATTACCTAAAATATGATGTATTCTAGAATAGTTTCTGTGGGTATTGATTGTGCTGTTTAATATTTTGTATCTTTGTTGATTTTTTTCTAGTTAATCTTTAGTTGAAAGTGATGTGTTGAAGTTTCCTAGTATTAGTGTATTATGATCTATTTATCCATAAGAACCTGTTTAATGTGTTTTAATGGTCTTTTATTTGGTATGTATATATTAATCATAGTTATGGTTTCTTATCCAATTAAAACTTTCATAATCACATAGTAACCTTTTTATCTCATGTCATTAACTTTGATATCTATTTTTCTGAAATTAATATTGTTGATCCAGTTTTCTTTTGACTGCTGTTAGCTGGAAACAATTTTCCATCATTTGATATCCTCTTTTATCTCTAAGGTGCATTTCTTGTAAGCAGTATATTAATAGCTCATGTTATTTTAATCCATGCTGTTAGTCTTTGTCTTTTAACGGGTGAATTCAGTCAGTTTACTATCAGTATTATTATTGATAAGTAGGGTTTTATTTATGTCATTTTGTTATATGTGTTTTTATGGTGTTACTGGTTTGAGTTTTCATGATGATTTTTCATATTTTATTCCTATTGTTTGTTGGTTGTCTCCTTACAACTCTCTTTGCTGTTTTGTTTTTATCCTTTTTTTCGCTTGCTTTTCATCTTGCTTGTTTTATTGACATTTTTATTTTGTGTTTGTAGGTTGTTTTTAGTGAATGGATCTGTATCTTCTCCATTCTAGTATCATCTGCTCAATCCCTCTGCTCACTATTTATTTATTTGTTTATTTTTATCATCAAAGCAGAATGATTTTAATTTACTTAGTACCGTTTCACTCTGAATATTGCTTCAATGGAATGTTTTCTCCATATTATCTTTTCTAATATTTTTAGGTTGCTCTCTCTTATTGTTATAGATTTTAGGTCCATAGAATTCTTTTTCATATATTTTTAAGATGATTCTGATTTTATAAATTCCTTTAGTTTGTCCTTGTCTGAACATGTTTTTGTTTCTCTCTCATATTTGGGGATAATTTTTCTAGATATAGGTTGGCATTATAGGTTGGAGTTTGCCTGGACATAGGATCTTGGTTGGCGATTTTTTTTCTTTAAATATTTTGAACATATCATTCCATTGCTTTCTTGCCTGAATGGTTTCACTGGAAAAATCTGAACTTATCTTGATCCCTTGGCATTTGTATGTAATATTTATTTTTCCCTGCAGCTCTAAGGATTGTTTCTTTCTCATGAATATTAGAACGCTTGATTATTATGTGTCAAGATGATTTCCTTTTAGCATCTATTCTGTTTGGGGTTATATATATAGACTTCCTGCATTTTTTTCAGTCATGTTATTTCTGTGGTTCTGTTTTACTCTCTATAAATATCCTTACTTTAGGATAAATATACATAAGCATCAGAAACGATATAAGAACAAAATAAAAACATTAATAATACAATAGAAATTATAAAAAGGTAACAAAGTATTGAGCTGAGGAGAAATATATATGATTTATTCAACAGATTTAAATAGGCAGAAGAAATAATCCAAGAACTGGAATATAAGTTCACTGAAAAAAATGAATCTGAGAAGCCAAAAGAATAAAGAAAACTGAGCAAGCCTAAGAGTCCTTTTTATTTCTGTAGATTGATAGTAGTAGTCCTGTTTTCATTTTAAAAATTTTTTTCTTTTCTTTTTCATGGTCTAGCTAAAAGTTTAGAAATTCTTTCCAGAAAACAAAGTTGACTTATTTTATTTTATTTTTCTATTGTAACTTATCTTTATGGTATTTATTATTTTTGAATTTTTGCTCTTTGAACTGAGTTTACTCTTTTTTCTTTCTTTTTTTAAAAAAAATTCTTAAGGATTATGAGAATCCTGTAAATATTGTGCCAAGAAGTTAGGTAGTCTAAATGAAATGAGAAAATGTCTAGAAACACACAAATTACCTAAATTAACATAAGGAAAAATAGTCTGTTGGAGACTTAGGACCGTTAAAGAGATTTGATTTGATCAGTAAAATCCTCCCAACAACAAAGAAACTCCAGGATGAAATGACCTTACCAGGTGAATTCTACTAAGCATTTACGAAAGAATTAACACATTTTTAAATTCTCCCAAAAATTAAAGAGGAAATATACTTCTTAACTTATTCTATGAGGTCCAAGCCAGGTAAAGACATTACAAGAACAGAAATTTACAGCAATGATTTCCATTATCAAACCAGTATGCTGTCCAGTGGTATTTTAAAATCATTATACACCGTACCCCGTGGCATTCATTGCACGAGTGCAACTTAAGAAAATCAATCTGTGTAATACACCACATTGATAGAATGAATGTAAGAAAGTGGGGGGAGGGATAATTATTACCTCTACTTGTTTAGAAAAAGAATATATAACACAATCCGAGGGCCTTTTCATGTTAAAGACATTCAATAAAGTAAGAATTGAAGGTAACTTCATTAACAGGATAAAAGGCTTTATGGAAAAAATCCCACATGTAAACCCACATTTAACAAGAAGGACTAAAAGCTTTCCCTTTAAATCCAGAACAAGGCAAAGATGTTGGTTTTCACCATTGCTGTTCAACATTGCTACCGGAATTTCCAGCTTGACTATTTAGGCAAGAAAAAGAAATTAAATTAAATTAAAAATGAAAAGGCAAGATTATCTTTATTCACAGATATACATACTTCTATATATGTTGTTGTTAGGGCCATTGAGTCAGTTCCAACCCCTAATCACCCTGTGTTCAACAGAATATGGCCTTGCATCGTCCTCACCACTGTTATGTTTGAACCCATTATTGCAACCACTGTCTCCATCCACCCCGTCAAGGGTCTTCCTCTTTTTCACTGCCCCTCTACTTTACCAAGCATGATGTCCCTCCTGATAGCATGTCCAAAGCCCACAAGATGAAGCATTGCTTTCCTTACTTCCCAGGACCATTCTGGCAGTACTTTTTCAAAAGACAATTTTGTTTATTCTTTTGTCAGTTCTTTCAAAATTTTTGGCCAACAGCAAAGTTTGGTCTTCCTCATTCAATGTCTATATTATTAATACATATTTAGAAAATATTATTCTGCATATAGAAAATCCAAAGAGTCCAAAAAAGAACAACTAGCGCTAATAATTCAGCAAAATTGTATAGTAGAAGGTCAACACTTAAAAATCACTTGTATTTTCATACACCAACAGTGAACAACCTGAAAAGTAAATTAAGAAAGCAATTTATTTAAATAACATCTAAAAAATTACCAAAGAATGAATTTAATCGAGGAGGTGTAATACTTCTACACTCAAAATGCAATATTGCTGAAATAAATTCAGTGAAAAGACATCTTGTTAGAAGACTTGATATTGTTAAGATGGACGTACTCTCCAAAATGATCTACAAGTTCAAACAATTTGCATAAAATTCCCACAAACTTTTTCAAAGTGGAAAGGCTTATCCTCAAATTCATAAGGAATTTCAAGGGGCCCCCAAATAGCCAGCATAGTCTTAAAAAATAAAACAAAATGGGAAGACTCACGCTTCTCATTTTCAACATGTATAACCAACCCAGTAGTCAGAACAGTCTGGTGCTGGATAAAGACCAACGGAATAGGACTGACAGACTGGCCTGTAAGAAACCCATGCAAACAAAAAAAATGCATGCATTTATGGCTAATTGTTTTTTTGTAAGGTTGCTAAGTCCATACAATGGACGAAGAATAGTCTTTTCAAAATATAGTGCTGGAAAAAAAATTTTTAATATATATAGTGCTGGTTGTACATCAGTGCTAATTGAAGCATTATTTACTTTGCCCAGAAAGGAATCAGCCCAAGTATCCTTCAATAGACAAATGGATTACCCGCCTCATTTTCCCCAATGACTTTATCATGAGTTTATTTATTTATTTAAATTTCAATAAATCATTTTATTGGTGGCTCTTATAACAACTTGTACATCAGTTGTATCAAGCACATTTGTATATAGGTTGACATCAACATTTCCAACACATTTTCATTTTACTTGAGCCCTTGGTATCAGTTCCACTTTTTAACCACCCTCCCACCCTCATGAACCCTTGATAATTTATAAATTATTTTTATTATCATATTTTACACCATCTACTGTCTCCCTTCTCCCATGTTTCTGTTGTTTGTCCCGGGGTGCGGGAGGGTTATTGTATGTTTACCATTGCGATTGGTTCTCCCTTGCTTCCTCTTTTTCCCCCACCTTCCCTCTACCCTCATAGTATCACTACTCTCTTTATGGGTCCTGAGGGGTTTATCTGTCCTGGATTCTGTGTCAAAGAGCGCTTATCTGTACCAGTGTACACGCTCTGGTCTAGCCAGATTTGTAAACTAGAACTGGGGTCATGATAGTAGCGGGGAGGAAGCATTAAAGAACTAGAGGAATATTGTATGTTTCATCGGTGTCATACTGCATGCACCCTGGCTGGCTCATCCTTCCTTGTGACCCTTCTGTGAGGAGATGTCCACCTGTGTACGGATGGACTTTGGGTCTCCATTCTTACCCCCTCTTGTTCACATTGAAATGGTTGTTTGTTTGGATCGCCTGATACCTGATCCCATAAACACCTCATGATCACATGGGTTGGTGTGCTGCCTCCATGTGGGCTTTTTTGCTTCCCTGATACATGGCTGCTTGTTTAACTTCAAGCCTTTAAGACCCCAGATGCTATATCTTGTAATAGCCGGGTACCATCTGCTTTCTTCACCACATTAGCTCATGCACCCATTTTGATTTCAGCAATAGGGTCGGAAAGGTGAGCATCACAGAGTGCCAGGTTATTAGAACAAAGTGTGCTTGCGTTGAGGAAGGACTTGAGGCCCAACATCTGTCTGCTATCTTAATACTTAACCTATAAATATGTACACAGACCCATATCCCTATCATTATATATTAATATATTTACATATGTATGGGCCTATGTTTATATTTCTACAAATGTCTTTTGCCTCCTAGTTTTTTCCTCCATTTTCTTTTACTTTTCTTCTGTCCCACAATCATATTTAACCTTTATTTGACTCTCTGTACTTCCTTTTGGTTTCTTTGCACTTGATCAACCCCCACCAGACATTCTATGCCCTCGTCACCATTGATTTTAGATCTCTTGTTCTCTTATCCTTGAGTTTGTTGGCTCCCCCCTCCTTTTCCCCCCACCACCACCTCTCCCCTGTCCCCCAAGAATATCAGTCGCATTGTTTTCTCCTTGGGATTGTTTGTCCTATCTTAGATAGATTTGGGGGGGGGGGAGAAAATATCTATGAATAGATCCAGGTTCGTCTGCTGACCCGTGTGAATGTTTTCAGGTATGATTGCCCGTCCCCTCTCCCCAACCCCTGCCGAGTCCAAGTCTATTTTCAGAATTCCTCAGGGACTCTTGCTTTGCTCCCCTTAATCCTATGTTGCATTCCCTTTGTGTTAAAGCCCTGCGTGGGGTGGCGGGGGGCGGGGGACGAGGGCAGACTGAACACAATTCTTGCACTGTGTCTCTGGTGCTTATCCCCCTCCCCACCACCCAGGGGTGGGTCAGTAAGGGGACATTGTGTCTTGTGATGAGGCAAACTTTATGGTCCTCTCTGCATTGGCTGCTCCGAGCAGGAATGTCATCCTTGAAGCTTGGTGGACCAGGGTAATGTTTCTGTTCTCTCTCTCACACTCACACACACACAGTACCCTCCCATGGTAGATTATTGCCCTATTCCCCCCAAGGCCTTCGTCTCCCCCTACCCTTTTTTCTCCTTCTTTATGTTGGTAAGCTGTATGCATCATTGGGTTTGGTCTGTCCCCTGTCTGTGTGTCCATCCATCAACCTGTAAATTATGTGTTAAATAGTTTTGCTTCTGTTCCCACTGTGTTTATTGGACCTTCCTCAGTGGATCATCTTGTACTTGTCCTTTTGTGCTTGGCTACCTTCACGTAGCACAATTTCCTCCAACTCTCTCAATAAGACAGTGTGCTTCATGTGTTCATCACAGTTTTTTAGGGATGCATAGTACTCCATTGTGTGTATGTGCCAGTTTCCTAATCCATTTGTCTGTCGATGGAAATGTAGGTTGTTTCCAGATCTTAATGGTTGTGAATTGTGCTGCAGTAAACACTGGAGTTCAGATGACTGGTCACGGTCTATTTCTTACTTCTTCTGGGTATATGCCCAAGATGGGGATTGCTGAGCTGTAAGGTAGCTCAATTTCCTTTTCCTTTAGATATTGCCAGCTTGCTTTCCACAGCAGTGGGTGAGAGTTCCTATCTCACCACAGCCCTCCAACACCTGTCATTCTTTAATTTTTGTGAGCCGGGCTAGCCTCAGGGGTGTTAGGTGGTATCTCCTAGTTGTTTTAATTTACATTTCTCTGATAGCTAATGGTCGTAAACATTTTCTCTTATGTTTATTGGCCATTGGGTTTCCTCCCTAGTGATGCTTCTGTTCAGATTACTTGCCCACTTCCTCAGAGGCCTCGCTGTTTTTTTCTTGTTGCAGGCTATTAAGGTATTATATATTTTAGTAATAAGCTCTTTGTCTGATGTGTCATTGCTAAAGATCTTCTGCCAGTCTGTGGGTTATCATGTTGCTCGCTTGGTGAATTCTTTTGATGCACACAGGTATTTTATCCATAGTATATCCCATTTGTCAATTTCAGCTTCTTCTGTGTGTACGTCCTTATCTATGCCAGTTAGCCTGTGTATTCCCTGTTCCAAGGTTCTCAGGTTTGTCCCTGTTCCTTCATTGATGGCCCTAATAGTCTGGGGTTTTACTTCAAGGTCTGTGATCCACCTTGAGTTCGTTCTTGTGCATGGAATGAGGTAAGTATCTTGCTCTATTTTTCTGCATGTAGCTATCCATGTTTTCCAGCACCACTGGCTGATGAGGGTACCTGCTTCCCATGGTTGGTTTGGGGCCCTGATCAGAGATCAGTTTTCAATTTGCTGCTGGTTTTATTTCTGGATTTTCTGTTCTTTTCCATTGGTCTGAGTATCTGTCATTATTCCAGTACCATGCTGTTTTGACCACTATGGCAATATAGTATGTTTTTAAGTCGGGTAAAACAAGCCTTTCCACTTTGTCTTTTTTTTTTAAGGCATTCTCTGCTAATCCTGGGGTTCTTCCTTCTCCAAATGAAGTTGGTAGTTAGTTTTTCTATTTCTTTTAAGAGAGTTGTTGGTATAACATTAAAGTTATATAGTACCTTGGGTAGAATTGACATCTTTACTATATTGAGTCATCCAATGTATGAGCATGGGATATTCTTCCATTTGTGAAGGTCGCTTTTGGTTTACACACTTGTAATAGGGTTCTGTAGTTTTCCTCATATAAATCTTTTCTTTGTGTTTTTGGTTTGGGTTAGGTATATCCCTAGGTATTGCTATTTGTTCTTGGCTATTGTGAAGGGCACTGCATTCTTGATCTCTTCTTCCATGGTCTTGTCTGATGTATATAGCAATATAGGAGACATCTGTTTGTTAATCTTGTATTCAGACATTCTTTCGTATTCCTCTATTGCTGCCAGCACTCCCAATGTGGAGTTTTTGAAGTTTTCAATGAGATCATGTCATCTATAAATAATGATAGTTTCACCCCTTCCTCCCCCAGGTGAATGTCTCTAATATCATTTTTTTCATCTTATGTTGTTAGTTAGGACCTCCAGTATGATGCTGAATAGAACTGGGGACAAGGAGCATCCTTGTCTGGTCTCCTTTTTCAGTGGGATTGTATTCGTCTTTCCTCCATTGACTATGACATTGGCTGTTAGTTTTTCATAGATAGCTTGTGTTAACTTGAGGAATTACCCTTCCATTCCTAGCTTCTTGAATGTCTAACTTAGAAATGTGTGTTGGATATTGTCAAATGCTTTTTCTGCATCTGTTGACATTATCATGTGGTTCTTATTCATTTCTTCTCAATGTGTTGATGCTGTTGATGGACCTTCAGATGTTGAGCCATTCAAGCATCCCTGGAATGAATCCCACCTAGTCATGATGGATGATTTGTTTAATATACTTTTGTATTCTGCTAGTATTTTGTTAAGGGTTTTTGCATCAGTGTTCATTAGAGATACCAATCTACAGTTCTCTATTCTGTATTGTGGTGTCCTTGCCCAGTGTGGTTATCAGTGTTATACTAGCTTCATAGAATGAGTTTATAAATCTGTCTCTTTTTCTATATTCTGGAATAGTTTTATAGGATCAATGTAAGCTCTTCTTCTATTGCTATTGGTCTATTGAGGTTCTTAACTTCGATCTGGGATAAGCTGTATGTTGTGTAGCTGCACATGGAATATTCATTCATAAAGATACAAAATTTGAATACATACTACAATATGATGAATCTTGAAATCTTCCTAAGTGAAATAAATCGAGCATAAACAGACAAATACTCTATGAGCCCACTTACATGAAATATTTAGAACATGAAAAATCACGGAAATAAGTTCAATGATATTCCTATGAGCTTAGTGAAGATTCCTTGCTCAAGGTATACTGAGTATTTGTTTGGGATCGTGAGAATATTTAGAAATGGTAGTGATCACTACAGGACATGGTGAGTATAATTAGTTCCTGACCTGTATTACACTTACAAATATTTCAAATAGCAAATAGTAGAACTGTACCGCAGGATTCCACGGCTGTAATCTCCACCAAATCACACTATGTCTTTCACCAGAGCAGCTGGTGGATTTAAGCCACCAACTTTATATTTATATATATATATATTTATATATATATATATATATATATATGGATTTTAATACCCCAGTCTGAATTCTGATCCTGCCATTTACCAGCTGACTTTAGGCAAATCATACCTCATCGGCTCATTATTTGATAATAGAAATAATAAGGATGAAGTAAAAGTGAAAAAGGAATTATATACTTTATTTCCATAGTACTTTACTTACAGTGTGGCATAACATGTTCCAGAAAGTATGTATGAATGTATTCTGACTAGTGTTGTTGCATATGACAATAACAATGTATGTTTACTATGTGCCAGGTACTATGCTAATTTACTACTTTTTAAGCTTAATAAAATTCTATAAAGGAATTAGTTTATCCCATTTTATAAATCAGAATACTGAAGCTCAAAGAGATTTGCTCAAGTTTCTCACAACTGGTAAGCATCACTGCAAAGGGTATATAGTCAGACAGGATATATTGTCTATGTACCATAGTAAGTGTACAGTAACTGTAAGTTACTCATTTATGATCTCTCTCTCTTTCACTGTCATCAAGTCCAGGCTGACTCATAGCAACACCCGGCGGGTTTCTGAGACTAACTTTATGGGAGTAGAAAGTAACTGTTTATGGGAGTAGAAAGTCCAGTGTTTATCTGGCGGGACTTTTAGAGGTTTCAAACTGCTGACTATATGAATCTTAGCCCAACACATAACCACTATTACCATGTGTGTATATAGACAATATCAACTGTCTAAGGACAGTTATAGTCCATTATAATAAAATTGTAAAGATTGTTGAAAATGGTTCAAAGAATAGCTATATTTTGAAGAAATACACTCTCAAGCATAAAACAAAAGCATTAACTATCATTTCCATATTTAGTAGAGTTTTAGGTATCTAACAGTGCTTTTTCTTTTTCCATGTACAGGTTGGGGGTGCATTTGCTCCCCCACTGAAAGATCTATGTAGATTTCTAAAAGAAAATTCAGAATATGGAGTAGCTCCTGAATGGGGAGAGGTTGTTAAGCAATCTGTAAGTATTTGACAAATAATAACTCAGTCATCATTTTTAAAAGTAGATGCCATTTAATTACATCTTGGATTAAATTGAGAATTAAAAGAATATTTCATGAACATATCCTAGTGTTTTCTACTTCTTGACTTTTATTTTGCAGAACACATTGCATATTTCTCAGCTGCTTATTGAATGAGAATATAGAATCAGTATGTACTGATTTGTTTTTTTATTTTAGCCTCTGAGATATTATTTGATCCCATTGCCATTTTTAGAACAGTACCATGAAGAACAAATTATTCATTGATTGTGAGATAGCAAATAATAAATAAATGTAAGAATAAATAAATATGCATAAGAATATTCTTTAAGCTACATCCATTGCCACTGAGTTGATTCTAGCTCACGGCAGCCACATGTGTTACAGTGTTACACTGCTCCACAGGGTTTTCTTAACAATAATCTGGAAGCAGATCACCAGCCTTTTCTTCCACAGTGCCATTGGGTGGGTTCGAAGCACCGATCATTTAGGTAGGTAGTAGAGTGTAAGTGTAACAATGTTTTGATTCACGATCTATTAAATGGATAGTAGCTAAGTTTTTGGAGTAGTGAAGCCTACCCGGATTGGAAGTGCTGTATGAATAACAACTATTATTTTTATAGATGTCTAAATGATTCTAGGGATGTTTTTCTTTTTTTGTTTGTTTGTTTTTAGTGTAGAAAGAGGCAAGGGTAAAGAAGGAAGAGTTTTTGCTTAATAAGCATTGAATTTATGTTAATTGTGGTGGAACAATTTGGAAAAGGATATCAATAGTGGTTGTGCAACCATTATGAAGAGTATAACCAATAGTACTGAGTTGTGCATATAGAAGTTGTCAAATTGGAGAATGTTTTGTTGTGTATTTTTTGCCACAATTTAAAAAAATAATTACACAAATAACAATGAATATAAGAAAGAAGAAAATGTTCTAAAATTGATTGTCGTGATGATCAGAGAACTCTCCTTGATATGTTGTAACTATTGAATTGTATGATATGTGGATGAAATGCCAGTAAAACTGTTTAAAAAAAAAGAAAGAAAGGGGTAGGTACATTAGCCCTCTCATATGCACTGGAAAAACATTGAAGAAAACATCTTGAAATATTAGCAGTATTTATATCTGGGTGATGAGACTTTATGTGATGTTTCCCCGTGGCTATTTTTTTCATATTTTCATTAATAAGCACTAATAAAAATATTTAAGCATTAATAAACTTTTAATAGATCAAATAAGTTGATCTCTTTAAAACAATAAAAGTCATTCCATAAGAGTCTTCCTGAACTTCTGTCTAGAACTGGACTGACACAATTAGCACTAGGCACATGTGATAATTGAGGACTTGAAATGTGTCTAGTTGAAATTAAGGTATGTTTTTAAGTATAAAGTGCACACTAATTTGTATCTCAAAAATAATGGTTATGTTAGTCGGCTATACTGGAATTAATGTCAACAATTTCCATCTTTGGGGGGGGGTCTTTTCTAATGTGACTCCTAGAAAGTTTTTAATTAAATATGTAGCTTGTACTGTATTTTTAGGACAACACTAGTCTAGAGCTTTTAAACCCCTAAAACATCTAAGAGTTCTAACCCCCAGAAAATCATGAGAGTTACAAAAATGTCATAGATTATTCTCTATTGTTTTGGATTTGATGGTAACCCTTGATCTGCAGGTATCCCAAAATGATTTTTCTCTTCAAATAGATTATTCAGTTTAACTCTTAGCTCTCTTATTCCCAAAGTTTTTGTTAAAAGATTCACATGTTCCATTTCATTTTAACCTTAACCTTTCCCTTTTGTCTCCCTCTTTTCTTTATATCTCTTTCATTTGAGAAGGCAACCACTTAATCACACTTCTAAAGCAAGCAGTGGTGATAAAAAGCATATCAAGGTTTTGGAAGTACTCATAAAAAATGTCTTTGGACTTTAGATTTACTAGAACTGGTCAATAAATTCAGTCTTCACCGTATGGAAGCTTGCCAAGGGCTTCATTCTGGTCTCTCATTCTACAGTGGAATAAGAGATGATTGAGTCACTCCAAAACACTACTTAGGATAAAAAGAAATTGTTCTCTTTTACAATTGATTATTTTTTATCAATACAAAATGATTTTATGTATTACCTCATTAATAATTATTTGTATACCAGGCAAATAGCTATTCGTTTTATTTTTCAGACAGCAATTATTGACAAATAATATATATTTATTTCAGGGATTTCTTCCAGAAAGTATGCATGAACGTATTCTTACTGGACCTGTTGTAAGAGAGGAAGTAAGCAGGCGAGGAAGACGGCCCAAAAGTGGGATTTCAAAGGTTGCTGCCGCAGCTGCTGCTGCTGCTGCAAATGCCACAAATATTTCAGGAAATCCTTTGTTAGCCAATGGATTACTTCCAGGTGTGGATCTGACAACTCTTCAGGCCTTACAGCAAAACCTACAAAACTTGCAGTCACTGCAAGTAACTGCAGGACTGATGGGAATGCCTGCCAGCCTGTCTCCTGGAGGAGAAGCTAAAAACATGGCTGCCATGTTCCCCATGCTGCTGTCAGGAATGGCAGGATTACCAAATCTGTTGGGTATGGGAGGACTCTTGACAAAGCCTGCAGACTCTGGGACAGAAGAGAAGAAGGGACTTGACTCTAAGGAGCTAGAAGGAAAAAAGGAAAGGACAGAGAGCCAAACTGCAGAGAATGGTGGAGAAAACTCTGTGTCAAGTTCTCCTTCAACATCCTCTTCTGCTGCATTAAGTACAGCTGCAGCTGCCAACTCTTTAGCTCTTAACCCACTCTTACTATCTAATATACTTTATCCAGGGATGCTTCTCACTCCAGGCCTTAATCTTCATATTCCAACTTTGACCCAGTCTAACACTTTTGATGTACAGAAAAACAAAAACAGTGATTTAAGCTCATCTAAGTCTGTAGAAGTAAAGGAAGAAGATCCCAGAGTCAGAGATCAGGAAGACAAAGGGGGAACTGAACCAAGTCCTCCGAATGAAAACAGCACAGATGAGGGTTCAGAGAAAGCCGATGCGTCATCTGGATCTGATAGTACGTCATCATCCTCCGAGGATTCAGACTCCAGCAATGAAGACTGATTCCCAGACTCTGCACTTAAATTATGAACTGATTTTGGATTCTTTTTCTTTAATTATTAATTGTAAATAAACCAGTGTTGATTGCTTCAATAACTTACTGACCGAACATTTCAGTTATTTGTTTTAGAAGTACAAACTGCTTTCAGAGACGTTTTGCATGTAATATTTCTTAAGATTCATAAATTTCTGAACTCGTATGTACTATCAAATACATAAAGGTGTAAAATTACAACAAAAGACATAATTTTGTTGGGGGTTAATTTTATGAAAAGTATGCTCACTAAGAGTTGTATATTTAATATATTTACAGTGAACACAGAATACTTTATGCATATTACTGATTTAATTTGAATATAGTTTTACAGCCTCCTTGACACCTATAATTTACAGATCAAAACTCAGCAATAATTTGGGCAGCTAATGAATGTCATGAAAGCTGTAGAATCTACATCACCATCCATTGCTTTAATTACATGAAAATGCTCTAGTGTTGTGATGCACTGCTGATGTTTCCAATTCAGGTACAAGTGTGTTTTAAAGAAGAAATAAGTTTCCCAGTCAGCCAATTTAACTGGCTACCTGTTACCTCAGCTGAGTTAGTTTAGGAAGTTTACATTCGTTTCTAATTCTATACTTGTTTTCAGGGGTTTTTTAAACACATCCTATATATCATGTTAATCTGGCAAGAAATATGACTTGCTTTTTGCTGGGCTTAACTCTGATAGCAGTGAAAGTAAGTCATAAGCTAATCCTGTGTCACATGACTTTGGCAACCTATAGACATACTTATTTTTAATGTTTCAAAGTTTGGCTTCCTCTTAGAAATAATTGTGTCTCTGATTGAGTAATGTCTGTTTCCAGGGTTCAAAAAGGCAAACTCGTGAATGCCACTGAAAAGAACTTTGAACACTGCCTACTTTATGTAAAAGAAACCTTTTGTTTGCTTTATTTGTCTTGTACGTCATGGGAATCTTCCAAAATTAACAAATAGTGGTAAAGTAATATGGAAATAGTCTAAATTCCTTTGAGTTTGTAGGTGTAATCAGATTAAATGTTGCCCAGAATCAGTGTTGGGTTATCAGTTTATATGAAATATCCTGAGTTGCCCATTTTGAAAATGCACTTTGAATAATCTCAAAACATAAAAACAAGTTATACCTGTAAACCACACAAATGAAGCCAAAAGGTTCTGTTCGGTTTCTTAGAACCCACTACTGTGTAAAAGTTGTCTGGTAGTTGATTGTGGTTCAGTTTTTCTTGCTTAAGCTGCTATTAGTCTGACAAGGTAGAGGTCCAGGTTTACCTTCGTGTATTTTTAAAACAATTAGAATTAAAGTGGCTTTTAAAATATTATTACATTCTAAGAAGAGTTAAATGTTCGCATTTTTCTGGTACTCAGAAAGGTCATTAATAAAGTTTGCAAAGGAATAAATTTAGGGGGAAAGTTACCCTGATTCTCTTCCACAGAAATTTATGTTTCATCCATTGCTGTCAGTGTGTTTTGATAGAACTCTGTTGCTTTGTCATGAATTAAGCAATTACATTGGGTTTTACCAAGACCTTTACCAATAAATTGTTTCTGTGTGTAAAATACTAACCCCCTTATTTAGAGAAACAGTGTTACATGTATTTACAAAATTATATCAGTTCCATTAGAATTGTATTGATTTTTGTATTTTCCCCAAATAGTATTTTTAATTAATGGTTCTTTATGCGTGTCTTAGCAATAGTCACTATGATGCCCATGCAGGAGAAGTGGGTAGTAATTCATCATGAAAATGATATATTACATATTTCATACCTTCCCTTTGCAGTATTGCACTTTTATTTAACTAGAGTACACCTATGAAATCAGCCAAAGTTTTCACAGTTCCCTTGGTTTGCCAGTGGAGTATTTCAGCACCCTGCATTCTTCCCTCCCCTCTCTCTAGTGCTACCCACATGATCATTATTCCTTCTTTTCCCCAATTTAAAAAATAAAAGGAGAAGAAGAAAAAAAGAAAGAAAGCCCTAAATCTAGTCACTAAAATCAAATTTATATCAAATTTATGAGATTAATGTATTTTCCTAATTATGGTCAAGTGAATTTGGTTAACATCCTAGTGATTCTATGTAATAAGGCAATTACAGTTTTCAAAGCATTAAGGTTAATATTAACTTTAAACATTCTCTTGGGTTTCAAGACACTTCTATTTAATATTCACTGGGGGAAAGTTCCGCTATCAGCTTAAAAAATGCAAGTATGGTTGTGTTATAAGGGTTATAAGGGGGAAAAAATCAATAAAACTACATAATACTAAAGTTGCAGTTGAAAGGATATCCAAGTATGTGTTCGTAGTTACTAAAAGAAGAATAGCTGTTATTGCCTTGTATTTATAACCCTTGTTTCAGGTTTCATGGTCCCAAGTCTTAGTCCAATTTTTCTTTTGGACATTTGCAATATTTACCAGTTGTGTTCTGTGTAGTCTGAATTTGCTTTCTGTAGTTTGAGCAAACGTCTTAAAAGTCATTTGTAATTTATTAAATTACTTTCTATGATGTTCTATAGAGCAAATGGAAGTTTAATTATTTTTTATTAAACATATTCTTTGACTACCCATGATGTCAGCCTCTGTACATGACAATACTTGCTTATTGAATTTTATATATAATTTGTACCATTTATAAAAGAATCCAGAGTTATACCTCTTTACAGAGAAAGTATACATAGGAAAAAAATTTAAACCCCAGAAAATGACAATAATTACACCCATAGTATTACATATGATGTTAGTTTTATAGTACTACAAATACTTTTTCATTTTAATTTCACTACTGACCCATTGGTCCTTATGGTTGCTCCAAAAAAAATGTTTTTTGTAGCCCTAATAGTTAAATCCTATTTTGTAGCCCAGCCCCCACCATATATTGTTTTCTCATAGTTATTTTTTGTAAATTCTTTAAGTATTTTGAAGCTGATAGCTAAAAGATGTCCATCTGGGAATTCATAATTATTTTTCCCCCGGTCTAAAGAGACTTTTCTAACTTACCGGCAATTTTGGTAGTACTTTTTTATACTTTGAAAAAAATTATTTTCCTCTTATTTGCTAAAGTAAAGCAGTGTGATATACACTTATTTAAGTTAAACATACTCGGTTATATTTTTTGTGCTTTTATACCAGTTTTCGCTTTGCACGTGAACAAGCGAGCTGCATATCGTACTTTCCCGTAAGAGCAGTATTCTACGCCAGTGCAAGAGGAAGAATTGGTTTGTGAGTTGTTTCTGCACAGAAGATGTGCTATGTATACAATGACATATTGGGTACTTTGAGACATAGCAAGTAGTGATTTTTTTTTTTGCTACATGTAAAAATTTTTTCTGTAATTTTGCAGCTGGATAAGGCAAGTCCTAGTTTAATTACTAAACATTTAGTGAGCACATATTATGTGCTGAAAACACTGTTCTAATTCCTAAGGGTAGAGGAACATAACCTACCTTCCTTGATCTAAAACCATAAGTGTCTGTCAAGTCCAAAATTCTAAGTCATTGACTTCCTGTCTGTTTTCACTTCATACTTCACTTCCTCTCACTTCTTATACTGCAAGCACGTTGTCATTCTCTCAGTGCCTTGTACAGCCCATTGTTTACCCTAACTGAGTTATTTGGATAGGCTCTTTATCTACCAGGTATCCTTCTCCACTCCTTCCTCTACTTTAAGGAAATGAAGGAGAAAAGTCCTTAGGCTTTTTGTACCCCAGCCTGCCTCCCGAGACAGACACAAATACAAGAGGCCAAGATCCTACAGCTCCTTGCATCTGCTTCCTAATACAAGCCTGTTCATACAACAGTCAACAGATTTGTCCTAGAGATTACACTCTGTGAGAACAGAGACTATGTTTGTAGTACTCACTACTGTAAACTCATTGCTTTGCAAAGTATTTGACATTTGTATGCACTGGTGGCTCTTTGGGCTAGCCATTGGGCTCCTAACCACAAGGTTAGTAGTTCAAATACACTAGCTGTTCTGAATGGAAAAAGATGAGGTTCTCTGTTCTGATAAAGATTTGTGAATTCAGAAGTCCTATATAGACTTTCTATGAGTCTGAATCCTATATAAGGTCATTTTGAGTTTTGGTTTGAGGTCAGTAAACACTTCCTGAATATTTTAATAGGTGATGACAGAATCTCTAGCCAAATTAGTGAATGAAACATCAGATACCAGGAACTGAACAGCGTAGATTTTTCAGGTACATTAGAGACTTAAATTAAACCCCAGAGCTATAAGGATTATCAATGAGAAATTTGGAACAAATTTAAGGGTCTTATTGTAGGTACACATACTGTAAGACAAAAATACAAGACGGGGAACTATTAAAAATTAAACACATATACAACAAAAGATTTCATCAAAGAAGTAAAACGAGCCCATGTATTGGGGAAAAATCTTAAGCAATGACACAACGAACAAGGACCTAATTACTAAAGTCTAGTAAGGAAATGCAAATCAAAATAACTATAAGATAGTACCTTATACTCACAACATTGGCCCAATTTAAAAAGTACTGGAGTGGGTACAGAGAGATTCAGATTTTTATACATTGCTGGTAGGTTTTAAGCATGTATGGCTTGACCCAAAATGACTGGGAATAGAAATAACCATTACGATCCAGCAGTCCTCTGCTGAGCATATACCTCAGAGAAGTAAGAGACAGAACACAGACAGACATATGCACTCTCATGTTCACTGCAGCACAGTTCACAGTAGCAAGAGGCCAGAAACAGCTCAAATGACCATCAGTAGAAGAATGGATTAAGAAACTGATATATCACATGTATGTTGGGTGCCATCCCGCCAGCTCTGACCCACAACAACCCTATGCACAACAGAATGAAACACTGTGCCATCTTCACATTGTTCCCATGCCCAAGCCCATTGATGCAGCCACTGTGTCAAGCCATCTCCTAGCAGGCCTTCCTCTTTACACTGCCCTTGCACTTTACCAAGCATGATGCCCTTCTGCAAGGACTGGTCACTCTGACAAATGTTCAACGTATGTAAGATGGCATCTTGCCATCCTTGCCTCTAAGGGGTGCTCTGACCTTACTTCTTCCAACACAGATCAGTGTGTCTTTTTAGCAGCCCTTAGTACTTTCTTCTCTAGTATCATAATTCAAATGCATTGATTCTTCTATGGTCTTCTTTATTCAATGTGAAATTCAGCTTTAACATGCATATGATGTCATGGGGAATACCATGACTTGGGGCAGGCACACCTTAGTCCTCAAAGTAACATCCTTGTTCTTTTTTCCCCTCTAGATATTTGATTTGATTATTTTATTGAGGGCTCTTACAACTCTTATTACAACCCATATATCAAATGTATCAGGCATATTTGTATATATGTTGCCATCATTCTTTTCTAGACAATTTATATTGAACCCTTGGTATCAACTCCTCTTTTTTTCCTCTCCTTCCCCACGCCAACCTTCGTGACCCCTTGATAGATTATAAATTATTATTATTTCCATATCACACTGACTGCTGTCTCCCTTCCCCCATGGTTTCTGTTGTTCTTCCCCCTGGTGGGTGGTTGTTTTTCGATCATTATGATTGATTCCCCCTTCCTCCCCTACACCCCCCTGACACCCCCGCCCTATTCTCCCCTTCTGGTATCACTGTTTCCATTCCTGTTTCTGGGTTGCATATGTCATGAGCTCTTACCACTTATCTATACCTGTGTACATGCTCCAGTCTAGTGAAAAGTGAGAGGCATCACTGTGGTGATGGTAATGGGGAATAAGGAAGCCTCAAGGAACCAGAGGAATATTGTGTGTTTCATAGGTGCTTTACTGCACCCTGGTTGACTCATCCCCTCCCTATGACCCCTCTGTGGGGGATGTTCCATTGTCTACAGATGGGCTTTGGGTCTCTGCTCTGACCGCCCTCATTCTCAAACATACAGTTTGTTTTTTTGTTTGTTAAGGGTCTTCTGATGCCTGTTACCTAGTCCCAATGACACCTCATGATCGCTCAGACTGGTGTGCTTCTTCCATATGGGCTTGTTGTTTCTCTGCTGAATGAACGCTTGTTTCACTTCAAGCCTCTAAGATCCCGGATGCTATATCTTTTAATAGCCAGGCACCATCCACCTTCTTCACCACATTTGCTCATACATGCATTTGTCTTCAGCAATTGTACCAGGAGTGTGAGCACCTCAGATTGTCAATTAGTTAGAACAAAGTGTTCTTGTATTGAGGGAGGGTGTGAGCAGAGGCCCAAAGTCCATCCACTACCTCAGTGTATTGCCATATAAATATATGTACCTAGGCCAATACTTCTATTTTTATGGATAATGTATTTACATGTGGAAATTTCTATGCTTCTACCTCAGTCCATAGCTTTTCTTCCTAGATCATTCCTGTTTCCTTTTGCCTTCCTTCTGCCCCACCATCATGCTCACTCTACTTCTGCCTCATAGTACTTCTCTCAACTACATTACTGTTGCGCTAGCACCCCCAGGATCACTATGTCCTCCTTGTGTTGATTTTAATTCCCTAATTGTTGTCCTGTTTATGGCATTGTTCTCCCACCACACCCTTCCCTCACACCTTTCTCCCATTGCTTTCTCCTCAAGCTTGCTTTCCATGCCTGTCTTATGTTACGTAGGCATACCAACAATGACATTGACCCCCCCCAAAAAAAAATAGAAAACAAACAGTTGAAAAAAAGA
Source organism: Tenrec ecaudatus (assembly GCF_050624435.1). NCBI lineage: Eukaryota > Metazoa > Chordata > Mammalia > Afrosoricida > Tenrecidae > Tenrec > Tenrec ecaudatus. Next base: position 44,148,426 of record NC_134547.1, read on the forward strand.
AGGAAAACAAAACAACAACAACAAAATACACTGACCACAGATCCTAGGGGAATTCCAAGAGCTGCCCCTCCTAGCCTGAAGTCTAGGCATGGAAGAGTAAATTCTTCCAGAGTTTCATCAACTGGTTTTAGCAGTTCCATTGATATTCCATCAATTCCTGAAGCCTTGTTTTTTATTAATACATTCAGTACATTTGAACTTCTCCCTCCAGCACCATTGGTTCTAGCTCATATACTACCTCCTAAAATAGTATGATAGCTAGTTATATTTTGTTTTTAAGTCGTTTTGTACATTCTCTACCTCATAAGTTGTATCGAGCTTATTTGTACATATGTTGCAATCATTTCCAAAACTTTCACTACTTGAGCTTTTGATATAAGCTCCCCTTTTATCCTCTCCCTTCCGCACTCCTCCCATTCTCATAAATCCTTGATCAATTATATATTGTTATTATTATTTTGTATCTTACACTCTCCATTGTCCCACTTCACCCACATTTCTATTTACTCATCCTCTTTAGTGGGGGGGGGGTGCTATATATCCAATCTTGTGATGGGTTTCCCTTTCTCACCCTTCCCCCTCCCTGATCATCCCCTACCTTCATGATATCACTACACCCAGTACTGTTCCTAAGGGATTTATCTTTCCTGAATTCCATGTGTCTAGAGTTCTGATTTGTAAGTTAGAACTGGGTCATGGTAGTAGAGGGTAGGAAGTATTCAGGATCTAGAATGATGTGTGATTCATTGATGCTATACCACACCTTGGTTGAATCATCCCTTCCTTATAACCCTTCTGTGGGGATATCAAATTGTCTATAGATGGACTTTGGGTCTCCACTTCAACCCCCGCTTGTTTGCTTCAATATAGTCGTTGGTTTTGATACCTGATACCTGATCCCATTGACACCTCATGATCACACAGGCTGGTGTGTGCTTCTTCCATGTGTGCTTATTTGCTTCCCTGTTAAATGGCCGTTTGTTTGACTTCAAGCCTTTAGGAACCCAGATGCTATATCTTTTGATACCCGGGTACCATATGTTCTCTTCACCACATTTGCTTATACACCCATTTTGTCTTCTGTGATCGTGTTGGGAAGGAAAGTATCAAAGAGTGCTAGGTTATTATAACAAAGTGTTCTTGTGTTAAGGGAGGCCTTGAGTAGAGGTCCAATGTCTATCTGCTATCTTAATACTTAATATATAAATATATGTACATTGGTCTCTATACTTTCATTATAAATTAGTATATTTACATATATACATGCCTATAACTATACCTCTATAAATAACTTTTGCCTATTTCTTTCCGCTATTTCCTTTCACCTGCCTCCTATCACATTATTATGCTCACCCTCCATTTAGCTCTTAGTATTTCCTCTCGGAGACATTGTTCTTGATCACATGCCACCTAGCATTAGATGCCCTCCTCGCCATCAATTTCAGATTTCTTGTTGCTCCCTTATCTCTGAGTTTGTTGTCTCCCCATTCTCCCTCCATGCCCCCTCATCTCCGAGGTCCCCCTGGAACTGCCGGTCCCATTGTTTTCTCCTCGGGATTGTTCGTCCTGACTATCTTATATAGATATACATAGCATGGAAGAAAGGCAAAAACAAAATATAATCAAACAGAACAAGAAAACAACAAAAAACAATAGATAGTTCCAGTTCTGTCTGCTGACCCTTATGTATGTTTTCCAATCAAGTCTTATGAGGTTCCAAGCCCTGTCCCCCAAATCAGAAGTCTATTTTCAGGATTCCTTGAGGATTTGGTTACTTTGTTCCTCTTGCTGCCCAGTTGCACTCCCTTTGGGTTTCGCCACACCGCATGGGGCAGACCAGGCACACTTTCCACACAATGTCTCCAGTGCTGTCTCCCATAGCACTATGAGTCAGTCAGGCAATGTTGTGTTGCATGATGGGGCTGGCCCTACAGTCCTCTCTATGCACTGGCTGCTTCAAGCAGGGATGTCATCCCTGGGGCTTGGTAGACCATGACAAGGTTCTTTCTCTCTCTCTCTCTCTCCCTCTCACTTCCCTCCCTTTCTCATAGTTCACTTCCTTGTGGTCTAGACAGACTGGCCTCTCTCCCCAGGCTATATCTTCAGTGCTGTCTTCAGTATTGCCTTCTTCTAGGGAGGGGTCAACATAGCTCAGTTTGGGGATGGCCATGTCATCCTCTCTGTTAGTTTGCTGCTTCATGCCAATGTATTGCCCTCAAGGCCTCGCGCTCTGGGATGGGATCTGGTCCCTCTCTTTCCTGTGGATACACAAACAGTACCCTCCCTGTGGATGTATTTGTGCCCTGTTCCCCCTCACCTTCATTTTCTTTTTTCCCCGTTTCTTTCTGCCCCCTCTCTTTTCCCCTCCTTTTAGTTGGATGCCATATGCATCCCTGAGTTAGGTCAGACCCCTGCAAAAGTACCTGGATCTCAACCCGGAATTTATGTGTTAAGTAACTTATCCTCTGCGCCCATTGTAGTTTTTGAGTTTACCATAGTAGACTCTTGTTGCATTTGTCCCTTTGTGCTTGGCTAACTGTGCTTAGCATAATTTCCTTCAACTCTTCCCATAAGGCAGTGTGCTTCATGAATTTGTCACTGCGTTTTAGGGCTGCATAGGACTCCACTGTATGTGTGTTTTTAACCTGTTCATCAGTTGGTGGAAATTGACATTGTTTCCAGCTTTTCGCAATTGTGAACTGTGCAGCGATGAACATTGGAGCATAGATGTCTGGCCAGGGTCTGTTTCTTACTTCTTCTGTATATATATATGCCCAGTAGGGGGATTTCTGGATCAGATGGTAGCTCAATTTTCATTTGTTTTAGGTATTGCCAGATTGATTTCCTTAGTGGCTGCACTTATTTACAGGACCACCAGCAATGAATGAGCATTCCTATATCACCATACCCTCTCCAACATTTGTTGACTTCTGGGGTTTTTTTTTTTTGTTTTTTTTTAATTGGGCTGCCTTTGAGGGTTTTAGGTGGTATCTCATAGTTATTTTGATTTGCATTTCCCTTATGGCTAATGATCAGGAACATTTTCTCATGGGTTTATTGGCCATTTGGATTTGTGCCCTTGTGAAACTACTGATGAGGTCTCTTGCCCACTTCCTCAGAGGGCTCTTTGTTTTTTTCCTTGTTGTAGTCTAGCAGAGTATTGTTTATTTTAGTAATAAGGCCTTTGTCTGATGTCCCATTGCTAAAGATGTTTTCTCAGTCTTTGGGCTCTCCTATTACTCTCTTGGTAAAGTCTTCCGATGTGCACAGGTGTTTTATCTTCCGTATACCCCACTTGTCAGCTTGTGCCTCCTCTGTTTTTGTGTCCATCCCTATTTCCGTTAGCTTTTGTATTCCCTGTGCCAGAGTACTTAGGTTTGTCCAAATACCTTGATTGATGGCCCTAATAGTGTGGGGTTTTACTTCGAGATCTGTGAGCCACCACAACTATAGTCTTGTGCATGGAGTGAAGTGAGGGTCTTGCTTCATTTTTCTGCTGGTAGATATTCATTTTTTCCAGCACCATTTGTAGAAAAAGGCATCTGATTCCCATGTGATATTTTGGGGGCCCTTATCAAATATCAGTTGTCTGTATGCAGATGTTTTTATTTCTGGATTTTCTGTTCTTTTCCATTGATCTGAGTATCTGCCATTATCCCAATACCACGCTGTTTTGACCACTGTGGCTGTATAGTAAGTGTTAAAATTAGGTAAAGCAAGCCCTCCTAATTTGTCATTCTTGAGGAGTTCTCTCCTAATTCTGGGCTTCTTCCCTCTCCATATGAAGTTGGTAGTCAGTTTTTCCTTCCTTGAAAAAAAAAAAAAAGATGTCGGTGTTTGTATTGGGATAGCATTAAATGTATATAGTGCCTTGGGTAATATTGACATCTTTACTATATTGTCTTCTGATCCAGGAACATAGGATATTCTTCCATTTGTGGAAGTCACTCTTGCTTTCTTGTAATAATGTTCTGTAGTTTTCCTTGTACAATTTTTTGTTTTTTTTGGTTAGATGTATCCCTAGATATTTCAATTTGTGCTTGGCTATTGTGAAGGGTACTACCTTTTTAAATCTCCTCTTCCGTGATCTTGTCAGGTATATATAGCAATCCAGTAATCTTCTGTTTGTTGATCTTGTATCCTGCCACTCTGCCATGTTCCTCTATCACCTCCAGCTCTCTCTTGTGGAGCTTTAGAAGTTCAGTATATAAAATCATATCATTTGTGAATAATGACAGTTTCACCTCTTCTTTCCGCAGATGAATTCCTTTAATGTCTTTCCTTCGCCTTATGTTGTTATCTAGGACTTCTAGTATAATGTTGATAACTGCTTTTCCTGTGTCCCACAGGTTTTGGTACATTGTATTCTCATTCTCATTGGTTTCTAAAAAAATCCCAATTTCATCTCTGATCTAGACCAGTATCCATTCATTTTGCAGTAGGGAGTTGTTCATCTTCCAATTATTTTCCATTGTTTTCTTAACTGCTCTTTTGTTGATTTCCAGTCTTATTGCACAGTGGTCTGAAAGGGAAGTTTGAGTGATATCTCTATGTGCCGAATTTACTCAGGCTCAACTTGTGCTCTAGACTGTGGTCTATATTCGAGTATTAGGTCAAGTTGCTTACTTGTAGAATTTAGTTCTGTTGCTTCCTTGTTAAGCTTCTTTCCCTGTGATCTTTCTCAGAGAGTGGTGTATTAAAGTCACCTACTATGATTCTTGAGCCTGTAATTCCTTTTGTAATCTTTGGGAGCTTTTGATTGGCAAGTTTTACAGGTCTCTCATATTTATTATGCTCACTTGTTCGTGGTCTACTGTTTTCTTCAGCATTGTATAGTGCCCCTCCTTATCTCTTGTTATGACTTGCACCTTGAGATCAGTTTTGTCAGAGATCAGGATTGCATTCCCTGCTTTCTTTTAATTGCCCTTTGCTTAGTATATTTTTTGCCAGCCTTTAATTCTCAGCCTACTTTTCTCTGCGAGCTTTAGATGTGTCTCTTGTAGACAACAGATCAATGGGTTATGTTTTCTAAGCCATTCTGCTAGTCTCTGTCTTTTAATGGGTAAATTCAGTCCATTGACATTCAGAGTTATTACACCCATCTGTGGACTCTGTGATGTCATCTTATACCTTTTGTGTTGGGTATTTACCTTCCTCCCTTCTTGTCCTTGTATTGGGAGGGGGGCTGTTCATTGTTGCTATCTTTTCAACGTTGAGTTAATGTCTTGGAGGCTGTTTTCAATGTGTTGACCTCGGGCTGTAGTTGCACTATATGGTGGTCTCCTATTTGTGCTCAATGCATGTTGTTCTTTTGACCACAATAATAGGTAAGAATTTTTGTAAAGCTGGGTTTCTTTTAACTTGTTCTTTGAGATTTTCTTTGTCCGGAAAGACTTGTACTTCTCCATCTGTCTTGATAATTTGGCAGGGTAGAGGATTCTTGTGTTGGCATTATTCTCTTCCAACTTTTTAAAGATGTTACTCCACTCTCTTCTTTGTGGTATCTGCTGATGAGTCTGAGCATATGCTTATCTGAGTGCCTTTATAGATAGCTGCTTTTATGATTTTTCTCCTTTTCCTCAAAGTTAGATTGTGTACCTTGATGACTTCTTTCTGGGATTCAGTCTAGTTGTTGTCCTCTGTTTCCTGAATTGTTGCTTGATTCTCATTCATTAATCTGGGGAAGTTTTCTTCCAGAAATTCCCTGGCTATTTTTGTAGATTACTTCTTATTTGTGTCTTGTTCTGGTAATCCAATTACTCGAATGTTGTTCCTCTTAGGTTTCTTCAGCTTCTTTGATTAACTTTCCTGTTTGTTGGAAGTCTGCCTGATTGTCCTGGAGGTCACTGACACGTTTTTCTGTTTCTTTTAATATGCTAAAGTATTATTTGCCTTTGTTTCCTTATCACTTGTCTTTACCTTTGTTGCATGACCTTTATCAACTCTGTCATTTCATCCTTTTTCTGTATTGCTTCCTTCATATCTATCCTGTATGACTTCAAGCAGCAATGGCTACTGCTGTGCACATTGTTCAGAACTTCTTCCAGCATTGCCTTTTGTTTCTCCTGCTTTTTTGTTGAGGTTGTTGGGACTTGTTTCTCTCTACGTGTCATGTTAGAGGAGCTCAGGGCTATTTTCCAGAGAGTCAAAGAGCACTGGTCTCTCTCTTTGGGAGACTTATAGGAATGCTTCTGTTGACTGCCTGCAGCTAACTGTGCTGGTGGGTCAGGCTACCACTTTATCCCACTGTGGCTTCAATTCTTCCTAGCCAGCGATATTTTGTTGTTTGGAGGGCAGCTTGGATGGCCCTCTAAGGGGTGCTGGTCAGATGATTGTGGGCCAGCGAGGATGAGCTGTGCTGAATGTGCTCATGTGAGGCTGTGGAGGTGTGGCCCATGGCAACCTGGAGCTCCTCAGAGGGTGTAGGGGGATGCCTGCTACAGCAGGAGTGCCAGGGAGGTTGGTTTTGGGTGTCCACTTTGGTGTAGTGAGAAGAATCATCCTAGGGAATAAGAGCACCATGGATGTTGGGCAGAGGTTCCCACAGCAGCATGTGGCTCTGCAGACAGTTGGCATGACTGCCTTAGACCATGTGAAGCACTAAGGAAGGTGGTAGGAGGTTCCATCAGCCACGTGTAGGGTCACAGAGGGCAGGCAGGGGTTCCTCCAGCCATGTGGAGCACTGTGGAAGGGAGGCAGAGGTTCCCCCAGTTGTGTAGAACCACAGGAAGGGCATTCAGGAGTTCCCCCAGCCACTTAGAGGGCCTTGGAGGGTAGGCAGAAATTTCTCCAGCCGTTAAGAGGTTTGCGTTAGTTCCCCCCAGCTGTGGTTTGGACTGTGGAAGGCAGGCAGAAGCTCCCCTAGCCACGAGGAAGGTGGTGGGAGTTCCTCCAGCCACGTTGAGCACAATGGAAGTCAAGCAGAGGTTCCAGCTGAGTAGAGCACCAGGAAGGGCAGGCAGGCTGTCTACTTATCTTTCTGATGCTCCTCCTCCTGTGACCTGGAAGAGTGGAATTTCCTTCTCAGTGGCTCTCCTAAACTGGTGTCCTCAGAGTCCCTCCAGTGTGTCTTAGTTGCCGTCTTTCCAGAGCCCTCAACTACTTCTCTTTGGCACAGAGACTCCAATTATTATTTGCATCTGCTTTTGATGCTTCCTGCATCTTTCAGTATTTTGCCCACAGAATATTTTGTGCATGTTTTTCCTTTTGGTTTTCTAACTTTAGGTCTCTGCACTTCGTTTTAATATTTTACTTGTGTCTCCAGCTGTCCTTTGAAAATTTCTACTAAGCTCTTTGACTTCATCATTTCTTCCAGATGCCTTAGCTTTATAAGAGCAAATTTGAGTCTCTTTTGACATCATTTTGACCTTTTCCTTCTTCCCTATATTTTTAGTGACCTTTTGTTTTCTTCATGAATGATAATCTTGAAATTCACCCTTAGCTCATCAGGTTTTCTTCCATCACTAGTATTCAATGTATCAAATCTGCTCTTAAGATGTTTTTGAAATTCAGGTGGGATAGACTCAAAGTGCTATTTTGGCACTTGTACACTTGTTTTCATTTCTTCAGCGTCAACCTGAACTTACATATAATTGATTCTCCATTCTGTCCCAGCCTACTTTAGCTGCTTTTATATATCTTCTCAAACATCTATTCCCCTCAAACCAAAATGAAACTCACTGCCATAGAGTCTATTCTAACTCATAGCTCCCCCACAGGACAGGGTATAAGTGTCCCTGTGAGTTTCTGAGACCAAAACTGCTTCCAGGAGTAGAGAGCCCTGTCTCTCCTCCTCCCACAGCTATAGTCAATTTGGTTGCTGTGTATTCCATCTGGAGAATTTCAAGTGTAGAGTTGCCTTTTGTGTTGTTGAAAAAGGTATTTGCAATGAACAACTCATCGATCTTGCAGAATTCTACCATGCAATCCCCAGCTTTGTTTCAAACTTTGTAACAAGAACCTTTATTTCCAACTCCTTTTCCTTCCTCTTTGTTTCCAACTTTTGCATTCCAATCACCAACAATTATCAATGTATTTTGATTACATGCTTGATCAATTTCAGACTGGAGACGTTGGTAGAATTCTTCAATTTCTTCATCACTAGTTTTTGTGGTTGGTGTATAAATTTGAATATAGTTGTATTGACCAAATTCCTCCTAGGTGGATAGGTATAATCCTATCACAGATCGCATTTTACTTCAAGGTAGACCTTGAAATGTCCTTTTTCATTAGAAATGCAATGCCTTCCTTTTGATTGTGTTATTCCTGGCATAGTAAATCATATGATATTAAGATTCAAAATGCCAGTTCATTTCTAAACATAAGTATATTGATCTTTATGGGTTCCATTTCATTTTTCATAGCTTCTAATTTTCCTACATTCAACTTCACACATTCTAAATTCAGATTCTTGGTATCTTTTTGCAAATGAAGATTCTAAAAGCTCCACCTGTACAGGCTTTACTCTATTCCTGTCACAATGGTCATTTCTACTTTGAGAGAGTAACTCCTCCTCAGTTACATTTCAAGTGCCTTCTATCCAAGTTGCCCATCCTCTGGCACTAACTTTGACAACATTTTGTTTACCTTCATTGGGATTTCAGTATCTGTCAGTGTTTCTATGGTATGCTTCAGTTTTCAAGTGCTTTTTTCTGTGAAGTAGGCCGCAGATTCCTTCTTTGTTCTTAGCCTGGGAACTCTGCTGAAACCACATCATGTCACACGAGCCAACAGGGTCAATTCTACCCTTTCCTATAGGGTCTCTATGAGTTGGGTAGGAATTTGATGAGAGAAGTTATTGCTACCCCTTCCCTGCATTGAAATGTCAAGTTGTATTATTGCAATAATAGTGCTTGATGATGGCTTTTCTCAAAACAAAGACACAAGATAATCACTGGAGCTTAGGGAAAACTACCCTGGTGAGAAAAAGGCAAGGAAACGTGTGCTGAGGAATTGTTTTCCATTGTCACAAATCTCATTTTTTGTGGGTAGCAAAGACTGCCCTATGATAATTTCATAGGGAAACTTTATGCACCCTAATTTTTTCCTTTCAGATATCTTTTTTTAAAAGTAAAAGTATTTAATATTTAATTATACCTCCATATACCTCTTGTAGCTTCTAGCCACCAGAATACAGGTGCTCTCAATACCTAAATCTTCTTAGTTTTTCTGCTGAAGAATTTCCCTTTATGATGACAGGCTAGTTTAGAACTTTCCCTTCCCCAGGTCTTTGCAGTAGACCTTCTTCACCACATCAGTGATGGGAATTGTTTTAGTCTTACTTTTGGCAGCATTTACCCTTGCCTGATCACTGACTGGCACTTACGTAATCTTCTGTCAACTTGCGAAGGGGTGTAGTCTAGCCTGTCAATCAGGCCATAGCCAATGAGACCTCCTTTTGGACATGGACTTCTCCTGAAGATTCTGGGAATTCCTGTATTCCTCCTTTGAGGTGAGAGACACTCTTTGCTTCATCTTCCTGATGACAAGACACATGGAGCTACGCTACAGCCCTGGAGCTGGAGAGATCCACGTGGAGACCCACGCCAGTGCTAAGATGCTTACACTGCCACTGGATACACATGACATTTCCACACACTGGCCTATTATATTCCTGCATTCGGTGTCATTGCATGTGTTGCATGAGTCTGAAGAGGGATTTATAGATTGATATCGGACCTTTGGGATAATATCAGACTTATGAACTTAATCTGGACTGGGCTGGGGTATTTTCTCAATATACAATTGCTCTTGTATATAAAGCTCTTTCTAATACACATATGAGTGTCTATGAATTTGTTTCTCTGTTCAACTCAGACCAACACACTGACCCAAGTCCACAATTTATCAAGGTCCACAATTTATGGAGGTTGACAGCTGGGCTGAAGGAGTACTTCCTTTTTAAGTGGTAATTCCTTATACAAACTTTTCCAAGTAACCTTGAAGGCATTTGTCAATTTTGGTCCTGTAATGCCACCAGAATTACCCCAACCTCCCTGGTGTTTCTGATGCTTGCCAATGCAACCCTGGTCCTAACGCACGTTGCCCCTAAATTTCTGGGTCTTCCTCAATTTGGATAGTACGTGGAGATGAAAAATCAGACTTCACTTTGTTTTCCAAAATCAAAGAACATTTCAAAGGAACTCAAATGGTCCCCTTTTTGCATGCCCAAAACTGCTGTTTTGACATGGTGTAAAATGCAGAGCACAAAATTATTGTGGGAGGTTAGAAACATGGAAACTCTACTTTCAGAAGTGAATAAACCTAGGTGGAAGCCAGTTGGGAAGCAATAGCTTTACATTTTAATATCTTTGTTTAATAAATATTCCTAAAATTCATGTAGAACTTGTATATGGATCAAGAGGCATGTACGCAAACAGCAAAGGAATTCTGCATGTTTTAAATTCTGGAAAGCTATGCTTTAAGATTGTATCCTCTCACCATACTTATTTCAATCTGTATGCTAAACATATCATCAGAGAAGCTGGATTATTTGAAGAAAAATGTGGCACCAGTCTTGTTAACAACTAGTGATGTGTAAATGAGACAACCTTGCTTGCTAAAAGTAAGGAGGACTTGAAGTACTTGCTGATGAAGACCAAAGATTGTCGCCTTCAGTATGGACTACAACTCAGTGACAAGAAGACCCAAGTCCTCACAATGGAAACATTAGATAATAACATGATAAAATGGAGGGGGAAGGGTGAAATGAAGTTTTTGAGGATTTTGTTTTGTTTGGATCCATCGGTGCTCATGGAATCGCAGTCAAGAGATAGAAAGAAATGTTGCATTGGGGAAATCTGCCACACAAGACCTGTTGTGGTTATTAGATGCCATCGAGATGGCTCCAATCCGTAGTGATGTTATGTACTACAGAACAAAACACTCACAGTCCTGTGCCACCGCACAATTATTTCTATACGTCAACCCATCGATGCAGCTACTGTGTCAATCCTCTTATTGAGGGTCTTCCTCTTTTATTGCCCGTCCACCTTATCAAACCTGATGGCCTTCATCAGACACTGCATTTTCCTGACAAGATGTCCAAAGAATGTTAGATGAAGGCTTGCCATCCTTGCCTCTAAGGAGCACTCTCACCTTACTTCTTCCAATACAGATCAGCTTGTTCTCTTTTAGTAATTCACAGCACATGCAGCATTCTTCTTCAGCATCAAAATTCGAATGCTTCAGTTCTTCTATGGCCTTCCTTGTTCAGTGTCCAACATTCAGATGCATATGAGGCAATGGAGAATACCATGACTTTGGTCAGGTGCATCTTAGTCCTCAAAGTAACATTTTGCTTTCCAATATTCTAAAGAGGTATGAAGCTGATTAACCCATGCAATACATCCTTTGATCTCTTGAATGCTACTTCCATAGCATTGATTATGGGTCCAAGCAAAACAAATTCCTTGAAAACACCAACTTTCCCCCCATTTATTGGTCTAATTGTGAAGGATTTTGGTCTTCTTTACACTGAGTCATAATCCATACTGAAGGCTATAATCCTGGATCTTTATCAGCAAGTGCTTCAAGTCCTCCTTACTTTCAGCAAGCAAGGTTGTGTCATTTGCATATCACAAGTTGTTAATAAGACTGATGTCACTCTATGCTCCAGTGTTCATGGCGGCACAGTTCACAATTGCAAGGAGTTGGAAACAACCCAAATTTCCATCAACTGATGAGTGGATTTATAAACTGTGGTATATACATGCAATGGAGTACCACGCATCACTAAAAAGCAGTGATGAACGTATGAAGCACACTGCTGCATGGGAATAACTGGAGGAAATTATGCTAAGTGAAGTAAGCCAAGCACAAAAGGACAAGTACAACATGAGTCCACTGAAGTAAGCTTTAAAAAAAATGCAAAAGGAGCTGAGGGAAAAAGCTACTGTGCATAAACATTCTTGGGGTGAGGAGCAGGTAGTATGGAAGGGGCCAGACCAAATACAGGGATACATGTAGTAGACAACTAAAAAGGAGGCGGGGAAAGGAACAAAATAATAATAAAAAAGAAATGGGTAGTGGGGTTACAGGGCACTAGCCCACCCAAACGAGGATATTGTTTATATCTCCACAGGGAAAGAGGGGTCAGACTTCAACCCAGTGCTCCAAGATGTGAATGTAACATGCCAGCATGGAGTGGGGAAGGAGTGGAGAGGTCTGAGGGGTCGGCCCCAATCCCAACTACTACGTGGACACCTGCCCCCTCCCCCCAAAAATTTATTTCAAAGGACGGCATTGAATCTGCCTATCTGATCAGAGCACACAGGAGCAGATGAAGGGGGAGGAGGAGAGAGTGGAGCACATCATGGCCCACCAGGCTTTGAGGACGATGTTCCCGATTAGAGCAGCCAGTCCACAGAGAGGACCACATGGCCAGCCCCACTATGAGATATGACATCCCTCACTGACCCATATTCCTACAGGGGACAACACCGGAGACACAGTGTGGGAATTGGTGCTCAATCTGACCCCCCCACACCGAGGCAAAACACTAAGGGGGTACAACAGAACAGCAAGAGAATGGAACTGTGAGGACCCTGGGGAATGCTGAAGGTGGAATTTGGGGTCAGGGCATGGTGCCCCAACAGACTGGACTGGAAAACACTTCTAAAGACCAACAAACAGTCCTTAAACTAACTACAAGCTTTTCTTTCTTGTGTTTTATTTGTTGTTGTTTTTTGTCATTGGTTTGTTGTTGTTTTGTTGCATATTGTTGCTTGGTTTTGCTCTGTCATGTTTTTGTGCATGCTATTATCTCTGCAGGCCTGTCTAAATAAGATAGGCTGGATGAACAATCTGGAGGAGAAAACAACGGTACCGACAGTTCTGGGGGATATGGGACAGGGGGAGATTGAGGAAAGGTAGTGGTGTTAACAAACTCAGGGATGAGTGAACAACAAGTGATCCAAATCGGTGGTGAGGAGGGTGTAGGGGGCTTGGTAGGGTGTGATCAAGGGTAATGTAACCAAGAGGAATTACTGAAACCCAAATGAAGACTGAACATGATAGTGGGACAAGAGGAAAGTCAAAGGAAATAGAGGAAAGAACTAGGAGGCAACGGGCATTTATAGAGGTCTAAATAAAGGCATGCACATATATAAATATATTTATATATGAGGATGGGGAAATAGACCTATGTGCATATATTTATAAGTTTATTATTAAGGTAGCAGAAGGACATTGGGCCTCCACTCAAGTACTCCTCAATGCAAGAATGCTTTCTCCTATTAAATTGGCATTCTATGATGCTCACCTTCCTGACACAACCGCTGAAGACAAAGCGGGTGAATAAGAAAGCGTGGTGAAGAAAGCTGATCGTGCCTGGATATCAAAAGATATAGGGTCTGGGGTCTTAAAGGCTTGAAGGTAAACAAGCGGCCATCTAGCTCAGAAGAAAAGCCCACATGGAAGAAGCACACCAGCCTGTCACAAGGTGCTGAAGGGATCAGTTATCAGGCACCAAAGAATAAAAACCATATCATTGTGTGCTCACCTCCCTGATATGATCACTGAAGACAAAGCGGGTGAATAAGAAAATGTGGTGAAGAAAGCTGATGGTGCTCAACTATCAAAAGATAAAGCTTCTTGGGTCTTAAAGGCTTGAAGGTAAACACGTGGCTATCTGGTTCAGAAGCAACAAAGCCCACATGGAAGAAGCACACCAGCCTGTGCGATCCTGAGGTGTTGAAGGGATCAGGTATCAGACAACCTCAGAACAAAAAATCCTATCATAGTGAATGAGGGGGTTAGTGTGGAGTGGAGACATAAAGCCCATTTGTAGGCCACTGGACATCCCTTACAGAAGGGTTTTGGGGAGGAGACAAGCCAGTCAGGGTGCAATGTAGCAACAATGAAACATACAACTTTCCTCTAGTTCCTAAATGCTTCCTCCCCACCACTATCATGATCCCAATTCTACCTTACAAATCTGGCTAGACCAGAGGATGTACACTGGTACAGATAGGAACTAAAAACATAGGGAATCCAGGCGGATGATTCCCTTCAGAACCAGTGGTGTGAGTGGCGATACTTGGAAGGTGGAGGAAAGGTGAGTTGGAAAGGGGGAACCGATTAGTAAGATCTAGATGTGTCCTCTTAACTTTGCGGGGGGGGGGGGAGTGGACAACAGAAAAATGGGCGAAGGGAGACATCAGACAGGGGAAGATATGACAAAATAATGATTTAAATATTTATCAAGGGTTCATTAGGGAAGGGGGAGCAGGGAGGGAGGGGGAAAATGAGGAGCTGATGCCAGGGGTTTAGGTGGAGAGCAAATGTTTCGAGAATGATGAGGGCAACGAATGTACCAATGTGCTTTACACAATTGATGTATCTATGGATTGCGATAATAGTATGAGCCCCTAATAAAACAATTTTTAAAAAGACTGATATCACATTCTTCTGCATGTAATCCAGCTTCTCTGATGATTTGTTTAGCATGTAGATTGAAATAAGTATGGTGAATGGATACAACCTTGAATCATACCTTTCCAGATTTCAAACCATGTTGTATTCCCTTGTTCTGTTGACACAACTGCCTCTTGATCCCTGTACATGTTCCTCATGAGCACAATGAAGTGTTCTGGCATTCCCATTCTTCTCAAGGTTATCCACAGTTAATTATTAACCACACAGTCCCCACAGCCTTTACATAATCCATGAAACACAAGTAAACATCTTTCTGGTATTCTCTGTTTTGAGCCAAGATCCATCTGACTATTTGTTCCATGTCCTCTTCTGAATCTGGCAGTTCCCTATCAATGTACGATTGTAACTGTTGGATGATATTAAGCTAAGGAGACCAGATGTCCAGCTTTTGGCAGGACAGTCCTGATTTTTAACAATTTGTCCCACATCTTTCAGCGTTTTAAAAAAGTCCCGATTTTTTTTGAAAGAATGCATGACAAGCTAGGGTATATGGTTTTCGGCTGCCATGTGGCTATTTCACCAGGATATGAGTTTTATCAATGGTGTCCCTCTGGTGCCCTGCTTTATCAAGGTTAAAATCTGGTCACCTTATTAAGCAGGAATTTACTTGTATTCCTTGTTGTGTTAAGAAGGGTTGATTAGAGAAACAAATCCGCTGATACGCCTTTATGTGTATGAAAGAGCTTTATATAAAGAAAATATCCCAGCTCAGATCAACTGAAGTCTGAAACTAGTCTATATGTACCTCTTCAGACTCTTACAACCACATGCAATGATGTAGAATACAGTAAGATAATGGGCTGGTGGTGGGTACAGAGACCTGTGGATCCATGGACAGTGGAGACATGGCAGGGCTCAGGCAGCTCTCTGCTTAACCAGCAAGCAGGAAGGGAAAGGCTAAGTGGAAGGGACGGAAAGGGAAAGAGAGAGTGGAGGGTCCTAGAGTCCTCCTTATAAGAAGCCACACCCCCAGGGAGACAGCATCAGTTTTGATCTGACTCACAGGTTGGACTCCACACTGACACTTTAATACATCTTCAAGCTGACATAAAATTATTTAACCATTGTACTTGTGGCTGGCTAGTGCATTCAGTGCAGTAGGAACTTCCTTTAGCACCGTTGCTTCGTACTCATATGCTAACTCATGAAATGGTGGGATGTCCAATAATTTTTTGTTTGGTACAGTGACTCTGTATTTCGTTCCATCTTCTTTTGATGCTTCCTGCATCATTCAAAATTAATGCTTTATGGTTAAAAATAGTGAAAGTTAAAAAAAATTTTAGTTATTGAGTTAAAGCTCCAAAACTGAACTCACTGCTGTCAAGTCAATTCTAAGTCATAGCTCCCCTATAGGACAGGGCAGCACTGTTCTTATGAGTTTCCAAGACTGTTAACTCTTTATGGGAGCAGGAAGCTCAGTCTTTCTCCCATTAGTGAGATAGAAGAAGAACTAATGACCAACTATGTGATTTTTTTCCTCCCCTTCCTGATAGTTGATACATGTCTTAACACCTAATAGGTATCCTGTTTATTTTTTGTTATGTAACAAGCCAGAAGAGCCCTAATGGTGTAGTTGTCACACAATGGGCTTAACTGCAAGGTCAGCAGTTTGAAATACCTAGGCACTCTTCAGGAAAAAGATGAGGCTTCCTATAGTTTTAGAAAGCCACTAGGGCTGTTATACCCTGTCCTGTAAGATTGCTATAAGTTGTCATTGACTTGATGGCAGTGAGATTTTAGTTTGATACAATGCCTTAAACAAGAGAATATTGTACACTACTCCTGTATAAAAAATTAACAGAGGATTGGAAATAAAGTAACTCAAATCTACTATATGTGAAAAGAGCAAGTAAAAATATTTTTAAAGGTATTAAGTTTCACCAACCGGGTGGGTGGGTAACGATTGTACAAATGTGTTATTTACAGTGACATTTGCCCACTGGACGAATAAATTAGTTCATTAAGGAAAAAAAAAAAAAGGAAAGTCCCATGGACTGCTAAAAGGACAAACCAGTTTTGGAAGGAAACACCTTAGACTAGGCAAGGATAGGAAGAGTTTGTCTCAAATACTTTGGACGTATTTTCAGGAGAGACCAGTCCCTGGAGAAGGATATCATGTTAGGTAAAGTGAAGGGGCGGCATTTAACGAGTTGGGCTTAGACATAGGAACAGTTATGAGGATCATGCAAGACCAGGCTGTGTTTTCTTCTGTTGGGCATAGGGTTGCTATTAGTCCAATCCGACTCGATGACACCACCACCACCAAAAGTTTACCAAAAAACTAAAGGCCGCCCGAAAAAACCTTGAAATTTACAATAGAGCTGAAATTTTAATTTAGACAAATAGGCCACTTGCTATTGTGCTTATTTTTTAGATAAGGTAACCCAGACAAGGAGGAAATAATAATTTCGGGGGACAATTTATATACTAAGCTTTTATGTATCAGTCAATATTTCTTGGATGGTTTCTCTTGAGTTCAGCCATATTGAATCATCCCACGAAGAAGCAGGGAGACGTAAATACTGATTTCTAAGAGGCTTTTTGGCCTCCGTGGGCCCCCGTATGGACTACATTTCCCAGCAGACCCCGCTCAGAACTACGGGTGCCGGCTCCAGGGCCAGCGCCGTTGGAGGCGGCGCAGTCCAGTGAGGGCGGCTGACCGACCGGCGCCTAGTGTTTTGAATGACTCTGGGCCGTGGCCTAGGGCTCCTCTGAGGACTCGCCGCCCAGGTGTGCGCTATGCCGTCGGGAAGCGACCAGTCTCCGCCGCCCCTGCCGCCTCCTGCGGGCGAGGAGGAGGAGGAGGAGGGCGAGACCGAGGCGCAGGACTCCGCGCAGTCGGCTCGGTCGCCGGCCGCTCAGACCCTGCAGCGGTTCGAGGAGCTGTGCAGCCGCCTCAACATGGACGAGGCCGCGCGGGTGGAGGCCTGGGAGAGCTACCGCCGCATGAGCGAGAGCTACACGCTGGAGGTGAGCTGGGCGAGGGCGCAGGGGCTGCCCGGCCTGGCCTGACCCAGCCAGGCTCGGAGCCCGGCGCCTAGAGCGACCCTAGCGGCCCCGAGGGTGAACCGCTCCCACTCTCTAGCCCTCGGCTTCCGTGCGGAAGGCACCTCTGGTCCCCAAGTGACGCCGCGAGGCCGAGGTCGTGGCAGTGTCCACTTCAGGAATGGGACTGCGCGGCCCGTCGGGCGGCAAGGACAGGTGCACAGGTGTGGCCGGGACGGCGCAGGGCCGAGGGGAGCACCCGGGCCTCCGGGCTGCTCCGCACGCGTCGCTGGGTGTCAGCACGGTAGGGCGAGTCCGCGCCGGGCCCAGGTGAAACGGAGTGCCAGGAGATTGGCACACGGCCCCCTTTGTCCCCGGGAAGTCAGGATCGGGGACGCCTGAATTCAGTGCCCGCCACCCTGCCACGGTGCGGCCCTGCGGACGGAGTTGCGAGGGAGGGGGCCGTTCTAGCCAGTGACGGTCAACGCCGCCGGCCCCTCCCCTTCACGGGCCAATGGGAAGTCCGAGTCCGCTGGGTTCTCGGCTGCCTGTGTGTGCAGCCTTTGCTTGTTTTCCTTGTCTTTCATTCAGCAGTGGTACTGGCATAGCATGCACTCATCATACAATTAAATAGTTCGATCGTTCTCGTATTTCTTAACTCGGTTCATAAACAAGGAGCGTGTGGAGAGTGTGGCAGGAAGGTTCAGGATGCAGAGGCATTAAAAAAAAACAAATCAAACACAGTGCCCTCAGAGCGAGCCCAACGACAGTGTAGAACTGGCCCTGTGAGTTTCTGAGACTGGAACTGTTAATGAGAGGAGAAAGTCCCATCTGTCTCCCTTGGGTCGGCTGGTGGGTTCAAACTGTTGACCTTGCTGATAACAGCCCAAAGCACAACCGCTGAGCCACCCGCACTGCTCCCCAAGGCAATACTACGACTTATGTGGTCTTTCTGCCTCCACGTCACCCTGCTGAGTAACATCGTGTTACTTGTATTTGCACTACTCGATTTTTAATGCCACTGTTCGCTCCCACTTCCCATGGCTATGCCAACGGAAAGAAAGAAAAAGATGGCAGTATCTTAGAAATGACAGGTCTAAGTAGTTTGAGGCAATTTGTTGAACTCCAAGACTCAATTCTGTGATGTGTACAGAGGAGTTGTTTGTACACATCTCACAGAGCTGTTCTGAAGGTTAAGAAAGATATTATGTAGCCTATGGTTCATAGCAGACACGAAAATTATATGGATAATACGTTAGTGTTTGCAAAAGCTTTTTCATAGGATTGATGCTGTAACTGGACAGACCACGTTCCTACTGTCTGTCAGCGCTTCCTGTAGCCAAGCACAGAAAAAGTCTCTTTTTGATCAAAGGCATAAGGGTCCCCAAACAAGTTCTCATTTTACCCTTATGATAATTCTGTAAACCAGGTAGAAGAAGCATTATCACTATATAATTAAAACATTTCAGCGCATAGAAGTTATTATAAACAAGTGACACATAGTAGGTAAAAACCAAACGCATTGTCATTGAGTCAATACTGACTTATCTCAACCTCTTGTGGGTTTTTGAGACCAACTGTTTAAGAGACAAGAAATTCCAGTCTGTCTTCCTTGGAGCTGCTGGCGGTTTCGAAGTGTCCACTTGCAGATGGCAGCCCAGGGCATATCCACTACACCACAGGGCTCCTGACACAGTTTGAGAGTGAATTGTGATGATGGTGATGATTTTGAAAACACATGCTTGATTATTTGATATTATAAAAAACTGCATCCTTAGTTTCTTGGTCCAGTTAATCAGTAAATACTTCCTTGAGCACCTGTTACTTGCTGGACATTGTTCCCAGTGCTTGGGATAGAGCAGTGAATAAAACAAACAATTTCTATTCTTCTGGAGCTTGCGGTAAGGTAAAATATGAGATAATGTGTGATGTCAGTCTTACGGAAGTTTGGAATGGAAAATAAAGCTAACCCTTATAATACTTAGCAGCAAATACTGGTTATAGAATTTAGGCTTTTGATTTCTTATATTTTCTGTGGGTTTTTGTTTTGTTATTGATAGATATAGTTTTGATTGCTATCATTTTTAAACTTTTTAAGAGCATTTTATTAAGGGCTCATACAACTCTTATCACAATCTATACATACATCAATTGTGTAAAGCACATTTGTACATTCTTTGCCCTCATCATTCTCAAAACATTTGCTCTCCACTTAAGCCCCTGGCATCAGCTCATTTTTCCCCTCCCTCCCCGCTTCCCCCCCCTCAAGAACCCTGGATAGTTTATAAATTATTATTTTGTCATATCTTGCACTGTCCGATGTCTCCCTTCACCTATTTTCTGTGTTTTATAGTTGTTAATTTACTTAGTTCACACAGCCCTCAGATTAGAAAATGGAGCTTTTGGAGCTGTTAAGTAATTTGTCTAAGTTATAGCTTTTATATGGCAGACCCTTAAGTGCAAACCCACATGTACTTAACCTAATAGGAAATGAGCTGTTGATTTTAAGGATGTCTTTTTGCTTTATCCTATTTTTACATCAGAGTCTTACGGTATCTGTAGCCTGCTGGATATAGACTTCTTTCAATAGAGCTCTCCAGCCCACATCAAGCACAGCAAGATTTTATGTGTACGTCTAGTTCCCTCCTCTACCTCTCTTGGGGAATTAGATAGTTGTTAATTTCTTAGGACCACCAGAGATCATTGTAGATAATCTACTTCTAACCTTTCATTGAAACACAGGGTAACTGTGACTTATGTCATTCTCATTTAGTAAGGAATTTAGATATAGTAGGGAAATGCACTATATAATTAGTATAAAAGTAAACTTACTTTGAAATCTGATAATCAGAAACACTATGAAGCTATTTCCCACAGAAGTGTTTAATACACAAATATTGTACATATGTGTTTTAAAAATAGAAAATCTATGCCATACTACCTGTAATTGGGTTCTTAAATAAGTCTGTGTGTACATGTGAAAATATAGGATTTCAAGTTTTCCCTCATTTTCATTTAGACCAGCTGTGGATACAGTATAACCAAAGGCCTGATAGGGAAAGTCTGTTACTTTGTGAAAAGAATGAAGATGATCTCTTAGAAATGTTGCCCTAAAAATGATATTCTTTGAATGTTATCTATGTGGTTAAAGAAATGATTTTCATGTATTTAATCATGCATGAAATTAGTGATTGGATATACATTAAAGCTTAATTTTTTTCCACTTTATGGATTTTGAGCAAGATGAAAAATTATACACAATACTGTTAAAGTTATTGTGGCTCTTTTACAAATTACCATAAAACTTAGTGGCATAGAACAATGTATTATGCTCACAGAGCGTGTAGGTCAGGAGTTCAAACAGGGCATAGAGGGGAAGTCATGTTTCTGCTACACCAATTCTGGGGCCTCCCTTGGGAGACTTCAGTCGTTAAGGGCTAGCACAGCTGGAGCTCCTTTGGGTGTCCCTCTCTGTATGCGAGTGGCCTCTTCTGGCTAGCATGGTGTCAGTCAGGAAAGCCCTCCTTTTAAGTATTGGTCAGATTTCGTGAGCAACATGCCCAGAAAACAATTGAGCCAAGTAGAATCAATATTGCCTTTTATGATCTTGGAAGCTACATGACATCACTTCCACTTGGTGCTCTTGGTTGAAGCAATGTAAAGTCTGCCAAGGTTCAAAGTGAGGAACAGACTGTTTGTGGAAGAATGTCAATATTACATTAAGAAAAGAGCATACAGACTAAGCCATCACTCACCAATTACTAACCACAGACAGATGAGTGGCACTTGTGATTTAAACATAAGAATGTCTTTTTATTGGAGAGTATGAGCTAAATTCACTTTTTCTTTTACAGGGAAACGATCTTCATTGGTTAGCATGTGCCTTGTATGTGGCTTGTAGAAAATGTGTCCCAACTGTGAGCAAAGGGACGGTTGAAGGAAACTATGTCTCTTTAACAAGGATTCTGCGCTGTTCAGAGCAAAGGTAATTGTGCTAGCATTTGAGTAGACTAAGACTAATCATAAAGCTCCTAAATTCTAGTGATAAATAAGATATCGCTCTTCATTGTTTTCCAAGTATTTGTACCTGCAGCGTGCTGAATCTAGAAGTTAGGGTGTGGTTTTTCTTTCCCACAGCTTAGTTAGTATCCAGTAGATTTTACAATTTTTGGTGAAAATGTTTGAATGTTGAAGTATTAGGAGAACTTACATGGGAGCGTTTATTATGAAAGTCGTGACTCACAATTGTAGTAATGGGCTATTTCTAACTAAAGACATTGGTTGATAAATACAGTTATAATGTTGATTGTATGGTATTATATTTAGAACTACATTTATAGGCTTTATATCTCAATATATAGGGAAGTATAAATATTTATTGATTTACAGTTTGGGGATATGTAATGCCGTTATAAAGAATATCTCACTCAAAACTCACTGCCATTGAGTCAGTTTTGACTCATAGCAACCTGGTAGAACAGGGCAGAAGTGCCCTGTGGGTTCCCAAGACTGCACATCTCTAAGGGAGCATTAACCTTCCTCTCTCTCCCACAGAACTGCTAGTGCTGTCTGTCAGACCACTGGCTGAGCTTGTGCTTAGAGCCCCTGAGTAACCCACTAGACCACCAGGCTCCTTTTTGGTGTTTGTAATCAGTTGTGGAGAGGGTCAAGTATTATTTTAAAATGAGGCATGAATTATTTTCTGTTGTATAATTGCTTTATTTTCATTATTATTTGTATCATCTAGGCTATTCTTTTCTGACCCACTAAAACTGATAGAAAAGCATATGCAGTATTTGGAAGGGTGATTTTAAAATATAACAATATTAAAATAACATGAAATGCATTGCTTAATTAGTCTGTTTATTAACTGTGAACGCCATCCAATTATATTTGGGTCTAAGAACAAGAGTTGAACTCAGATTCTAAAGCTACAGAAGTGGATTTATGTAAGGTGCAAAAGCATCATTTACAAATAAAAATGAATTCAGAGTAATCCTACTGTTTCAGATAAAGAATTTAAAAAGCAAAAGTCAAATTATGGGCTCACCATAATAAACTGCAGTAATAAACTTCACACTTTTATGCAAATATATTCCCAGGTTTCTATTTCATAAACATCAATTTCATCTGATTTTTACATTATTGGTTCAAATTATTTACTTTTCTGCCATGTGGACTAACTGGATTCAAAAGAGCAGAGTGGGACAAGAGATTTACAATGCATATTAACTGATGAATGATTAATATCCCACATTATGTAAAGAATTACTAATAAATACTTAATAAACAAAACTCCCTAAAAAGTAGATAAAATATTATGACTTTTCAAAGGTTGAAACTCACATAGTTAATGAATATAGGACAAAGAGTTCAATCTTACTAGTAGTCAAAGAAATAAAAGTTAAAATATAGCATTAGCTATGTCAGTGTACAAGGAAACAGGAGTGGATTACAGTGTTGGGGAGTGTACAAATTGCCACAGCTGCTTTGATGGGGCATTTGACAGTCTAATAAAACTGAATATGATTATTCTGATTCAGCAATTCCATTTCTTTTAGCCCCTAAAGAAACTCTTCCATGCATGTACAAGGATATTAGAAACAACTGAAATTTCCATTGACTGTAGAGTGGATACATATGAAAGAATGTTTTGAGTAATAATTAAAATGAATGAATGAGAGTTATATTTATCTACATTAATAAACTTTTGAAATAGTGAATGGAAAAATGTTTTATATAATATATTTTTAAACCCTGCTTATTATTTCATGTGTGTGTATCTGTATATAGTATAAAAGCATGAATGAGAATGTTTCTAACTTTGGAATAATGGGTATCTTTGGGGAAGTGGTCAGGAAATGGTACTTACTCCAAATGGTACTTACTTACTCTTACTTAATCTGTAAGAGATTAAGCTAGCCTGATGAATGAGTTATGATTTTAAATCCACCACTACCTAAGAATATTACAAAGTAATTTTGTTTTACCTTTACATATTTTTACATATGTATTCCTTTTTTTCATGTTCACTATAAAAATACTTATTTTAAAATCTTAAATATCAGCTTAATTGAGTTTTTTAACAAGATGAAGAAGTGGGAAGACATGGCAAATCTACCGTCACATTTCCGAGAACGTACGGAGAGATTAGAAAGAAATTTTACTGTTTCTGCTGTCATTTTTAAGAAGTATGAGCCCATTTTTCAGGATATTTTTAAATATCCTCAAGAGGACCATCCCCGGCAACAGAGGGGAAGAAAACAGAGGTAAGCACTTTATTTATATTCGTTGAGAATGTGCAATTGTGCTACAATTTTGATCCCTCTGTGTCCTTCTATTTATTTGTTAATCTTAAAAACATGTAATTTAATAAATAATTCTTTAACCAAACATAAATGTGCAAGGTATGAGACATATGTTTTACCATCATTTCAACTTTTCTCTTGAGAATGAATTTTTGTGAGCGGTGAGGTGTTGGAAAAGTTCTTTTAAATAGAAAATTAGATGGGCTCTTTATTTTCTCAGACTTTCCCATTTATTTAAACTATTACAAAAGCAGATTGCAAAAGTCAGATCTTGGGAATTTTCACCAATATACCACTCATAGGTGTAAAGTTTGGCCACTATATTTTCTATTATTGACTATATGTCAAATTGAAGAATAATTTTCTTTGATAATGAAATACCTTCTTAATTTGGTGTTTACAACCAGTCAAGAATAGTGAAACTGAGGGGAGGAGAGAAGAATTGAAACTATTATGAAAAAAAAACCAAGAACTACTATGAATTTGTGCTTTCTGGAAAAGTCTTCAAAGTATATCAGTTTACTCTGGCTCAGAGTTTTCTCCTTTTCTTGATAGATAAGAGCAATTATACAAATTATATAACTTGTTATAAATTTTTTCAAAATAGATACAAAGATGCGCACTGATTCTTTTTTATTATCAGTTTATTGGGGGCTCATACAACTCTTATCACAAGCCATCCATCCATCCATTGTGTCAAGCACATTTGTACATTTGTTGCCATCATCATTCTCAAAACATTTGCTTTCTACTTGAGCCCGTGGTATCAGCTCCTCATTTTTACCCCTCCCTCCCTAATGTACCCTTGATAATTTTATAAATTATTCTTATTTTGTCATGTCTTACACTGTCCGATATCTCCTTTCACCCACTTTTCTGTTGTCAGCCCCCCAAGGAGGGGGTTATATGGAGAACCTTGTGATCGGCTCCCTCTTTCTACCCCACCTTGCCTCCACCCTCCTGATAGCACCACTCTCACCACTGGTCCTGAGCAGTTCATCTTTCCTCGATTCCCTGGTACACACTTATTCTTAAAATACAATGAAGCAACATGCAATAGGAATTTTTAATGGTTGGAAGGATAAGGAATTACAGGAACCTAGAGTGGTTTGAAAGAAGCCCCTTTATAACTTGAAATGGTCTGTACTATCTTTGGGAAGGAGAGTTAGTTTATCAGTTGAGATTAAGACAAGATTAGGGAGATATCTGGCTGCATAAGTGGGCCTTAAAGTGGCATTCATTTTGCAGATGTCATCAGAAGAACTAGTATAACTCATTTTATCCCACCTTCCCTATTTACATTTTGAAAAGCTTTTAAAATTCCTGTTTTCTTTAAAATGAGGTTTTTCTCTAACTCCCAGCTATTTCCTAATAATTTTTGGCTGGGCAGAACTTCTTATGTATTTTCCGTGTGAAGCTAAATTTGATGTCATTCCCTCTAACTCTGTGTATATTTCTCATCTAATTGATAGTCATTTGGACTGTATTTTTTAGTAAGTTTTTGTAAGAGTTTCTATGGTTTCATGCCAGTTTTTCTTCTTCACAGGCGACAGCCTTGTACTGTGAATGAAGTTTTCCAGTTTTGTTGGGTGCTTTTTATACATGCAAAAGGTAAGAACATAGTAATATTTATTCATATATTAGATTCTTTCGAATGATTAGACATTAATTTCATCAATATATAGCTAGAAAAAAATTTTTGAAAACCATTTTATTGGTGTTTGATATAGATAATATTCCATAGTTGAATCACATCAGCAGTATTTTACATCTGCTACCACGTTAGTTTCAAAACATTCTCTTCCTTCTTGACATCAGCTAGCTCCCTTTTAGCCCCCCTCCCCACCACTGTTCTCCACAGAAACCCTTATTCTACTTGTTCTCCTTATAGCTTCATCAATCCTGAATTTCATGTACTGAAAAACAGACAGACATCTTACAACAATTCAGGAAGGTTACCCCCCAGTGAGAAAACACATCTTAAATAAACCCTGATGTGAACAAACAAAAAATTACAGAAAACCAGATCAGAGCTAACCCGTGCATCAGAGGGGGAATCAGCTGACAAGGTCTTAACCAGTCCAGTCAGGTTTATCATTTCGATCTTCTGTAGTCATCTCTCCAGTGCACTCTGTTGTGACCAGTTTTCTTCTCATTCGTCTATTATGGATAGAAGGAAATCACCAGGGGCTTATTTCCTATGTAGATGCTACAGACTTATCTTAGGCCCCTGTTGTCATCCATAGCCTTCTGCAAACCACATTCTCACAATTTAGGCTCTGGTACTATTTCCTCCTTAGGCTTCGATTTCTGTGATTTACCATCCTTCGGTCACTGATGTTGGTGTGCTTCTTCCAGGTGGTTAGTTGACATCTCACTTAGATGGCTGCTTGTTTGGACACACGCCTTTATGAACCCAGACACTATTTTATCTGATAGCTTGGCACTATCTAACTGGAAAAAAATTTTACTGAAAAGTTTTTAAAGAGTTCTAAACCCAGATTTCCTTTTTTAAAAAAAAAGTGTTGAATGTAAGTTACATCCTAAATATACTCAATCTAAAGTTTTCCATTTTAACATTCTAAAATACTCAATCCAGAGACATAAAGTCACATTTACATTGTCATTCAAGTGTCAACACTATTTCCCTTCTAAACATTTTCATGGCCCCAAAGGAATACTTTGTCCTCAGTAAGCAGTAAGTAACTCCTGATTCTTCTTCTCCAAACCCATGGTAACTACTAAGCATTCTGTCTCCATGTGATTGTTCTGGAAATTTCATGTAAATGGGATTTTCCAATATTTGTTTTTGTGTATCTGGCATATTTTACATTGTGTACAGTGTTTCCAATTCACTTTTGCTTATCACAACGACGGCTGCGGTGGATAATATCTCTTTGAGCTCCTGCCTTTATGGGTATATCTAGGAGTGTAATTTCTGGGTCATGTAGTGATTTTATGTATAACTTTTTGAGGAACTGCCAAAGTGTTTTCCATTGCAACTTACGAACCATTTTTCATTAACATCAGCAATAAACGAAGTTTCCAGTTTCTCTCCATTCCTAACAACGCCTGTTATATTCTCGTTTGCAGTTGTTGCCTCTTTGTTTTTGTGTTTGTTTTCAGCAGCCATCATAGTGGGAGTAATGTGGCACAGGTTCCCCTTCTATCAGAAAATAGAACATTGTTGTGAAACTTTGTAAACGGAAATGGTGTAAAGTAATTACCATGAATTTATATGGGAAAAACTTTTGAGCATTCCCAGGCCTAAAAAACAACCTGTCAAGTCATACCAAATAGCACAGACACCATTCAAAGCTGTGGCGACTTAATGCCGAGGTGCAGAGTGGAGGGGTTATGGAGAGGAGAGGCGTGAGGACACCTCTCCGGCTGTCTGGAATGTAGACCACCTCTTTAATGGCTTATTGCGAAACAAATACTAATTGTTAGCTTCGTTTTTTGTCTCTCAATGAAAGCAAAGAGGATTTATTTTGATAAGTGAAAATAGGTACTAATGTAGGCCTCTTGTGAAAATGAAGGAACTTTTGAAAAGGCGGAGAAACCAGTGTCTTATTGTGTCCTATTCCCCTAATGACTAATGAAGGAACCCAGGTGGCACAGTGGGTTAAGCACTGGGCTGTTGACCAAAAGGTCAGTCATTTGAACCCTGCAGACCCCCGCAGGAGAAAGAAAAGGCCATGTGATTCCGTAAAGACGGACAGCTCTGAGACCTCCTTGGAGAGTGGTATTGTGCGCTGTAGGGTGGCTGTGGGTCAGCGCTGGATGGTCAGCGGTGATGACTAATGTGGTATTGTGCTCTGTAGCGTGGCTGTGGGTCAGCGCTGGATGGTCAGCGGTGATGACTAATGTGGTATTGTGCGCTGTAGCGTGGCTGTGGGTCAGCGCTGGATGGTCAGCGGTGATGACTAACGACACTGCTAAACTTTCATTTGAACCTACTGGCCACTTTCCAAGAGCAAGATGCGAGAATCTGCTTCTATAAAGATTACAGCCTTGGGAACACTAGCTGGTTGATGAGGGGGCATCAACTCAAGGGAAATTGTTTTTGTTCTTTGTAATGACTATTGGCCAAAAAAAAAAAGCCCTTTGCCTTTTTTAAAAATTAGATTTTTATGCCCTATTATTGTTCAGTTGTAAATATTGCAGACATGTAAATACTGCCTTTTGATAAAATGAGTTTCTTATACTATCTAAACTTGCTCATTAATGAAAAAGTGTTTGATTTGTTCTTACACAACATCTTCCCCCTCAAAGCTATTATGAGTTGTAGACGGAAAATACACACTGGTCTGTGTATGAGCTGAAGTAAAACAGTATTGCTACATGGGTGCCAGTTCATACATGCAGTGTTTATTCTTGGACTATTAAAATTCAAGGTAGAGAGGCACGGTCAGAAGGTGGTGGCAAAAAAACAAAAAGAAGGTGGTAGCAACTGTTTTCTGGGGTTCCACAGAGATGAGTTTGATAAAAATGTTCAAAGATCACAGGATTATCAGAGGAGCTTATTACAAAGAAGTTTTAAGACAATTGAAACTTGCGTGAATGAGAAAAAAGGCAGGAAAGGTATGTTGAGAGACTTTTTTTTTTCTATCATGGCAATGCACCTGCTCATCTTATGAGAATTTCACTGGGGAAACCTTCCCCTTGTAGGCTTCTTTTTGTTCTCCAAACTGAGAGAACATTTTACAAAGGTACACAATCGGGATTCCCCTGAAGATACCCAACCTGTCATTTTGACATGGTGCAGA
Organism: Tenrec ecaudatus; assembly: GCF_050624435.1. NCBI lineage: Eukaryota > Metazoa > Chordata > Mammalia > Afrosoricida > Tenrecidae > Tenrec > Tenrec ecaudatus. Next base: position 44,176,924 of record NC_134547.1, read on the forward strand.
ATTCTTTTAGGGGATGGAGTAGAGAGATGGAAATACATAGCACCTTCAGAAGTGTATAGATATAGATGGAGGATATGTTAAGAAACAGTTTCATATTTTGAGATTCATAGCAATACTTTTTAAATTACCCTCATATACTTTTGTTGTTGTTGTTGTTGTTGCAGGGCATGTATTACTGTGTTCTCCAAGACTGATCACCCTCAGATTAGTTCAAGTTACTTTTTCAATTGTGTCTCATGCAGATAAAATATGCTTAGACAAGAGCCCTTAGATTGAATTAATTTTCTCTCCCTTATCTCATTTAACTTACACAAGGTCTGCATTGAATGAAATATGTCTCAATCACTTTTAGAATCAACTTTGTAGAGTTGTATATTTTTACAACTAAAGGAAGAAATTATTTTTATATATTGTAACATTGATGCAAATTTAACTAAAAGTGTTTCTAATCCTGTAGGAAATTTCCCCATGATTAGTGACGATTTGGTCAATTCTTACCACCTTCTGCTATGTGCTTTGGATTTAGTTTATGGAAATGCCCTTCAGTGTTCCAATCGTAAGGAACTTGTGAACAGTAATTTTAAAGGTAAGTGTGAAATTCAATTAGTGGACAACTTAGAAGTCCAAATTAGTGGACAACTCACATCTCTAAATTATGTTTACTCTTGGATGTGTACATAACACAAGTGTCCTAGTGACCGAGAATATATGTAAGTATTTTGTAAAAACTTCCATCGTCGCCATTACTCATGGTACTTACTGTCCTTTTCCTACAAATAAGGCACTCACATAAAAAACATCCCTACACTTCTGACACAAGGCGTAGTGCGCCTTAAAAGGGCATGGTGCTGAGGGAGTGGTACATTTGGGGAAAATGCATATGATATATCTTAAGAGTCAAGTGCTTTATAAAAATATTTTTGGTGACACTCTCACACTCTCTCTCACAGTCACTCACTCACTCTCTCACTAATTCACTCACTCACTCTCACTAATTCACTCACTCTCTCACTAATTCACTCACTCAACTCTCTCACTAATTCACTCACTCTCTCACTCACCCACTCACTCTCTTTCAAAAAAAAAAAAAGAAAAAAATATTTTTGGTGAAAGCAGTTACAAATAGCACAAAGTTTAAAATGCTTGATGACAATTTTAGAAGTTTCTGAAATGTATATGCAGTAAGGAGTCCTGGAGCTGTAGTGGGGTGCAATTTGGGCTGCTCACGCAAGGTCACCAGTTTGAACCTACCAGCTGCTCCGTGGGAGAAAGGTGAGACTTTCTGCTCCTATAAAGATGTGTAACCTCAAAAACCCAGTGGGGCTGTTTTATTCTGTCAGATAGGGTCACTATGAGTCAGAATCAACCCGAAGGTAGTAAGTGCGACTTTGAAGAAAGCATTCGGAAACCTCAAAAATCAGAGCTGAAGTGTTTATCTACCTGAGCAAGCTTCCAACCTAACACATAGTAGTCAAAAAATGACATATTGAAAGAGATATAGTTTCAAATTTTTGCTACAGAAAAGAATAGTTGAGTTTATAAAATAAAACTAATAGTTGAGTGGACATGGTAATTATTTTGGCAAATGCATTTAGAAGGCTTTAAAGTATGTAAGTCTTATAAATGATATATAGTAAGAGCCCAAAGTATGAATTATTAAGCAATTATTAAGAAATATTTATAGAACTTTTTATGTAGTACTGCTGCTATTTGGACAATAACCATGGTAGGAATTTAGGTGCCTGTCAGTTTGTGAGGAGTTCTTATTAGAATTTTAGGTTGTTTTGCCATCAAGGTAGACATTATTAATTCAAGTGCTCCTGTTTTGGTGAATTGAATATGCCTTATGTTACTTTATGCCATTTCTCCTTTCCTTCCATACTACCTTGTTTATTTCTATAGTTGCATCTCTTCTCTTTTCCTATTTTGCATTTTCTTAGATTTTGTTTTCTCTTGCTCCTGAGAGTAGAGCAAGAAGAAGCTGCAGAGTACATCTAATATAATTGAGTGAGAGTGTGAAATCTTTGAACAATGTAGTTATTTGTAGAGTGGTGGTTTTTTTGTTTGTTTGTTTGAAGGTGAGACTTAGTTTGCGAAATTATATTTATGTTGTGCTTCTTAGGTCTTAGGGCAATATACTTTTTTTTCGCCTTTAAATTTTTGCCTTAACTATTTCTGGATATTTAATTGAATAACAAATCTATGCAGCAATAATACACTTTTACCTATCTTTGCTATTTTTAAAGGTATATCTAGTTAATAAATTGGGCATATGTGCATTATTTCTAGTATATGTTTATATGTACTGGTTAGCCTATTATTTATTACTATTATTATTTTTTAGCAATTTTGTTAATGAGCACTTATATGTCTTTTACCTTATATTCTGTACACTCCTAGGCTTCTCTGAAGAGTCACATGGTAAGGATTCTAAACCTTCCTCAGACCCCCCTTGTGTCATTGAGAAATTGTGTTCTTTACATGATGGCTTGGTCTTGGAAGCAAAAGGAATAAAGGAACATTTTTGGAAGCCCTACATTAGAAAACTTTATGAAAAAAAGGTTAGTAAGCAACAAAGCAGTAATGGGAAATGTCTTTTAGGGAAAAAGGTTATTTACTCTGATGACTTAGGATCTCTTCTTTTATTGTAGCTCCTTAAGGGGAAAGAAGAAAATCTTACTGGATTTTTAGAGCCTGGAAACTTTGGAGAGAGTTTGTGAGTACTTCTGTTTTAAGTGATTTTAATTACTTTTAAGTTATATCCTGGGGTGGGGGGATATAATTTATATCCTTATTAAAAAATGATTCTAAAAATTATAGCCTTAACAAACCTCAGAGATTAGTGTCTTTGCTCTTTGTACCTTAGAAATTTAGCATATGGCTTATTGGAAAGTATTGGAAGCAATTAAAATGCTTTGCTTACATTGGAAAAATATTGAGACCAGTTTGACTATTCTTTAAAGCTTTCATTTAAAAATAATTGTCCTTGAGGTGAGAGTTCAGACAATTTGTTTTTATTCTGTACTGCATATGCAGATTGTTCTCCGCCATGGATCAGCTCCTTCCCCAATTTCACTGTGGGGTCCCCATTTTCACTTACCCAGTGTCCTTGCCTCTTCCTGCCTTCCTATCTTTGTTTTAGGGCAAATGTTGCCTTTTTATTCCTAGAGTCGATTGTTGTATGAAGCACAAACCTCCCAGCTGTTATTCCACATTTCACAGTCTAGTCTGTGTGGTGGAAAGGCAATATCCAGAAGTACTTCAGTTTCATTTTAGAAGGGCTAGTTGGGGCAGCAGTCTCATGGATTCTTCCAGCTTCTCTCTGCCAAATAGATTTTGTCCTGTGCTTTATGAATTGGAGTTCTGCTGTACATTTTTTTCCCTATTCCAACAAGGCCCCTCCAGTGTAGCTCTGGTCAGAGTGGTCAGAAGTGGTAGTTGGTCTCAGGCTAGCAGAGGCTGTGGTAGCACCAACTGCCGCCAGCAGTCTTTCACTCTCCTCACTCTCCTTTGTTCTGGGCAGGAGGAGACCAGTTGTGAGAGGGCAGCTGATAAGCTTTTGAGACCCCAGACTTTACTCACTAAACAAGGCCGTGGAACATTGTATGAACTGTTATGCCAGTTTATCTATGTTTCTCTTGTTTTTCACTTCAGGATCAATAACTCAGTCCTGCTAGGTGTTTCGTTATGTCAAAGAATTTTTTATAACTGCCTGTATATGCTATGTTCTATATATTAATATATGTTTAACACAGATATGCATATAGAAAAAACTTACACCCATACCTTTATGTAGATAGTTCCATAAATTTTTTTCAAGTTCCAGATGTTTATTATTAAGTATAAACCCCAACATAATATACCAACATGATTTCATGTATTAAAGGAATAACAATATCCTGGTTAAGTGGAAAACTGTGGATAACTTCTGAAAGATCTTCATTCTAAGTAGCTTTATGGAAAAATATTTCATTTAGAAGCCAGGGCCTTTTTTCTTTAGTTTGCTATAATCCATATTCACTGCGAAGAACTTAAATTGTTCATTGGGACTCAGTTTATTCCATGGTTCTCAGTTGTTATTTCTGTCTCAAATGACATCTGGATCGAACTATCCCAGACACATAACTGCTGCTCCAGCACCGCCAGCTCCCATAACAAGGAAGAGAGGTATCAAAGTCGGGTGCTTCTCGACCTGACCGAGGCTCTGGCACAGCGTGTTTGTGGCTCTGGCCTTGGGTCTGGAAGGAGAGAACAAATTGACAGGCCCAAGAACTAGGAGGCTACACATTTCTGTGGCCATCCAAAGTCCCTCAGGACCTCCAACATTAAGGCAGGAGTAGCCTCTCTTTCTACTCAGGTGAAAAATGATGGTTGGGAAAGACCCGGGGGGTGTCCTGAGGCAGCTTGGCAAAAGGGTACCCCCCCCTAAAATACTGACAGCAATATTTACTGTCTCATGAACAAGCATAGTGTTGCAAGATATGTTTTATACTTTACAGTGATCCCACTATAATTTAGCTTATTTTAAAAATGTATTAGAACGTTTAATGTTATAGAGTGAAATAAGTGGCTTAGTACATTAACTGAAATGACAGTTTTGTGAAAGTGTACTACTTTCTGTTATTCTTTTCCTATAGAAAGGCCATCAATAAGGCCTATGAGGAGTATGTTTTATCTGTCGGAAATTTAGATGAACGGATATTCCTTGGAGAGGATGCTGAAGAGGAAATTGGGACTCTGTCGAGGTGTCTGAGTACTGCTTCAGGAACAGAGACCGCGGAAAGGGTACAGGTGAAAAACCTCTTGCAGCAGCATTTTGACAAGGTGAGCTGAGCTGTTCCAGACAGGCGTAAAGGAGAAGACATGCTGGAGGGTCTAGTTTCTATTGTTAAGTTTTATTTCCTGTGTTTTATCTGCTTTTAGTAGGGGAGGGGGTTTCATTGCAAAGGCTATTTTTTTGCTTTGATTTTTGTTAACAGTAGTTTTCAGAGTTTTAGCCTTGGTGAGAAAAGGAAGTATTATTTAAACTTACATGAACATATTCTGCAATTGGCTTTGAAAAGATGTGCCAGTGCTTGTATAATAGGGAGCAGGGTAGGAGTTTAGAAAAGTCAGTGGTTGACATGAATTGGCGCTGTCATCCAGAAGACTGAATTGTGGAGAGCTTGCAAATCCAGCCTATAAGGAAACTCTGTTAAACTGAGTTTCAGAATCTTGTAGTATTATTTCAAGTAGACATTTTAAATGATGGAGGCAATAACAGTTGCCCTATTATTGTGTGGTGGTCACAGAGTATATGCAATTTCTGACAAGTGCTTACAGTGACAAACAAAACTTGTGTCTGTTTACATTCACGACCAAGAGCAGATCTCAGGTGCAGAGCTCTAAGTTAGAAATGTGATTTACTTTTTGGAAGAAGAGTGAGAGCCAGTGTGGTGGTGGCAGAGTTATAGGAGTGTGGCATGAGGAACAGGTGGACCATAGGATTTGGAAACCATTTAAGCACTTTTGTTTTAAACTTTATTTTTGTTGCTAAAAATACAGCATAACATACAAATTCATTAATTTTTATACATACAATTTAGTGATACTGATTATTTCTTCAAGTTGTACATCCATACTTGCTTTTCTTTTCCCAAGCGTTCCTCTTTCATAAACATAAAATCACCCTCTACCCCCAAGCTTTCTATCTAACTCTGCAAGTTGCTGTTGTCAATTTGATCTCTTGTAGCGCATTCTTTAAAAGAGCACACAGTGCTCAAGGCACACATTCTTATTAAGTTGGACTGTTGTTTGGTTTGAAGAAGACTTACGAGGATTTTTTTCATGGTTTTTTTTTTTTTTTAAGATTTAAAGATGATATGAGAGTATGTGTTTCCAAGGAGCTTAGTTAGCTCCTGACAGAAGGACTTTTGCTTTTCCCCTGAGTAAGATGGAAAGCCATTAACCGGCTGTATTGGGAAAAGTGGCTGACATGATCTGACTTCAGATTTTCATGGTCTTGAAATGGCCCGGGTGGAAACAAGAAATTAGAGATTCTGGTGATTAAGCTCATGGTGGCTGAGACCAAAAAAATGGATGTATTACAGATATATTTTGAAGATAGTGCCCCAGTCGTTATGGATGGTTTAGACCTAAGGTATGGGGGGGGGGGGGAATGCCTCCAGTTGGGTGAGTGGTATAGAATCTTGAGGTTATTACAAGTGCCCGTAAGGTGGTAATTGATCTGATTCTGCCCTCTGTGAATTCATCTCTGGCCACAGTCCCCCACATTCATTCCATTCATGCCACAATAACCTTGGTTGTTCGCCAAATATGCCTGGCGTGTCCTTGATGCTTTCTCTACCTAGAGTATGTTTCTTCAAGACATCACATGGCTTATTTTGTCACTTCTTTCATATTGAAGGTGTCATTAATTTAGCCAATATTATTAGAATTTAAAACAGTGTTGAGAAAAGAAAATTATACAAGCATGTGCTAGGTTCACACTGCAATACATGAATTGTTGATTTGTACATAAGTGACTGGACACTATTAGCACAACATTTGGGGTTGGTGATAGAGCAGAATTTTCAATAATATTCATTCACCATAGCAGAACTATACCCACCAGATGAATAAACGTCATAATAAAGCAAGAAGGGCATTGAAATCATAAGTATTTGACAGTCCTGGGCCACCATTCATCGGACACCTTCAAAGCAAGTGATCTGAAACAAATAGAAAAGAGATCTGAAACAAAGTCCAGTGATGACCAGTTCTATACCTGCTATAGCAGTCATCTGTTTTTTCTCATACTAGGAAATTTGAGCCTTAAGTTCAAAGGCTACAGGTGAGTTTGAGGAAAAGCCCATTCATTTAGTGGGATTTCCACATCAAGTCCTTCTGGTATGGCTTATGAAGGATGTTATACCCCTGGAAAGAACAGAGTCTAAAGTTCCAGTAACTCTATAGTGCATGGCCTGGGTCAACTAAAATTTTAACATCTGAGAGAGACTCTTAGTTGGGAAAAATACAACAGTCCTTTAGAACATCTTCACATTGATGAATAGTGATAGCTCTTAGTGTTGTTACTTTTAAATTTCAAGAATGGTGATATTTGAATTATTAAAATGTATTGACATTGTAAAAATCAAGTCTGATTTGAATTTCCATCTGTGAGGTAATTTAAAATATTTCTGATCTAAAATAATATTCTCTCCTCACTTCTCCTACTGAATGTTTTCTCTTTTAGTCTAAAACACTTCATAGCTCCACACCACTTACTGGGGTAAGGTACGTTAAGGAAAACAGCCCTTGTGTGACCCCAGTTTCCACAGCTACACATAGCTTGAGCCGTCTTCATACAATGCTAACAGGGCTCAGAAATGCACCAAGTGAGAAGTTGGAACAGATTCTAAGGTAAGTTTAAGCCTGGTCGGCCTTCCAAGATTTGGTTGTTGAGAATTTTTCAGTTTTCATCTATTATTGCTTTAATTACTTAATGTTAATTTTCTCAGTTGCATGTTCAGTCCTGTTGTTACTCTGAACAGTTTCTTTAAAACAGTACAAAAGATAACAGATAAGACTAGGCACTAGCATAAAACACTAAACTGTTTCACAGACTAGTCTTCCTTAAGGTTTAAGGGAAGGAAGGAATCAGAAGAAGATTGGACCTAGGCAAAATTCTGGTGGGTGGACCAGATTTGAAAAGGTAGAGGGGAGTTGCACATGTTCAAAAAGCAAGAGCAAAGCCTCTGTAAATGTTCTCAAATCTATGCATCACACTTGACCTGCAAACGAAGTGCACTGCTTTACGTTCCTTTGATCTGGCAGGTAAGACTGGCAGAGAAGTGCAATACACTGCTTTTCATTACCCTCTGCTTAGTCTTTGCAAGTTGATTTCACACACTTGGCTCCTCTTTGTCCTAAAAGTTTGATTTTTATGACATTGAACCCAAGCACCCAATTCTTTTGTTGTATACAGATAATTCGTCATTTCCCACCTAGAGCTAGGTCCACCCTCGGTGTGTCAGTTCATTGTGGTTCCGGTGATGGTGGGAGCTGTGCTGCCACTCTTTCCAGCGTCAGCAGCCTATCCACAGTGCTCACTTTCCATTGAAAGCATAGCTCTTGACCTTAGCAAGTTTGGGGCTTGACGGGTGCCAAAAGTGTTGCACCAAGATCAGCAAGCTCAAAGAGCGTTTTAATTTTAAATGAGATTGAAGCTAATAATGACTATTTTGTGGAATGAAGGCAAGTTTTGAATTTAACTATATAATCCAGAGACCAAAGTTGAGTCTTACTGCGGGAGTGTGCTGGAACAGTTCAATTTAAAGAAGAAAGGTCAGCTCAGAAAATTTTAACAGCATTTTTTTGTCTTTTTTTTTTATTTCAAAGGAGTAAGTAATCTTGATAGATTTTATTAATCCAGTTACTGTTTTTATAGATTCACCTATTCTGAATTCCATATAAAGAAAAATATACCACAAAAGTCTAACAATAACAATAAAATAGAAAAGAAACTCAATAGAAAGACAACAGAAAATACTAAAAACTATTCTAAAATTTAAAACAGATCAAAGGGGAGAACAAATGATAAGGGGTTAAATTTTAACCTAATTACATATGCATCGATCTACTTTCCAAAGCACTCTATTTGATAACAAGGTTGAGAGAATTCACTGGAGGATTAATCTACAGGAGACCCTACAAATGGACTTTGACCTTTTACTGTTATCCAAAGTGTTCTGTAACCCGGTTGCTCAGAACTTAACATCTAATATAATTCCCTCCTTTGATCTTGGATTTTATTTTTTACAATCCTTGGATCACAAGGCTGGTCTGGTATGCTACTTCATGTGGACTTACTTAGATGGCTGCTTTTTTAAAAGATTAACCTTTAAGAGCTCAGATGCTGTTCTTTCTGATAGCTGGGCACCATCTGAGTTTTTCACCACACTTTGCTAGAGCACCTTATCTTTAGTGATCTCTTCATGCTGTTCTTTCTGATAGCTGGGCACCATCTGAGTTTTTCACCACACTTTGCTAGAGCACCTTATCTTCAGTGATCTCTTCATGAAGACAAGGATTGTGTAGGGCCATGTGATAAGAACTAATTGTTCTTAGATTAGGACTACGATGAAGTATAAGCTCAAAATTGATTCATGTATCTATGGTATATATATGTCCCTGGTCTAATTTAGAGACATCCTTATCTTACTGGAGAACATTATAAATCATCCCCATGGCATATGGTAATTCTATTGATAGTATCATTAATTTAGCCAATGGTATAGAATTTAAAAGAAAAATATTCATGTGTAGAACAGCTTTTTAAACTAAAATACATGGATTATTGACTTGTATAGATTAAAAACTTAACTGACTGGACACTATTCAGACCAACAATGAGATTTGTAGATAGGGCAAAACTTTCTATATCACTTACTTACAAAGGCTGCACTATACCTGTCATTAAAAAAATAGTACGAAAATAGCAAATATGTGTTAGTCTTGAATTGCCATTAGTCTTGAATTGCCATTTATTGAGCACCCTCAAAGCAAGAGGTTTGAACCAAAGTCCAATGACTTCCAAATCCTTAACCTTGGGATAGTAGTCATCTGTTGCCTTTCACACTAGGGGATTTCAGCCTTAAGACCAAGGGAGTATTTCAGGGGTTTTTTTTAATTAAATATGCTACATGTGCATTTAAGGTAAAGTCAAGCACACTTAGTAGAGTTTCCTAATTAGATCCCTCTGGTGTGGCCTATGAAGGATGTTGTGTACCTCGAAAGGACAGTCTGCAGTCCCTCTTGTGTATTGCACATGGTCTGTTTGGGTGACCAAGGGTTTGATAGAAACTAGGTCAAAAGTGCCCAAGTAGGAACACAGTACTGGGGATATTCTCCTATTGGGGTTCTACGTAAGAAATGTTAAGCATTGTTCCAATAGCAGCTTGCCCCTCCTGGTTTACCCACAAGCAGAAGTGAAATCCGCTTCTCCAAGACAGGCATGCTCCCCTAGCCCACTTGGACTTGAATTTCCATTAAAGTTTATTGAACACCCTTGTAGGTGTGTCTTTTGATTTGGCTGGAACTGATTGGACTTCTCCCTCTCTTCTCAACATGAGAAACTAACTCCAGTTGAGGTGAAGCCTCCTATTTCAAAGTGATTTGTAAGCTATGCAAGAGGATGGTATGTGGCTCATGAGCATTAGCAAGCACACCACCTCATTACTTGGGAGTCTGGATTAGAAGATTGCATGACCTGAGAACAGATGTCTACCTTTGTCTTTATCCTTATAGTAGTGGTCTCATATAGCATTTGACCTTTTGTGATTGAATGGCTTTGCTCTGGATAATGGTTTCCAAGTCCATCCTTGCCATGAGGTGTTTCGTGATTTCATCACTGTTTTGTAGAGATCCTTAGCATTTTGTTGTGTGTATGTACTGGAGTTTCTTTATCCATTCTTCTACTTATGGGCATTTAGGCTGTTTCCAGCTTAATGCTATTGTGAACTGTGCTGCAATGAATATGGAAAAACATATGTCTGTTTGTGTTGTGTCTCTAACTTCTTTGGGGCATAAACTCAGCAGAGGTATTGCTGCGTCCTATGGTAGTTCTACTACCAGTTGTCTTAGGTAGCCCATATCACTCTCCACAGTGATTGTATATCTTTACAAGCCCCCAGCAATATGAGTTCCAATCTCTCCGTACCCTCTCCAGCATTGTTTTCTATGCGTTTGTATGTGTGTATTTTAGTTGGGCTGTCATTGTGGGTGTAAGGTGATATCAGTTTGATTTGCATCTCCCAGATGGCTATTGATCATGAATATTCCTCTTGTGTTTGTTAGCCATTTGAATGTCACTTTTGATGAACTGTCCATGTTTTTTCCCCCAGTTTTCAACTGGATTATTATTGAAGTGTTGCAGACTTCTGTAGATTTTAGTAATTAACCCCTTGTTTGTGTGTCATTATGAAAGACTTTTTTCCTAGTCTGTGGTTCCTTTTTTATACTTTTGAAGAGTCTTTTGAGGCACAAGGTGTCTTATTTTCAGTATGTCCCTGTTACCTATTTTATCTTCTAATGTGTGTGCTTCTTTAATTACATTTGGTAGTATCTGTTTTCCCTATAGTAGGCCCGTAAGTTTGTCCTACTTTTTTCATTGATGAATCTTATAGCTTAAATTTGGCCCTTAAGTGTGTCCCAATTTTTCACTGATGAATCTTAGGGCTTTAAAATTGACATTTAAGTTTCTGATCCATCTTGAGAAGTTATGGACCCTGTTTCATTTAAGGTTGGGTAGTATTGCGAGGCCGCTTAAGTTTTTCTTCTTCCAATGAGTTTTGACCTTATCCTAGGTCTTTTCTTTCTCCATTTGAAGTTAGTGATAAAAATTTCCTTTTCTTTAGGAATGAAATTGGTATTTGGATCAGAATTGTGTTGTATTTACAGATTGCTTTGGATGTATTGGCATTTTCAAAATATTGTCTTTCTCTCCTTGAACACGGTATACTCTTCCATTTGTGTCTCTTTTGATTTCTTGTCATTGTATTCTGTAGTTTTCTTTGTACCAAACCAAAAAAACAAACTTCCTGCTATTGAGTCTAGGCTGACTTAGAGGGACTCCGCTGTGACTGTTTACAGGAGTAGAAAGCCCAGTCTTTGTCCCACAGAGCTGCTGGTGGTTTTGAACTGCCGACAATAGGAATGGCAGCCCACCGTAACTACTACACCACCAGAGTTCTGTTTTTTTGTACAGGTCTTTTCTTTCTTTGTTTAGGTTTATTCCTAATTATTTCATTTTTTTCTGTGGCTATTGTTAATGGTTGTTGTTTGCTTGATTTCTTTTCCAGAGCTCTCTTTGCTGGTATAGAGGAATCCAATTGATTCTTGCTGCTTCTTCTTCTTGTATCCTGTTAAATTACCAAATCGGCAGTTGTTTCCAACAATCTTTTTTGGAGCCTTTGAGGTTTTTTACACATAAAATTGTATCATTTGCGAACTGAGTTCCACTTCTTTGCCCAGTTGTAGTCCCTTGATTTGTTTTTGTTGTCTATTGGTTCTAGCTAAACTTCCAGCATGATGTTGAATAAGAATGGTGATAGAGGGCACAGTCTTGTTTGGTTCTTCTTCTCATGGGAAATGTTTTCAGTTTATCCTCGTTGAAGACGATGTTGACCATTGATTTTTTTTTTAAACTATTGCTCATCCTTCAGGGTACCAAGGAATATTATCCTTTGAGGGTTTTATTTAGAAACCTTGCCCATTTCTACCTTATGGCCTTCATCTTTCTCCTCCTTCAGGCCCCCCCGCCCCAAAAAAAAGAACTTTTAAAAGAACCACAATTTGAGGCCCTCCAGTATGTCAAAACTATAATTTTAACATTGTCTAAATCAAAGAACAGAGATTTATCTGGATTAAAGAAATGGAAACATCACCTTCAGATGTGTATAGACATAGATGTAGGCTATTTAGAGAAATAGTAGCTTTACATTTTAATAAGTTTGTTCAAATATTTTTATGATTTGGTAGCAATACTTGTTGACTTACTCTGTCTATGTACCCATTTCAAAGAAAGGCGATCCAAATAGAATTCATAAATTATCAAACAGTATAATTTTTTTTAAAAGTATGCACACATAAAGTTTTCCTAAGCATAATTCAAAACCTGTTTCAGCAGTGTATCAACAAGGAACTACCAGGAACTCAAGCTGGATTCCTGAGAGAATATGGAATGAGATATATTGCTGACTGGTATTAGCTGGATTTTGGCTAAAGACAGAGAATACTAGAAAGATGTTTATCTTTGTTTTATTGACTATGCAGAGGCGTATGACTGTGGGTTTCATAACCCATTATGGATAACCTTTTGAAGAATGGTAATTCCTGAACACTTAATGTACTTATACAGAACATGTTCATTGACCAAGAGGCTATTGTGCACACACAACGAGGGTCAATGAGTGGTTTAAAATCAGGGACGATGTGCATCAGAGTTGCATCTTTTCACTACACTGAGAAGCTGGACCATATGAAGAAAATGGCATTCACCATTGAATGAAGGCTCATTAACAACCTATAAAATAAAGATGGTACAACCTGCCTTGTAGATATTGAAGATAACTTGAAGCACTTTCTGATGAAGATCAAAGCCTCTAACCCTCATTATCAATTATCCCTCAACCTAATGGAAACAATCTTCACAACTGGACCAATAAGTAACATTGTGCTAAACAAAATATTTACAATGACAGTGATTTAATTTTTCTTGTATCTGCAATCGATGCCATGTAAATCAAGACAGAAAGTGATGTATTCCATTGGTCAAATCTGCCGCAAAAGGCCTCTTCAAAGTGTTAAAAAAAAAAAGACGTCACATTGAGAACCAAGATACGGCTAGCCTAAACCTTTCATTTTCAGCTGTCTCGTGGATTTGAAAGCTGGACAATAAGGAAGGCCAGAGACTATATAATGCATTTAGATTATGGTATTAGCCAAGAGGCTTGAATATGTATGGATTTTCTGAAGAACCAGCAAGTCTGTCTTTGAAAAAGGATAGCCAGAATGTTCCTTAGAAGCAGGAACGGGGAGAGTGTCTCACATACTTTGGGCTTGTTAGCAGGAGGATCTAGTCCCTGGAGTAAGACATCATCCTTAGTGAAGTAAAGGGTCAGCAAAAACTATATAGAAAGACATTCAATTAATTGGATTGGCATAGTGACTTCAACAGTGTGCTTAAACATGGCAATGGTTGTGAGGGTGGCACAGAACCGGGCAGTGCCTCATTCTGTTGTCCACAGCGTCACTGAGCCAGAACCCATCTATGGCACCTAAACCTAACAACCATAGTTAGGTTTATCAGTTGCTGAGTTTGCCAAATTTTGCTTTACATTTTTCTGGCATCTACTTTCTAAATTTGATTGTGATTAACATTTAACAGTCTATGACCTCTTCTGAGTCATGTTTTAGGTTGACCTGGTTGTACTTGAATTCAGAGACAGAAACACATTTTAAACTTGCCGTGATCTCTTTATCTTCCAAATATCTTCTGATTATAACCAACTCCAAACTCCTTGCCACTGAGATTTTCCAACTCATAGTGACCCTATATGGCAGGGTAGAACTGCCATCTGAGAGTCCCAAGCCTGTAAATCTATATGAGTGGTGAAAGTCTCATTTTTCTCTTGATCAGCTAGCTGTTGGTTTCAAATTGCTGACCTTTCTATTAGCAGCCCAGCTTGCTCCTTAATTAGATAATGGGATTAAATATTGCCAACATATATTAGGTAAAACCCGAGTCCTGCTTTTTTTTAAGGTATATGTATATATTTGTTCCTCTCATATGCATGTGAAAGTTGTACACTGAATAAGGAAGACTGAAGAAAATGGATGCATTTGGATTATGATGCTGGCTAAGAATTTTAAGCAAACCCTGGGTCTCCAAAAGAAAAATGAATCTGTAATGGGAGAGTTTGTTTCACATACTTTGGACATGTTGTCAGGAGAGACCAGGCCCTGGAGAAGGACGTCGTGCTTGGTGAAGTGGAGGGGTTGTGAAAAGAGGAAGGCCCTCAGCAAGCTGGATTGACACCGTGGCTCCAACAGTGGGCTCAAGCCTAAGAACAATTGAGAGGATGGTGCAGGACTTGGTGATGTTTTGCTCTGTTGTGCCCAGGATCTCTGTGTCAGAACTGACTCGATGGCACCTCCCCACAGCGGCAACCAAAAAATGACTGCTCATTTCAATATTCAGTACTTCTGTTTTCTTTATAATTTTCTAGACCTATGTTTTTACAATGAATATGTATATATGGTCAAAGAAAGAACATAGTTACAAAAGCCCAGGATGATAATTTACATAGTGCTTCTGTATTGAACACATATTACCTTTCTAATAGAAAACAGTTGAAATCACCAACTTTTGATGAGACAAATACAGAATGTGAATAATCGTTTGAGTTTGTAGTCTAAACATACACTCCTTTAGATTTCATTTTCCAGGAATTCTCAGGACTGTGCTTGCTTCCCTCGAGGAACATATTAGAGGACACTTTAGTGGACATCAGTGATTGAGAATGTGTAGGACAGATAGGAGCCTGCCCCAGATATCAAACAGGCAGGCGTCAAGGCTGCATACTTTCCTGCAGTGCCACACACAGCCCCACAGAAGAAATATTTTTCCACATAAAATGCTAATAGCACTAGAAGGGAGTAAGAGGTCTCTTTGATTAATTTAGGAAGTTTCTATTTAGAGTATTTTATATTTACATGCCAGTGAAATACAGAGTTGTAAACAGTGTTATCTCTGTGGGTTGGCAAGACTTTAACTAATTTCCTATTACTTTTTCAGGACATGTTCCAGAGATCCAACCGAGGCAATTGCTAATAGGTTGAAAGAAATGTATGAAATATATTCTCAGAATTCCCAGCCAGATGAGGATCTCAGCAACTGTGCGAAAGGTAGGTTTAGTAGCTTGTCAAAGGCACATGAGAACGTATTGTGTACTGGGATTCCAGCTCATACATACACAGGTGTATTCCAAAGGAAACACGTGTGAACGTGTCTCTGTATTCAGTGGATGGCTGTACAGAAGTGTTCTCTGCAGTGCTCTTTTGCTCGGCCAACTTCCAAATAAGGTGCAGTGAAAACTGTGGCATGAGTGGCTTCAACTGCAGTCAAGCAGACAGGTAGACTCAGACACCTTTCAGGAGCCCAAAGAGGTAATTCTGATATGTTTTCGTAAAGGACATAATGCTATTAATGGAGGCTTATTATGAAGAAGTTTTAAGAAACTTGAAAACTGCATTGCTGTGAAAACGACCAAGAAAGTTGGACTAAGGAATTTTCCATCATGACAATATATCTGCTCATGCTTCCAGGGTAGCAAAGGCTACCCTATGAGAGCTTCATTGAGAAGCCTTACTCATCTACCCGATGGCCCTGACCTTGCCCCTTCCGACTTCTTTTTGTTTCTCAGGCTGAAACACCATTTAAGAAAACGTGTGTGTGCGCGTGCCCACGAGCGTGAGCACTAACTTTATTTTTCAGAGATTGGGGGCTCCATGGAAACCGAAGAATCACTTTTTTTCCCTCCTCTTCATGCTTTTTTGTGCATTATAGAAAACTGAAAAGCAAAGAACACAAAGGCTTCCAGAATCATTCTGATGCCTCGATACAGTTCACCATGTGCTCGTCCTTCCTGTGCGTGTTCATAAGTGACCGAGCATACAATTTTAGGTGGTTGAGGTCACACAGTGTAGATTCATGTGTTTTGAATTGAGAAATATTCAGGATGTGTGAAAAGAAGAAAAACATGATTTGAGTTGAGGAAACACCACCTTCAGACATTTATAGACCTTGAAAGATGTGTTGAGAACAATAGCTTCCCATTGTGATAAGGTTTCTGTGATTTTTTAGAAATACTTTTGGACTCACATTTATATTGTCTTATCTCAGACATATTAGAAAATATTTGTGACTTTAGAGTCATAGTGGAATATGTGTGTTCAGTTTTTCTGTTAACCAAGTGATCTCTCACTCTTCATAAAAGAAAAGTTTTAGGAAAAAGGAAAGAAAAATTTTAGAATGCTATGTATGTATCCACTACTTATCTGTCAGTGTATTGTACTATGGTGGCTTATACATTGCTGTGAAGCTGGCAGCTGTCGCCGGTGTTTCAGATACTAGCAGGGCCTCTCATGGCGGACAGGTTTCCCCAGGGCTTACAGCTTATAAAGAGTGACTAGGCTAGCCACTTCTGAGGAATTGGCCACCTACAAATCTTATGAATAGCAACATAGCATTGTCAGATAAAGAAACCTCAGTCATAGTGCCAGAAGATGAGCCCCTCGGATTGCAACACGCTCCAAATAAAAGTGAAAAAGAGCTACCTCTTCAAAGTAGAGGCCATCAAAATGACTTGGATGGAATAAAACTTTTAGGACTCATTTGCTGATGGGGAGACAACTGGAAATGAGAAGAAACAGCTGTAAAATCTATTAAGTAGACTTTCAAATATATGAAGTAAATATATAGGAAAATTGAAACTTGTTAGAAATTAAATGGAACTCATAGAGATTGATACTGTAGACATTAATGAGCTGAAGTGGACTTGTATTGGCCATTTTGAATGAGACAGTCATATGGTTTCCTCTGCCAGGAACGAAAAATTCAAGAGGAATGGCATCACATTCATTGTCAAAGAACATTACAAGATTTGCCTTGAAGTATAATATTTTCTTGTGATGATGTTGTTAGGTGCCAGTGACTCATAGAAACCCTGTGTATAACAGAACAAAACCCTGCTTGGTCCTGTACACATTCACAAATTTCTTTCTTGTTTGAGCCTATGGTTCCAGGTACAGCATCAGTCCATCTCCTGGAGGGGCTTCCTCTCCTTCTCTGCCCCTCTACTTTACTAAGCGTGAAGTCCTTTCCCAGGTATTGGACTCTCCTGACAATGTGTCCAAAGTACACGAGATAGGATAATATTCATACTCTTACAAGGAAATCCAGTTAAGACAATTATTATTCAAATTCCACTGAAGCTAGTTGAGATAGTTTATTGTGCCAGCCTGGCCGATAAACACAAGTGGGATTAATTGAAGGGTGGAGGGATAAATGGCTCAGTTAGCCTCGCCTTTCTTGTCTCTCACTCTTTAATCATCGGACCAGGACCAGTGTGCGGCTGCCTTGCTTGTTCTGTGCCTCAATTTACAGGCTACACTACCTGTGGGACGCCTAGCCGGTGGACTGTCGCTGTAAGTTGAGGTCCCTTTAAGACCACATGATTGGAATGTACATCTCTGGAGCTGGGGACTGATGGTTGGTGACCTGGCTGACAGTTGGTGACCTGCCTTGCTGTTTGCTGCCTATGTTTATATAGCCTAGCTCTCTCTACAGAGTACGGACTGGTGGCCCTCAAGACTTAAAGGACTGACAGTGTCTCACAACTCTTTCACGGGAGTGAGTTGCACTGAGCCATTTGTACTGCTTTATAATTTAACTGTTCATTTCTTGTATTATGTATCTAGCTATCTGTATGTAATTTAACAGTTCATTTCTTGTGTTATATATCTATATCTATCTATCTATCTATCTATCTATATATATATATATATATAATTACTAGCAATCTGGTTTTGTCTCTAGAGAACCCTGTCTAACACACTAGTAATGAAGAAATTAAAAAATTCTTCTACCAACTTCACAACCTGAAATTGATCAACCATGTAATCAAGATGCATTGTCAATTTTTGGCAACTAGGATGCAAAAGTTGTAAACTAAGAAGAAGCAACAGTAGTTGGAAAATAGGGCTTTGGTGATAGAAACAAGGTAGAGATCGCATGAATTTTTTAAGACCAATTTAATTATGCTTAATTAATATGGTCCTTTGAGTCCTAATCCTTTACATGTTATATAACAATTATGGGTTTCATACACCTGTGGCTGCCAGAAAACAGGAATGGGATGAGGTTGACTTCTGGGTTTAGTAGAGGAAGTAAATCAGACCACACTCTTTGTTAATGGTTAGCTTAGTTACTTACAATGGATATAAGGAATTACATGTTACTGCTAAGAGAAGAAAGAGAACTGTCTTTGGAGCGGCCTGGGGAAAAGTCATGTTGATTACGATTAGTAGGAGGCCAATGCCTACTGTGAAGATAATGCCAGAAGCCCCAGGTCATATGTACATAAGCAAGATACAGTCCAGGGGTTGAGGATAGATTATTAGATTATTGATAGAGAATAGATTATTACATGTCGGTAAAATTTGATTGCACCTTATGACTCCAACCAAATAACCTCTTCTTGCATGGGTCTGGTAAGAAGGTGTGGAAGATTGTGATAGGATTCACCTATGAGTAATTGAGAACAGGAATCCCTGCAATGCCATGTTGCTGCTTATTAAATGAATCCACTGAAAATCAGGTGTGTGATCTCATCACTGGAAAGAGCCAGGAGTAGAGTATGTTCTCTGGCCCCAGCATCTGGCTTACCCCTAGTTGACCTTCAGACTTTGAACTAAACTGTACCCACCACCATGTGAAACATTTCCTTGAATTTTTGAGTTCTGTGGGACATTGCAGCGGTTTGCAGAGCCTGAGTGATTTGCAGAGAATATAGTCAAGGGTGGAGCGGGGAGGAAATGGAGCAGAATGTCATCTTGCAAGCGTTGTTTTTTGCTGCTTCTCCATCTCCAACTATTTGGTACTAATATGGTGTTAATTTTTACACATTAAATTATTGGAATGCAAAAAGGTGGAAACAAAAAGGAGCAATGGTAATTGGAAAATAGGGATCTGGTGATAGAAACGAAGCTGGAGATAGTATGATAGAATTTTGCTAAACCAACAACTTGTTTATAGCAAATACTTTTTTAGCAACACAAAAGGTTGTTCCCATGGACTTCTCCAAATGGAGAAGAAAGCAAATGGACAACATATGTGGGAAGACACGATGGAGATACTCAAAATCAGCAGCTAAAACCAGGCCAAGGACTGGCTGTGGAACATGTAAGTTCAGGATGAAGCTGGAGAAACTGAAAACAAGTCCACAAGACTCAAAATGTGACCTTGAGGTTTTCCCACCTGAATTTTGAGATTAGCTTAATGTTAGAGTAAACCAGCCTCTAACAGTATCACGGGGGTCCATAGAAGTAATTGTACGGCTATAATATATAAAGATTATAGTAAAGTTATAGAGGATAGGAAAGATAGGAGAGAAGATAAAGGAGTCTGACACATTTTATGGTAACATGCTCACCTCAGCCCCTCTTCCTTGTCCACGTGGAGGTAGGAGACGAGAGGAGGCAGGGCTCATATATATCTAGCCAAGGCTTATATATCCTTAGGGATGTGCAAGCCCCACTGATTATAGGTAACCACATATGTAACGGGAAGGGGATGATCATGGAGTATACACGCAATGGGAAAGAGAAGGACTAGGGGTATACATGTGACAAGATGGGAAGAACCTAAGTTTAATATGACAGCCTACCCTTGGGCGTCCTTGAGCTGACTTGACTTATTCTGGCTCTCCTTCAGGAAAGCAGTCCACTCTCCTTATTAGCAGGGTGTGGGCCCCACCTATGGTGGGACAGAAAATAGTCTGAATACTATGGAAGGCTTCTAAGCAGCTAACCTCCCACCAAGGACTAGCAAGCAGGTGACAACCTGGGGAAAACCTTTCTGTATCCCATACATTAAGAACAGATTTAACATATTGAACATTAGTGACAGAAGACCTGGAGCTGTGGAGGACATTGAGACCTTCATTCATGAAGAAAGCCAAAGATCATTCAGGAAAAAAAAATTTTTTTTAAGTCATTCAGGAAAGGAACACAGAAGACACTGTTATTGCATAATGTGAAGGAGTTAGATGGTGCCAGTCTAGCAGCTACAATAGCATCTGGGTCTTAAAGAATAAGTTCTAAACAAGCAGCCATGTAAGTGAGATGTCAACTAAGACCACATGGAAGAAACAGCATCATCATCATAATCCGAAGTTGAAGGAGGGATGAGTATCAGAGGCTAAATTGTGAGGATCTGGTTTGCAGAAGGCTATGGATGACAATGGGAGCCAAGATTCATTTTGGGGGAACTACATAGGAATTAAGCCTCTGGTGAATTCCCTCTATCCACAATTGAGACATGGAAGGAAAGTGGTTACTAAACAGAGTGCATTGTAGAGGAGAGGCATAAATCCGAATTGAGCAGTTAAAATTTTATCAGGTGATTCCCCACTGTGATGCATGCAGGACCTCATCTAGTTTTCAACATTTAATGTACTTCGTTGTTTGTTCATATTAGGGTGTATCTCAAAGGTGTTATCATTGGAGGTCACCCTCATAAAGTTGTATTACATGTTTTCCTGTGTTTCGGTATATGAAACCCAGGATCGATGAACCTATAGGAACAGCAGGTAGAATAAGAGTTGTTTGGTTGGGTTTTTGGGGGCCGGGGGGGGCACAGTGGTGGTATAGAAATAAAAGTTCAGGAAGAAAAAGGATGGTTGGACATTGTGGTAGCAATTGTGCAATTCTGCTTGATGCGATAGCCCCGTGGAATCTCATGATGTATGTATGAACTCCCAATTAGTAATAATATTTAAAAGAATTTTTTTAAAAGACAGGAAAGAAAGAAAAGGCCAAAGTGGATGTCATAACAGACTCAAACTTACTCTTAATCACAGAGTAGCTAAAGCAAGGAAAAGTTGTAGTAAAAATGCTGAATAGAAAATTTGAAAGGGCCGCTCGAGAAGACAAAGCCAATATTATAATGAAATGTACAAGACCCTAGAATTAGAAAACCATTAGGGAAGAATACGCTCAGCATATCTGAAACTGAGAACTCAAAAAAAATTTCAACCTAGAATTGCAATTTTGAATAGTTCTGTAGGCAAAATATTGAATGATGGAGGAAGCATCATGAGAAGGTGGAAAGAATATAGAGTCACTGTACCAGAAAGAACTAATCCACAGACCACCATTTCAGGAGATGTGTATGCTGAAGAAAGAAGTTCAAGCTGCACTGAATGCACATATGAAAAACAAGGCTTCAAGACTACCCATTGATATGTTTCAGAAAGCTAAGAAATACAGGAACACAAACTGGTCTGTGCTAGGAAATTTGGAAGACAGCCACATGGCCAACTGACTGGAAGAGATCCATATTTGTGCCATTCCAAAAAAAGGTGACCCAACAGGATGCCCAAACTATAGAATATCATTTAGGTTACACATAAGTAAAATTTTATTTAAGATCATCCAACCGCAGTTTCAGCAGCACATTGACAGTGAACTGCAAGAAGATCAGGCTGGATTCAGAAAAAGATGTAAAATGAGATATCATTGTTATCACATGGATCTTGGCTGAAAAGTAGGTAATACCAAGATGTTTACATGCATTTCATCGACTGTGCTAAGGCATTTGACTTTGTAGACTACAATAAGCTGCGGATAACCCCAAGAATAATGGGAATTCTGCAGCACTTAATTGTGTTCATTCAGAATTTGTACATGGATTAAGAGGCAATTGTGCAAACCGAACAAGTGGATATTTCATGGTTTAAAATCAGGAAAGGTGAGCATCAGGGCTGTTTCACTTACTCAATCTGTATGCTGAGGAAATCATTAGAGAAGCTGATTATGTGAACAAGAGTGTGGCATCAGGATTGGAGGATGGCTTGGTGACCCGTGATTTGCAGATAACACAACCTTGCTTGCTGAAAATTAGGAGGAAATGACGCACTTGCTGATGAAGATCAAGGATTGTGCCTTTCAGTTTGGATTACAACTTAATGTAAGGAAGACCAAAATCCTCACAACTGGACTGGTAACATTATGTTAGACGGCTAGCGAAACAAAACCAGGACGCTGATTGTGTGTGTGTGTGTGTGTGTGTAGATATATAGATGTACACAGCATGAAGGAATATAATAGCTAATTAGTTTACACAGCCGTACAGAACTCAGTTCAACTCACTTCTGTGGAACAATTAATATACTGGAAGTCTTTCAACTTACAGGGCTGCTGTGTCCAAGGTCAAGGAAGCAGACCGCGAGTCTTCCTTAGGGCAATGCAAGCAGTTGGGCCACAGGCAGCAAACAACAGGGCAGGTCACCAATAGTCAGCAGCTCAGGAACTTAGTAAAGCAGGCTTGGGTGGGATATCGAACTCAAGCAATGCAAGACAACAGGATCCAACAGCCTCAAGCTCAAGTGATGTACACACCAGCAGCGTGGTGAAGCAGGTCTCAAAGGAACCTCAAGCTCCAGCTACATGATCCACGGGTTCCTGTCCCATAGGTAGTAGAGCTCACAAGTTGAGGCAGAGAACTAGTTAAAGCAGCCACATGCTGGTCTAAT
Organism: Tenrec ecaudatus; assembly: GCF_050624435.1. NCBI lineage: Eukaryota > Metazoa > Chordata > Mammalia > Afrosoricida > Tenrecidae > Tenrec > Tenrec ecaudatus. The sequence goes on from NC_134547.1 coordinate 44,199,780, forward strand.
CACCAGAGAGCACGAGAGAGAGGGGTGGGGCTTGCTGAGCCATTTATCTCTTGGCTCTCCAATCAAACTGCAACCTTATTAATCCCACATGTTCCTATTGGCCAGGTTGACACAAATCTACCTATCACAAACATTATGATAATTGGAGGAAAAAATGAAGTTGTCAAGGATTTTGTCTTGCTTGGATCAACAATCTGCTTATGGAAGCCCCAGTCAAGAGATCAAAAGATTAGTTGCTTTTGGTAAATCTCTGCATAAGATGTCTGTAGAGTATTGAAAAACAAGGATGTTTCTTTGAAGACTGAAGTACACTAATTTAAGCCATGGTATTTATTCTTCATCGCATCATAAGCTTATGAAAGTTGGACATTGAATAAGGAAGAATGTAAAATTATCAATGCATTTGAATTGTGGAGGTAGAGAAGGATATTGAAAGTCCAATGGACTGCCAAAAGGATCAACTAATCTGATTTTGAAGAAGTCCTGTATATACTCATATATAAACCGAGTTTTCCAGCACATTTTTAATGCAGTTTTGTGGTAAAATTAGTTGCCTTGGCTAATATTTGGGTCAACTTTACTCGTGTATACGGTAAAGCCAGAATACTCCTTAGAGGCAAGGATGGCAAGATTTTGTCTTACATACTTGGACATATTATCAAGAGAGACCAGTCCCTGGAGAAGGACATCACATTTGGTGAAGTGGAGTGGCGATGAAAAAGGAGATGGATTGACACAGTGGCTGCCTCAGTGGGCTCAAACATAGCAGCTGTGAGAAGGCACAAAGCTGCGGTAGTTCCGGTTGCTACAAGTGTGAACTGACCTGACACACCTAACAACATCCTTTGTGTATATGACCTCTGATACTGTTTTATTTAGCAAATTCTTTGGTTTTCATTTGTAAATTTGAAATTATATAATAGCTCTTACATGTTCAAACTTGGCCTAAAGTTTGTTTGATACCATGAATTGACACCAAGTATGTGGAATAGCAGACCAATTTCATAAAGTTGCTTTACTCAAACATAAAGGGAAAAATAGTATTACTCTTAGTGGATTGATATTACAGTTCTTCCTATTCAAATTTCATTTTACAATTTAAATTTGAATAGGAAGAACTGTAATACCATTAGCAGATTTACAGTTTTAAAAATGTGAATGTTACTAAAGATAATGAAGTACTCTTAAGGATGAGTAAAAACAATAACAAGATTATTTGAAACAGTAGCTGGACACATGCATACGTATATGTGAAATATGTTTGGGTAAGCCCTCATTTCCCAAAATATTTACTTTCTGTGCTTATGAGTTTTGTGTTTTTATTGTTTCTGCAGAAATTGACAGCAAACACTTTCGTTTTGCCGAGGTGCTTTACTATAAAGTATTGGAATCTGTTATCGAGCAGGAACAGAAAAGACTGGGAGACAGGGATTTATCTGTGAGTAAAATAGCCTATGTTTTGGTCAACACAACAGAATGTAGCTTGTTTCCTATCTTACTTTCCCACAGAAAAGCTATCACTGAAGAAATAATGTGTAGCTTTGAAGGAATAAGGTTAGCATCTACAGAAGTGACTTCCAAGACTTGTACCTTTTTTCCCCCAGTGAGTGTTTTTCAATATAGCTTGCCGTGCATTATTGTTGAAATCTTCTGTGGGTAGGCAGACGATAGTCAAGGATTAAGACACTCAAGCTCATACTTAATTGCAGTTTTAAGTAATGGAGAGATTTTATGACCTGATAAAGGAAGAATAAATTACACAGCATTTAACGTAAACATTCAGCCATTCCTTTTTGTCAATGGTAATTCTATATTTAGACCCCACTTCATTTTCACTAATTAAGAAATGCAAGTTGGATTACAAGGATCCACATGTGACCTCCTCCCTGGGAGATGGACGGCAGAGAAGGCGGGGAAGGGAGACTCCGGATAGGGCAAGATATGACAAAATAACAATCTGTGGATTATCGGGGGCTCATGGGGGAGGGGGGCCCGTGGAGGGAGGTGGAAAAAAAAAGAGGACCCGATGCAGAGGGCTTGAGTGGAGAGTGGGTGCTTTGAGAGTGATTAGGGCAAAGAATGTACGGATGTGCTTTATACAATTGATGTATGTATATGTATGGATTGTGATAAGAGTTGTATGAGCCCCTAATAAAATGTAAAAAAAGAAAATGATTAGGGCAAAGAATGTACAGATGTGCTTTATACAATTGATGTATGTATATGTATGGGTTATGATAAGAGTTGTATGAGCCCCTAATAAAATGTTTAAAAAAACAAAACAAAACAAAACAAAGAAATGCAAGTTGATTATTAAACATGGTGTTTACTTTTAATGACAAATATAAATAAATTTTCAATAACACTTTTTAAAATTATAAAATGAACCAGTAAATGTTTCAGTCCCTCCTAACTTTTTATATTTTTGCATATAAATGGAAAGATTGTATGAATGTAAATGACTTTTTTAATATAAAGCATATGTACAAAATGTTATATAAAATACTTACACTCTGGGGGCTAACAATAAGTAAATGCCTGCATACTATCGTAACTTTTAAATTAAATTTTAAATTAAAAACCAGTGCATCTTTATGTAAAACTTTGGAGAGTTAATTAAGCCAAATTAAAAAATCATTTTGTGATAAGCATATTTACTTTTGGTTGACTTAGTTCATAGGAGACTTACTGCCTTCTTTCAGAAAAACAAAAACGTGGCACTCCCTTGGTAATTGAAAACTTTTTTTTTTTTTTGACCATGGAAAACTTTTGTGTTGTTTCCTATAGTACTGGATAAAGAATCGGTATCTTCTTTTGCAGCCCGCCTCCCTGGATCTTTACAGTGCCTCCCAGGGGCCAGTACCACTCACTTTGGGAAACATTGATCCAACTGTTAACCTGCCTCCTTGTCTGCCTTCCTGATACCTTTTTATGACAATGACTTTTTAATAGAAATACTGTTTTGTAACACCACTCCATCTTATTCTTCTAAGCATCAATTTTGTTGCTTATTTTGATTGGAGATTTTCATCGGTTTTATTATCTCTATTTCCCAATATTAGGAGTTTTAAAGATTCTTATACATTTCTTTAATGTTTATTTGGTGGGAGGGATATGCTTATTTATAAAGCTAGGAAAGCTTTGTAAGAGAATGAGCAAATACTTTTTATTAACTCAGAAAATACGCATTCTTGTGGCATTTTTATTTTAACCTGACTGTGTATGAAATGTCTTTGTAGAATGAGAAAATGTTTCTAAATACTTAATAACTTTGTTTTATAGGGCATTCTGGAACAGGATGCATTCCATAAATCGCTTTTGGCCTGCTGCCTTGAGGTCGTCACTTTTTCTTATAAACCTCCAGGGAATTTTCCACATATTACTGAAATATTTGATGTGCCACTTTATCATTTTTATAAGGTATTTTTAAAAATGTGAGACTGGTAATGAAATTGTAGATGAGACAGACTTCCTGTTGTTATTCATATAACTCATGTTACAAATCTGAGTACCTTCCTTCTCTAATTAGTTATGTGCATATTAGTCGTTAGTGGCGCTATAAGCTTTGAGCAGTCACTGCCAAGTTGGTAGTTCAAATCCACCAGTCCTCCACAAGAAAAATATGAGGCTGTCTGCTCTCATAGAGATCATAGTTGCTATAAATTAGAGTCGACTAGATGGCAATGGGTGATCTTAATGTGGAAGGACCCCTGGTGGTGCGGTGGTTAAGGGTTTGCTTGCTAACCCAAAGATTGGCAGTTCAAACGCACCGCTCCATGCAAGAAAGATATGATAGTCTGCTTCCATAAAGATTACAGCCTTGAAAACCCTAGCGAGTAGTTCTTCTGTGTCTTATAGGGTCACTATGGGTTAGCAGCAACTTGACAGTAAGGCTTTTTGTTTTGTTTTTTAATGATCTATTTAGATCTATTTAGGGAGCAGAAAAGAAATAGGACCATCTTAAGTCCTATATATATTCTGTAGTATGAAAGACCTGTTTTGGTTTAAAATGTCACTTGATTCTTCCCTTTATCTAATAAAAGCTTTTAGAATACTGTGATTTTTTTAAGTGCTAAAAAAAAAAGTTCTTTTTCACATAGTATAGAGGCGCAGAATTCCAATGTTGATTTGGAAGCTGTTCGATTCTTGATATTATCTTAGTATATGAGCATGTTTTAACTTTTTAAATAGGCAAAACTAGTTTTCATCATGGTCGCAGCAAACCACAATGGAGGTGGACCTATCAGACCTCCTCTGATTTCCATATTGCCGCAAGGCAGGAGGCAGGCATACCTCTACACTCCATCTTTCTTTATACTATTCTGATACCAACCATTCTTCCCATGGCATTGTACTTCTATGCTGTATTTGGTAATTCATTGCAATGGCCACACATAACTCACAGATAATATTCATGATTAAGGCAGTTTGTTTATGGAATTGAATAGGTTACCACAAGTCATAATCAGCAAACAGTAAGGATACAGACATAGGTCCGCAGCAATACCTTTTCCTAGCCAGCAGACAAAGAAATCTTTCTCTCGTTCTCAGTCTCTCAGCCACAAGGTCCCTTGTCCTTTACCAGAATGTGCCAAGAAGCCAGCCTGCCTGCCTGTCTGTCCCACTGTTCCATAGTCTCAGGCCAGATAAGGAGAAGGTACCCCATAATCTCAGCACTGTACCTATGAGTCTCTGGTGCATTTGGTCTTGATGGCCTCTGCTACTAAAGTCGGAGATCTTGGACATTCTCTTCCAAGTTGTCCTGCAATTTTTATGTTTCTTAGATGGCTCAGGATTTAACCCACCGTGATCCTGTAAGAGGGAACTATCTCCAAAATGGGACCATAGCCACAGGCATAGAATCCCGGATTAGAGCACATTACATAAGGGGTTATGGCTACAAGGGCCCGTAGTAATGGACTGTATATCAGTAGAATAGATTTGACTGTTAGTTTTTAGTTATATTTTTCAGCCTGGCTATTAAACACGTTTTTTTAATTAAAGTTTTTGAAATATTAGTGTATTACTGAATGAGAATTCATATGTAATTTATATGTACAATTTAAGTAAATATTAAACTAACCTGGTTATTTTTATTTCTTTTAGGTGATAGAAGTTTTCATTAGAGCAGAAAGTGGCCTTTGTAGAGAGGTAGTAAAACACCTTAATCAAGTTGAAGAACAGATACTAGATCATTTGGCATGGAAAACAGAGTCCCCGCTGTGGGACAAAATCAGAGACAATGAAAACAGAGTCCCTACATGTGAAGAGGTTTGTGAAAATATCTTCTATCGTTCCATAAGGTTACAACCACATTTATTCTTCTCATAAGCACCTTTCACAGGGAGCCGCAAAGCTTCATGTATTTTTTTAGCATCAAAGGGTGGCAGGGGGTTTACTAAGGAAAGCAAGAGCCATCAAAATAATTTGTACTTGCCCCAAGCTTCCAGTTACATTAAAAGTCCAGTGCCCTGCCTTGATTTCCCAACCCAATTTCTGTATCTTAAAAGTATTTCATAATTTGATTCTCCAAATCAATCATGAAGGGTAATTCATATTTACTATCCAATGATCAGGCTTTGAATTATTTTAAGCCATTCAGAAATGTTTTAACTGTAGCTTGACAGTAAAAAGTCAGTTGATTTTACTTAGGTTAAATAACTCAAGTGTCTATTTCTTTTCTTATGCTTAAGATTTTTAGTATATTTCTACTTAAATGCATTTTTTAATATTAGCATTCTTTGTAAACCTTTCTGTATAGGTTATGCCACCTCAGAACCTGGAAAGAACAGATGAGATTTTTATTGCTGGCTCCCCTTTGACTCCCAGAAGGGTGAGTGAAATTCGTGCTGACTCTGGAGCACTCGGAAGAAGTAAGTTTAAAATACGAGGATGCTTTAGAGGTACTATACAGGGGTTTAAAT